>NC_051246.2:48239885-48552385 GCF_015237465.2 Chelonia mydas
TGCACAGAGATCATTCAATAAATGTTTACTCCACAATTCTGAGTAGTGAGAGAGAGAACAAAAAACATTACTGGCTAATACAAAGATATAATGAAATGGCCACAAATCAAAAGAACACTGACAACCAGTCAGAGCCCCAATATGGACCTTCCTTTCAAGAGGGTCAATCAAATGTAGCATCCTTTTATTATAAATATCTTTAAAAATACTATAGGGATAGACTGTGACTTTGAGTATTTGCCTGCAAAAGAACACCCTGGGCCCCCTTTCATAGGCTCCCTGGACTTTGGGTCCAGGTGCATAGCAGGTAGGTCACCCCGGACCTCTAGAGCAGGTGGGCTGGGAGAGGTGGATCTCTGACTCCATTCAGCATGCTGACCAGCACACTTAAGTTAATGTGGGGAGTGTTGCAACTTGCTGCTTGCATAAGCAATAAATTACTATCTGAATCTCTGCAAGGGAGAAGCAAAGAGTGAACTGTGCCTCTGAAGCATGTCTCTGAGACACAATGCCTCCTTGGATTACTCCTAACTGGTGATTTACACACATTCAGAGCTGTGCCTTAATACACAATCTATTTCTTAGTAGATTTAAAAAACATTGTTTGAGTTCTTAGTGATGTCAACATGATTTATTATGTTTGTCTTGCTGCACATAGAGCCAAGCTTACCTTGGTACAGCTTCACTGAAATCAATAGAGTTATGGATGAATTTAGCCCTTTAACTTAAGCATGTGCCCCCAACTCAATTTCACATACACACACAGAAACTGAGGTACTGGATCTACTCTCCTTAAGTAAATTTTTTATAAATCATACTGTTCAGCCCTAAAAGCTACTGCAATCCCCTGTATAAGCAATCATTATATTCTTGAAAAGCTGGCCCAATTTTCAAACGAATACATACACAAAACACAGACAGAGCCAGTAGCACAGCCTCCCTTAAAGATATGATTAAGAAGCTAGCACATCTGAACTGACACTTATAAATAATCTATAATTAATAAATAATAATTTATTGCTAATCAGGTTTTCTCTCTCCCTCTTTCCAGGGACTGCAGAGATGTCCAGTTAACACAGCAGTTAAAAATAATATAGCCTCATATAAAGGGCCCTTGTATCAAAATAACTGAATTGCTACCATATAATACATTAATATTGTACGTAAATAAGCTACAAGAAAATGTTATGTTTCTAAATCAGCAGAAATATAAACAAAGCGTAAGGAAGGAACGGAAATCACCTCTTATGTTCCTCATGTGAATTCATGATAACATAGTTGATGCAAAACCTCTCTTAGCTAGAGATACCTGTTTTCCTGAGCAGCTAGGAATAAGATGCTGCTATAGACATTTACATTGGTACCGCTATTTTGTAATGCAATATTAGTACTGTACTGCGTGTCCCATCTCTAAAAACCAAGCCCAAATTAACCTTAAATATACTCACTCTCTACAGTGAATGCAGGGGTAAATTCTGCTCTCACATCAGTGTAAATCCAGAGTAACTCCATTAGCAGCGGCAGCAGGAGGCATCCCAGATGACTCAGGAAGAGGCCTTGAGGGTGAACATGCTAGAGTAGGAGCTGTGTCTCCCTTTTAAAGGGTGTAGCCAGTGTTATCTGCTGCACTGACACTTTCATTTACAAAAAGTGCTTTATTTTTAAGCTTCGCGACAAACAAACCTCCTGAATTGTTCCAAAGAACAAAGTGTTACTCACATAGAAGAAACAAAACTTACAAGAATGATAGTGTAACAAGGCATCAACATACCGGAGCGAGACAGAGGCATTATTCCCAGTGCTAACAAAATCTCATTTGTCATTTTAGAAAGAATGCCAAGGGCAGCTCCAACATGTTAAATTGATGCAATCCAGAACAATATGTCAGAAAGAAAAAGTCTATCATTGTGCAATGTCTTTGATCTCCTACACAGCACAGGTCAAATCTTAAAATCCTTACTCAGTTTTTAGTCAATCTTTATTCAGAAAAAATTCCCATTGCAATAAATGGGAATTTTAGCACAGACCTTGGATTTGACCCCTTGTGTCTCTCTTTCAAAGGATTATAAAACTTCCCTTTGGTATAAAAGGCATCAGCTTTGGAAAAGGTCTGTTTTTTGCAAAAACCCACAAACAAGGGTCTAGTGGCACATTACTTAAATGGTATTTTAATGTGGTGGTGTTGGCAATTCTTTTCAACATCAACCCGTATTTGAACAGCTAGCAGTGCTGGGAGTTCTTTCCAATGTGAGCTATAATAAAATATCATTCCGTACATATTATATGTCACAGGTATCATCAGCTGATCATAGTGCAAAATGATACACATCTACATTGATCAATGACAGTTCCAAAAAGGAATATTCTTAATTGTGGTATTGGACATAGGGAGAACCTATAGTATTTTTAAACTGCTAGACATTTAGGGGGTATTTTAAATAAAGGGGAAACAAGATGCTGAAGAAGCCTCCCAAGGGTGGAGTGGCAAAATACCAAACTCTGGAATTCCTGAAAACAGATATAATTGTGCATTTCAGCTGTAACAAGTACTATGCACTTGTTTTCACTGTAGTGTACTGTTTACATCTTCTCTGCCCTCAGGGCCAGATGTTTCTATTACTATGTGGCTGCACAAGAAGATGAAAATGCTCTGGATACCTGCTTAACTTGCACACATAGAGATGTGCCAAGGACCACCCCAGTCTTTATATTCAAGAGAAGAGGTTCTGCATGAGCATGCAGCCATGATATACTGCATACTCCAAAGTCCACTGAAATCACTGGAGTTATATTGGTGTAAAATTGAAGTAACACAGTGGTTAATTTTATTATTATTTATTATTTGTATTAAATTGGTATATAGTGGTCTCAACCTGGTGGGGGACCCTATGCACTAGCTACTGTACAGACAGAGTAAGTAACAGTCACTGCCCCAAAAAGCTGACAGTCTTGAAGACTGTAACAGCTGGGTGTAATGAATAAGCAGAGTGAATGGGATAACAATAATAATAAAATGGTTTACACAGACTAGGTGTGTGTACAATTTGTAGATGTAATAAGATGATCAGAAGCAGTAAAGGCAAAACCAGGCCCTAGATTTACTGTTCACTAGACAAGTTTTTTGAATTTCATTCCATTTCGACATTGGAATTCAACTGGTCAGTTTCACATTATATTTGTTATTTTCCTCACTTTTTGGTTCTCAGGCTCAAGTTTGGTGATCTGTTCCATTTCTTTTACCTGACGTCTACAGAAATATAAGTAAAATACAGGACCTATGGAAGTCATTGGGAGTTTTGTCACTGACTTCAGTGGGCCAGGATTTTACCTTCTATGCTTATAATCAAAGCAGCCATAACAAAAACAGAACACCAGAAAATTGTTTTTGTTATTTTGTTTGGGATTTTTTTAAAAACAGTCTCTTTAAAACCTTCCGATTTCTATTTGGTTTTGTGAACTCCCAAATTGGAAAGCTCACGTTTTTTGCCCAAGATACTATAACAGAGATGGGATAACTTTTTGGGTACTGGCACTAGATCCCAGATCATCACAGAAAGAAATGTTTCCCATCAATCAATAAGATGATTTGGGCAATGGACCATGGTCCTCAGCGCTTACAGAATCTGATATAAGCATTAGTCTTTAAAATGAAGTGAAGTGAGCACAGACATCCAACTTGACAATGGCCTTGAAAATGGATATTTACTATACACGTGTCTATTACAGTTTTTACTTGTCAGCATGATACATTTACAGAACACTACAAATTTGCCAACTCCAGGCTCTCCAATATCCTAACTCATAGTTAAGAAAACCTCTTTGAATAGCAAACCACAGGGCACTCTATAGTTTGAGGACAGACTGTAGAAAAATTAAAAGCCTGACTATGATATATTTAGATGTGCTGCCTGCATATATGTGCCCCACCTACAGTTTTCATGGCTTGATGGTGTTCTGCTCTCTTGCCAAGTATTTGATAATGCTGAAGTTTCACAGTTACCCCTATAACCTTGCTGAGAAGGCCACGTCATCTCCTGAGATTCCGTTATAAAACTGCACCACACCTAAAGAGATTCTTGCTTCTTAACAGAACGTGCTTGGAAGCTTTTAATCAGTCACGGATACCCAAGAGGGTATAGAAAAAGGTTCTGACCATAATCAAGAACTCCATGCAGAATAATCAGTTCTTAAAATACCAGTTCTGGTAAATTAATGAAGTTTTGATATTACACGGTTATGTTCATGAGTAACCCGTACGTTCCTTTAAAATGTCTGTTTTCAAACTGAAGCCTGAAATGATCAGCATTTACACTAGCAAGATAATATGTGACCGCTGCTCTGGCTTAGAAAATACTATAATTAGTTCCTTACCCTACATTTATTCTTCATCTATAGATCTGAATGTTACTGTTGCATTACAAATGTAAAAACAAACATTCCAAGGGTTGCACAATAAGGTCCAGATTACAACTGGGTAAAAGGGCACCAGCAGACCGTTCCTCCTTGCTTACTTACTAGGGGCCAGCAACAATCAGTGGGAAGTACAAGCACTCCACTAGTATAGCACTGACAGTGGTACATGGATCCCCACAGGAGAAGGGATAGGATGAAACCAGGAACAGAATCTACAACCAGAATCTAGCCCTAATATAACTCAGTATGAAAATGAACTCAATGGCCCAAATTTTGCTCTCAGTGACAATCAGGATCCAGACACCCCAAGGCGAGAACAGAAGGTGGAAAGCCCCTGGCGGGCCGAGCCAGTTTGATTACCTGCCACATCCGCAGGTTCGGCCGATCGCGGCTCCCACTCACCGCGCTTCACTGTGACCAGCCAACGGGGGCTGCAGGAAGTGGCGCGGGCCGAGGGACGTACCGGCCGCTGCTTCCTGCAGCCCCCATTGGCTGGGCACAGTGAACCGCGGCCAGTGGGAGCCGCAATCAGCCGAACCTGCAGATGCGGCAGGTAAACAAACCAGCCGGGCCCACCAGGGGCTTTCCCTGAACAAGCAGCGTCCCAAGTTTGGGAAACACTGCAATAGGGCAATGAAGCAATCAGGCAAGGAGAGGCTACCTTCCAAGGGTAAGGAACAGCTTCCATACCAGGAGAGACTAAAAAGATTAGAGCTGTTCAGTTTAGAAAAGAGAGGACTAAGGGGGAATATGATAGAGGTCTATAAAATCATGAATTGTGTGGAAAAAGTGAATAGAGAAGTGTTATTTACCCTTTCACACAATAAAAAACCAGGAGTCACCTGATGAAATTAATACAAACAAAAGGAAGTGATTTTTCACACAACACAAACAAACCTGTTGAACTCATTGCCCAGGGATGTTGTAATGACCAAAATATAACTGGGCTCAAAAAAGAACTAGATAAGTTCATGGAGGATAGGTCCATTGATGGCTATTAGCCAAGATGGCCAGCAATGCAATCCTGTGCTCAGGGTGAACTGCCAGAAGCCAGGAGCAGAAGGCAGAGTTGGATCACTCCATAATTACCTTGTTTTGTGCACTCTCCCTGAAGTTCTGGTACAAGCCACTGTCAGAGACAGATACCAGACAAAATGGACCATTGTCTGACCCCAGTATGGTAGCTCTTGTGTTCTTTACCAGATGAAACTGACTCAAAGCACCTAGCTATTGTACAGCTCAAGAAAAAGCAACAAGAAAGCATCAAAGCACATGGGAAGAGCTTGAAACTGAAAAGAAAACCGCAGTCTTTGAAAACTAAGCATGGAGGGAGTTTTCCCCTTTGAATATTTACAGTGACTGAAGAGGAAAAATACTGCAAACTATTTTAAAATGGAAGGAGTTTTGTTAGGACATAGATATTCAGGCCTGTCTGTAAAGGCCTATATTCTAAGAATTTAGGTGTATTCTTATCACTTGGCTAGTTAGAGGTATAAAAGAAAGAATCAAAATCACTGTCTGCCAGTGTAAGGTCCTTCTCTTACTGTGACAGTCTGAGGCCCTGTGCTTAGGCTAAGGCCTTTGGCTAAGCAACAGAGGCAGCCATAAGCTGGGAAGTGAACGGTCACATCCTCACATTCCAAACTAGTCACATGGAAATCAGGTGCTATTGGGCTGTTAGGAATACAATCCTGTCCTGATAGTGCCTATCACCTCCAGAAAAAGGGAAGTGCCTAGAAGATGTAAAAGGAAACTTAGTTTGATAGCATCCTGTCTGGCAAGAACTCACTTATCAATACTAGGATGTGAAATCCTCACTTCTGTATTGTTTTGTCATTATAGTTCCCACTTTGCTATTGTTTATTGGCATGGTCTCTGTCTGGTTCTGTGATTGTTTCTGTTTGCTGTATAATTAATTTTGCTGGGTGTAAACTAATTAAGGTGGTGGGATATAATTGGTTAGCTAATCATGTTACAATATGTTAGGACTGGTTAGTTAAATTTCAGTAGAATGATTGGTTAAGGTATAGCTAAGAATATTACAATATAAATTAGGGGCAAACAGGAAGTAAGTTGGGATTTGAAAATAAGGAAAAAGGAACTTGTATTTAAGCTTGCTGGAAGTTCACCCCAATAAACATCGAATTGTTTGCACCTTTGGACTTCGGGTATTGTTGCTCTCTGTTCATGCGAGAAGGACCAGGAAAGGAAGCGGGAGAAAGAATAAGCTCTCTAACAAGTTTGAACTGAAAATTATCTAGAAACCAAGGGACAGCCTCTGGGAGTGAAACTGTCTGTTGAATACTGGATCCCCCCTATAGCTAGGGGGGTTTGCTGGGAAACTTTTTAAAATCAATAGGTAACTTATATTAGAAAAAGGATTTTATCTAATATGGAAGCGTAAAGTCATTATGTTTATTTTCTGTGTAACTTGTGTATGCTTGTTTTCTTATTATTTCATCTTTGAGTGTGTTTTTTTCTATTAAATAAATGTTTGTTTATTTAGACCACAAGCAGGTCTCTGGTGTGAAAACTGTGTGTACTGTGTATGCCCAAGTGAACAGATAACTGGTGGATTGGTTTCTTACCTTCGGCGTGACGAACCACCGGGGAACGGTCCAAGTGTTTGGTAATTAAGAACTTGGTGAGGATGGATCTGGAAACACACAGGACTGGAAGGGCTGTTGGTGTCACCCTGCAAAGAGTAACTAGGCTGATGAAAGCCAGGGTGAAACCTTATGCTTATGGGCTGGCTACTTGTGGCAGGGATCTGAACCATAGCCACATGGCACAAAGACACCCTGAAGCTACAGAGTAGGTGGTGACAGAGCTCCTGACCAGTTTGGGCGATCCCCAAAACATCACAGTCATCCCAATGTAAATCCAGAATAACTCCACTGAAGTCACTGAAGTTAGACTGGATTACACCAATGTAAAAGAGAGCAGAATTTGTTCCTAAATGGGCAGGCTCAGGAACCACCCAGGGCACTTCATCTTGGGAGTGAGAGGAGGTGTTTCTGCTACCCGCTCTTGAGAAACACACACACCTGCAGGGTTACCTCCCAAAACTTATATAGATGCCAGCCCCATCCATCTTAGGTATTTTGCAGCATCTCTAACCATGATATCTAAATACCCACATTACAAGCAGCAACACCACAACTGGCACTAACCTGAACCCTTTGCTAGCAGTTTCGGCAGAGACCCACAACTGAGACGGGGATACGGTAACTGGAGTACTTTCTCACCCCTCCAGGTCGTTCAGTGCCGGAGCTATGCAAGGAAGTTCAAACTGTGACTGCTCACATTAAGCCTGTTCTGTGGATTCTGACAATCACTGGATTTAAAAAATTTATTTGAGCATCCGTTGAAGTGAGCTGTAGCTCACGAAAGCTTTTGCTCAAATTTGTTAGTCTCTAAGGTGCCACAAGTACCCCTTTTCTTATAGCAGGAAAAGAAAGCTTTCCAGGGAAGCTTAGGAGAGACTCTCAACAAACAGGGAAGGGACTGGGCACCTCAGAGAGAAAGTAAAGAGGTGAGGTAGGAAGTGGCCTAGGGAAAACCTCAACATGAGTCAAGAAGCTGACCCTAGCAGTGCAGTACAGGACCTTAGGCTGGAACCTACAGTAGAGAATTGGACTAGATTCCCCTACCAGCCCTGAGAATGGGGTGTACAAACCTGTTACAATGGTTGCTGAGCCCAGCAAGGAGGCTGTAGGTTGAATGGAGGGCTCTCTGACGAACAGTCCCAGAGAGGCAGCAGTGCTTCTATATCCGTGGAAATTTCTCCAAATCTGGGATTTTTTTTAACAGCACGTGCCCTACAGTTTCCCAATTTGCCCTGCAATTTCCCAAGGTGAAATCTTACTCCCAAATTCCCAGATTTGGGGAAATTTCCCAGGACATAGAAGCACTAGTGCCAAAAAATTCCCAGAGTCTGGGAATATTTCGCCAGATTTGGGAAATTTTTAGCAGTAGGTTGGGAAAAATTGGCTTCACGATATAGAAGCGCTGAGAAGCAGAAGGATTTTTGTTTCTGTTAAAAACAGTTTTGGATTTTCAGTTTGGACAGCTGACCTAGGAAGGGTAGACTAAAGACTATGACCTAGCCAGAGCAGCTGAGCTGCTGAATGAGTTTCCAGATATAGGAAGTGCCACAGCACTGGAGTGACTTCAGCTAGGAAGTGCTAGCCCAGTGAGGAGCTGCCATACCTAGCGATGAGAGGGGTGTCTAGTGGTAAGTAGACTTAAGGTTAAGGTTAACCTTAAGGTTAAGGTTAAGGTCAGTCTATCATTTATTAAACCTTGGTGATATGAGAGAGTTAATTTGGACAAGCTTCAAAGCTGTTTGGAAGCAAGTATTGACAACTACAGTGTATTAGGGTCAAAACTGTCTGTACTCCATTGCCTTAATATAAGCTATATGATAACATTAAGTTTAATATTTAACTTTGTTCAAATGCATGTGTATGTCAATAAGACACCCTTTCAATTAAATACACTAAAACTAGTATTTTAAATGTCTATTTTAAAGATTTTAGGATATTAATGACTGCTGATACTGTAAAGCGCCAAAAATTAAGAGTGCTACTGTAGTATGTTGAATTCATCTAATAGCATTCAAGTCCTGATTGACACTAAAACATTACCCATTGCTGATATAAAGTCGACAGTGTGTGTGGCTGAACTGGTGCTGAACACAGTTTAACTGCAACTGTAGATCAGGACTTACCTTGTTCACCTCTGGTTCAGAAAACTATGGTTAAAATCCGTCCCCATAACTTTCTGAAATACTACAGAACGTGGTTTGTTCTGGTCTACAGCTACTGTTAAATTGTGTTCGTCAGCAGTTTGTCTGCATCCATGCTAACATTCACTATCAGCAATGGGTAATTTTCCTGGTGTAGAACTGGCAAACAAAATAGTTTTTTTCTATGACCAATGTTTAACCAGCTGTAGACTTTTACAAATCTATCACAAATGGTTGCATATCACTGGGAGTATAGTACACCTAGTAATAAGTCCTTAACCAGTATTTTAAAAACTAAGTTTCCATCCATCTTAGATATTATCCCTGACTCACATTGTTGACATTTTTGCATATTACTGCCCCTTACAGTGAAAAACAAATTTGACATTCCAAAGGTGAGATCTTGTTATAATTGCAACAAATATCCAAACAATACAAGATGATTTTTTTTCTTCCTCCCCTACATGTATACACAGGTACAACTGAGAATATCTAATTAGCTTTATCTAGGGCATTAGTGTGCGATGCAATGAAGCCTACCCGGCAATCACATCACTCCTTTAATTCAGTCTCTTGATAATAAAACAGTTAGTACCAATGTTCATTGAATTGCTATTTATCTCAAACAACATAAATCTGTAGAGAAAGCTGTTGTGTGTCAGAGATAATGTTACTGTTACATACCTTTATTTAACAATGATCAGAACCACTTGCAACTCCTTAGAAGGCTCATTACTTTTGTGAATATCTTTTATTAAAGTATCTTGGGTTGTTAACTAAATATTTGACATTTTAGTATAATTTTTAAAAACATTTTTGGTAGTTATCATTCCTTAGGATAATATCCAATCAACTGAATAAGAGTACATTGCAAGCTGCCTCATCTAGACACGTGACACTGGCCTTCCATTTTATGTAGCAGCTGTTCAATATTGCAAGTGCAAACTTTACACAGTAAGAACAGCCAAGAATGTCTGATGGATGAAAGAAAAGGAGTACTTGTGGCACCTTAGAGACTAACCAATTTATTTGAGCATAAACTAAGCTAAGCTAAGCTTATGCTCAAATAAATTGGTTAGTCTCTAAGGTGCCACAAGTACTCCTTTTCTTTTTGCGAATACAGACTAACACGGCTGTTACTCTGAAACCTGTCATGATGGATGAAATACGCTCATTTAGAAAAGCTTCTCTCAGTGCTTAATCTTATCTCCGGGGCAACAGCAACAAACCTCTTATGCTCCAGTTCAACATCCTGTAGTTAAGGAGTGTTGACTAAAGCCAACTAGTCTGCATTTACAGTGCTTTTCAGACTTTATTTCTAAAGTATTTAAATTTTTTAGTAGTATAAAAAGATTTGCTCAGAGGAATGTAGAGGCAGCTGCACCCTAGTAAGTCAGAAAGGATTTTTTTCCCCTTTAGCTACATGATATATTCTTGGCACCTCTGCAGCTGTGGATGGCTCAAATTGAAATGAAAATGCCATGATTCTGCTGTGTGAGGGGAGCTAAATAGCAGAAGCCACAGAAGGAAATTCAACACTCCTCTGCAACTCTTTGTGGGTGAAATTCACTGCTATTCAAAAAACCCTGGCCAATGTGTCACTTCTAAACTGAGGAGTCAAGGGGCCACAAGTGGTGGAACGGCTTTGTGCTGGGGCAATCAACAGCACTGCATTTGGGGAAGAGTGTGAATTAACCAGTGAACTGTGTGTGCAAACTGTGTGGATGTGATAGCCACAAATGCCAAAACTGATGGCTTACATTACATAATGAAGTACTTTAGTATGAAGATTATGTTGCTAATGCAGATGTGTACTGTACTGGTATTCTGCCCTGGAGCATGCTGCTGTTTGCTAAGCCAGGTAAGAATTGAAAAGTGCTGGGGACACGATGCATTTTTCTTTAGATTAACAGGATTTATAGAATAGAATCATAAGTGATACAATATGGATGTGGCATACTATGATTTACATGTATTGGTAAACAAATTGCTTAACAATTTTGGCTTCTAAACTCAAAGTGCATTTTGATTTAACTACTTTATTTCTATTATAGTTCTCTAAGTCTTTAGCTAGACTGCAAAAGACAACTGCATATGATACCATCTTGCACTACAAATCTCAAAACAGATTTTCAAATGGTGTAATTTGGTCTAGTTCTATGGAAGTCAATGGAGCTACACAGACTTACTTCCAAGGTAAAACTCCAGCCCTAAATGTTTACAATGGCTTCGTTTTTTTAAACAACACACGAGTCACTTTTCAGCACTGTGGAGCGACGGGCACATCGGATGTACTGTATGTATATGAGTCAGCTGCATAGCTCAGTCTATATTTGGTAAGAGTAAGCTGCAGAAAAGATTCCCCACCCTTTTCTCTGGAGGAAACTGCCACTTGAGTGTTCATTAGCTACTGAACTAACTGCTTTACTTCAGTGTTGTATTACAGACCTCTAAGGGTTTAATGTGAAAGATTAGACCCAGATTGGCTGGGGAGCCTTCAAAGTATGTAACAGCAAACCTTTCAAACCTCTGGAAATTCTCATCACACACGCCCATACCCTCATGTCCCACCACACACATGCAAAAACACTCTCCTTCTGAAAATGCTCTCTAATATATTTTCTCCAGCTTGATGTGTATTCAGATTCCCCCCAACAGGAGTGTCAACAATACAACACCATCAATATGACTTTATTTTGTACAAGCTGACAGCATTCCACCCTTCAGCTTTACTTAGATATCTGTATCAGTCACTCTAACCTTAAAGTGTTATTTAAATGGTAGAAATCTCACAGGAAAGGCTGGTGGCTGATGGAAAAGTCAAATGTGAATTTTATTTTTTTATTTTTTTCTCCTCTGCTCACTGGTCCATAACTAATTACTAGAGGGTTTGAAAAATCCACATCTCAGGGCAAGTAAGAAGCTTTCCTGGACTAGCAAGGGGACTAATGCTATTGACCTCTGCAGCATCTGAGCTTTCATTTATTTTTTTTAAAAAGTTTCTAGCCTTTATGGTTGCAAAGATAACCATCCAGATTTGAATCACTTGCACACCAAAACAGACAGCTCCAATGTGTTTCTGCTGCTGCTGCTTGGTCTCATTAATTTTAACTGCTGCACTTCTGAACTCCCTGCTTTGAATGAATGAACTGTCCACAAGCAGATCATATTTTATACAGATTTCTTCATTATTAGAAATTGTGCAATTAATGTTGTTTTGCTGATTCTTCATAGCAAATATACAATTATTCAATATTCAGAAATCACTATTCAACCTAACTCACACAGTGTTGTTTCTGTTCCCTCATTGGATGACTTAATGTTTGCAAAGTATACTTCTGCATCCCTTCAAGAAAATTCCTTTTTGTTACAATTTTTTTTCTTGATTAAACAAATGTTGTCTAGGGGTCCATAATTTGCTTTCAGACAATATTCATCCAAACAAAATTTTGCTCAAATGGATGTTCATGGAAGTCAAGTGAAAATGTATGTACAAACATGTCACCTAACACATCACATGCACATAACATAAGGCTAACAAAGCACACCTGCTTAAAGTTAACATTAAGTGTGCTTTTAAGAGCTCTGATGAAGAAGGTTGGACTAAAACATAGGCCTAAAGTTTAAGCAGGTGCTTAACTGCTTTGCTGAACTGGGGTTTTGGTAATTAAGGCCAAACTTTTCAAATGTGGGTGTCTAAGCTTAGTGTGCAATCAATTTTACCCCTGAGTTAGCACAAGCTGTTCCTCACTACACCACATAAAGCAAGAGAGCATATGGTTTAGGCCCCACTCCTGCAGTATGTTCCACAAGGATGGTCCCTGAACTGACACATGTATAGCCCATTGCAGGATTGGGCTTTAATCACTGAATTGACTAATCTAAATGTGTAAGATGTGCAGCAATAACTATACTCCACAGACTGGTAAAAAGGCAATTTTCAGTTTACTAATTCCCTTTGTTTTTGTAAGGGAACCATTTCACTGTTGGAAAATGCTGGCAATTAAATTAATAGGTTTTCATTTAGATCGGATGGGCTCTAAAGAATCCAATCTGAACTCAAGCAAAGTGGATGCAACCCTAAAATAAAATCTAATGAAATAGCTGCCTTCCAAATGAACACATCTAATTTGAGTGGAACTCAGTGTTGACCATTCTCATTATCAGAAGTCCTGTGGGATGTAGAGTTTCTCTTCACTCCCCAACTGCTGGAATCCTGGGATTATGTGAGAATCTCAACTTTCATTTTTAAAAAAATATGTAAATTTCTAACCTCATGGTTGAATAGAAAAGCAGAAAATATGGCTCGTGTGTGCCCTAAAGGCTCTAAGCCAAAGACAAATTAAAAGAACCCAAAAGGCATTATTTTTTGTTAAAATCTCATGAGTTTTAAACCAATCTTATGATTGTCAGACCTGACTCTTGGTTCTGACTGCTTGAGCTTCCCAAAACTGGGAACAGTATGGGGTGGGGGGGGAGAGCAGACAGGATAAGTTTCTGATACTGACTCCAGACTGTTGGATATTGATGGGAAATTACAATATGTCTCCATGGAAATCAAAGGTTAAACCAGAATTAACTGAGAGGTGTGATCCAATAGCTACTGAAGTGAGTGGGCGTCTTTCCATTACTTCAATGAGCATTGGATTGGGTGCTAAAATGTATTAAAATAATGGGGCCAAATTGGAGTAAATTAGCACAACTCTATTGACTTTAGTGGAACTATACCAATGTCCAACAGAAAAGAATTTGGTCCAATTACTCTGTTATGCACTGTCAGGCTGGATATCTAGACTAACTTCTGGCCTGCTCTCCATGATACCAAAGCATTTTAAGTGTAGACAAGTCCTAAGAGTGCTAAAGAGCTAGTACATTCAGACTTAATAAAAGGCAAGGGAGTGACACTTTCCCAATTAAAATAAAATATTAACAGGAAAATAGGAAAATAGACTTCATGTGAACAGAGACCTCCAAATCCAGGACTGAATACCATACAAACTTATTTTTAAACTGTTTTAATTTTTCTGATAACTTTAAAGTTAATACACAATCCAGTTGTGGCCAAAAAATTAAAGTTTCACCTCATGCAACTTTCCTCGTCCTGAAACAATGTTTTTATATGGAAAGTGCTCCATTTGTAACTCACCATAAGCAAGTTTATAATTCATACATGCTAAAGAATTAATAACTTTACCTGACATTATCCAAACTGCATTTAGACCATGATTCAGCACAGCATGAAAGCATTTGCTTAACTGTAAGCATGTATTTAAATCCCACTGAAGTCATGCTTTAGTGATGTGCTGAATAGATTGATTTAACCCCACGCTTAAAGTTAAGCATGTGCTTAGGTGCTGTGCCAAGTGGGAGCAGACTTCCACAATACTTAAATGCTGTGTTGAAATAGGGCAACATTCATTTTCTCATTAAATGTACTAAAACACTTACCATATGTATTTGCATTTATATAAACTAGTAATATTGAAGTTAGCTGGGTCCAGTTCCAAATTGTAAACTTTCCTACTACGAACTACGCTGAATTTTTCTGTTGTCCTTTTGGTTAGCCAAAATCTGTTTAAGTTGTTCATCTACTTTTGACACACGCAGTTACAACTCAGCTTTTCTATTAACTAAATCCCATCCACAATTTACATGTTTTCTGATTTTTAAGGAGTTTTTTTTATGTTGTCTCTTACAAACATATTTTCTGAACTGTTTCTAAACTTACAGGCTTGTTTTTCAGCACATAAGGGTAATTTTTCAAACATTGTTCAGGTTAATAAATCTTCCCATTCTAGTTCAAATCCTCCTAGAATAGGATATCCTGTTCAGTTCTTCTATACATCACTTAAATTACTGAAGTTTATTGGAGGACTGAACACAGAATATTCTAATTTCATTTTCCAGTGTAAATCCAAGTAATTAAACTGAAATAAGTGGAGTTTGCCCTGGATTAAATGAGATCAGAATATGGCCCAGAATGATGAGTTATTAGACTACAGTAACTCATTACAAGTGCACTCAGGGAAAACATTATCTTCTGCTGTCATTTTGTTACTTTACTTTCTCAGATATGAAAAGACAAATAAGATAACAAGCAATATAAATAAGTGTCCTGGAATTTAGGTTATTACTGTCAAATTCTTTGTGTTGTATTAATTATTCTGAGTTCAAACTGTATATGTGGTTTATGCAATTCTTCTTCAAAATATGAAGAACTACTGCAGGAAAGCAATACATTCTGCAACATGGCACTGAAGTGTATACCAGCTTTCTGATGGTCCAGAGCCTTGGGCTATACTCCACAACAATGCTACCTTTATCATTAATTTTTCATGTAAAAAAGAAAGGAGAGAGCCAGCTGCTACTCAAAAAATATTCCCAGCCAATGCCCACAGTCTCCTGCCTTTTATTATTAGTTTCAGATTTCCCAAGTGATGTCTGACATGCCTTTAAATTTACGAGAATAGTAAGAAATAAAATTCTTCAGTAAAAAACTTCATGTCACACCCATGAAGATAGGGGACCATTACCCTGCCCTCTTGTGGTAAAACCACAGGACTGAGGCAAGAAAGTCTAGGAAACTCAGTTTCCTTGAAGTGTTACACTCTAAACCTTCTCCTTTGAGGGGGACTTCCAAATCCAAAGACAGGAAGCTGCAGTCCCAGGTAGACCTGTAACTTTCCTCCCCTTATACTATCATTGTTCTCCCACTACTCAAGTGCCTGAAGGGATTGCAGTTGTACAACAGGTGCAAAGGCACATTAACTCCTATGCAAATATGAACCAGGCTTAGAGGAAAATATGCTCAGGTTGCTCACTTTGCTTTGCCTCTCCTGACCCACAGGGCCACAGACCTTTGCATACAGGGCCTACAGGGTATATAGTTGAGGGGTTTTATACTGTCACCCATCACCGTAGTATCTGAATACCTATAGCATGGAAAAGCTTCTACATGCTCAGTGGGAAGCTATTATCATGAGTAATTGCATTAGAATAGCCCCTACAGAATCCAATCAAGGCTCAAGGTCCCTTTATGCTAGGCATTGTAAAAATATATAATGTCTCTACTATAGGGCCTATTCTGCAGAGCTGTTGCGCCAATCAACCCATACCCACTTTGTGTGACTTCTAATACAGCTTGGATGGCTTCTGTTTCCTTACACTTTTATTATTTAATTGGTGCATATAGGTCAAGATCTGTATCGCAGCACATCTAGGGAAAACATTAATAATTCAATGTTCTGAAGTGGAAGGACAATTTACATGATCTGAAAAAAAATCAAAATTGATCTTATTCCCTGTTTGCTTCTTTATGAAGAAGGCTTGACTAGGTCTGTGTTTTGCTCTTTGTTGTTTGTTTTGTTTTAAAGAGTGGGCAAGTGGTTTTGTTTAGCTTTTCCTTCAGAAGTACTAAGAGTGTGGTTAAACTTACTGGAAAACTGTGATTTTATTTTTGAAACTCATCTTTACATACTGCAGTGTTTCTAATGTCATGGCATTTACTCAGATAACCATGATGAAAGTACAGACCCCCTATGTAATTACCTCACTGGTGAACAGCTGTGGCTATTGATTAATAACTTGATAGTTCGTACTGTACAAGTACATCCAGAATGTCCTCAACCCAACAGAAGATGTAACGAGGCCAATACTTGAGGCAAGAACTGTACTTTTCACTGGTTGAAGAAAATACTTTTGGAGACATCATGACCTCAAACATTACCAGATCTGATACTCTGGTGCTAGATAATTATGCATATGTTTACCAAAAAAAATAAAAAATTAAGAAGCAGTTTACTAGCTGTATGTTAACACTTTAACAAACACTAAAACCCAACCCTAGAAAATTGTCTAGGAATCTGATGGTTACAAGTTGCTTTGCAAATGTGTGGAAAAACTAAAGCAATGAAAGGATTCACCATACTCCAATTTTGCCAAAAAAGTTTTTAAAATATGTATTAGCGGTTTCTCATTTGTTATATTTGTTATGTGGTAGGGTTGTCATTCTTTATATGACCATGGAAACTTAAAACTAGCAGGAAAAGAGTGTGCTTCTCCTTACATTTTCTATTTGACTAATATATATAAATAAAAGGAGACATACAGGTAAAAATGAATGCAATAGGATTATTCCTAAAAGTTACTGTGTACTTTGTAAATATTAATCTTTCCTTTTACTCATGAGGAAAACTTCATCTCAGAAAAATTAATCTCAGACTACTACAGGAAAAACAACTAGTTGGAATATGTTATGAAGTACTTTAGGAGGTCAGTTTTAGGCACATCTTATGAATTTCAGTGCTTAGGTGAACTGTGGGAAAGACAAGCCATGCAGAATTCCCCAAATGGATCCGATAACATACTGCTGATCAGCAGGCTCAAATACCCTACTCCTTCCAGTACCATCAAATGTGAATATGGGCAAATATTCAGTGGGCATTAGCTTCAGAACACACAAACTCACCGTGAACCTAGTGATATCTGAACTGTGTACCCAGAAAAGCTGTCACCGCAAATAGCTCCTGGTAGTTAATTTTTCATTTGATATTGCTCACTATCAAACTCCTTAAAAGCAATACTGTCAAATGCTTGCCTTCAAGGCCAAAATGTGATTGATTTCAATACTTTGAATCTGATGAGGAAAGTCCACTAGATTCTCAACAGGTGTTTTGGTGGTGTTTTGTTTTTAGTCCTGATAGTTGCTGTTTTGGGAATGCTCATGCACTCTGAAGCAACATTAAACTAACAAACTCCAGTTTCAGAAATCCTCTCCTATTAATCTGTAATACTAGTGCACAAAAAATGGATCTCATCCTGCACCTACTAAGGTCAGTGGATATTTTCTATTATCTTTAGTGAGAGTAGAAGCAGACTGCTGTTCTAAGCAATAAGAAAGTTATGCTGTTAGACAATGGCATCCATGTTAATTTCAACTGCATTCCAAAAGAGAAAAAATATTTGTGACCACTGTGATATGGCAAAAGCCTCCCTTTTCAAGCTTTACAGAGGATATTACAAAAAAATCAAAATCAAAGGAGTTTTATTTAAAATATAAATATTCCTCCGGAGGTTTATTTGTTTTAATAAAAAAGGGGGAGTGTATACAAGTACTTCGGGCACCTAAAAATATTAGCTTCAGGATCGCAAATCATTACAGACCAGTGGTTTTCAAACTAGGGTCTGCAGATTATGTCTTGGGGGTCCGCAACAGGTGGTGGTTACCATAAAACAGTAGTTTTCAACCTGTGGTCCATGGACCCCAGGGGGTGCAGACTATGTCTAAGATTTCCCAAAGGGTCTGCATCTCCATTTGAAATATTTTAGGGGTCTGCAAATGAAAAGAGGTTGAAAACCACTGTGACAGACTAATCCTGTCCCCAAATTGCATCAGGCTGCAGCCCCGCTGCCCATCATTGCTCAAGCCAGGGGGCCTCTCTGGGAGTCCCTTCGCTGGCATGACAAGCTCTACAGAAAGCGGAGCAAAGCACAGAGAGAGGGGAGCAGCAAGCAGCGGCCCCAGGTAGAGTTCTGCACCAGAGCTGGAAGCTGTATACCCTGGGTCTACTGAACCACAGGGTTAGAAGGCACCGCAAGGGTCATCTAGTCTCAGCCCCTACCAAGATGCGGGATTTGATGTGCCTAAAGCATTGAGCGTGCTCCAACCAGGACGGGGAAGGTGCGGTCTCCCACCTCGGAAGAAGGGAAGGATGTGGGGAAGGCTCCAACATAGGGGAGAAAGAGACGGCTCCCTACTGGGGCGCGTGGGCCTTCCAGCGTCCCCTAAACTACCTAAAGCACCGCCGCCAACGCCTTATTCCCCGTCCGTGGGACCCTCTCTGCCCAGGCCTGCGGGAATCCCCCGCTGCTGCCGGTGCTTTAGGGCCCCAGCGTCGCCACAAGCCCCCGGCAGGGCAGCCACGGCTCCCCGGCTCGCTCTGACCGCCCAGCGCCCCAGCCTCCTCCCACGCCCAGCCGCCGGCGGCACCGTTAGGTCCCAGGCCAGGCATTGTACTCCGCCAGCCCGGGGAGGCAGAGATCAGGGCTGGCTTTGGAGCAGCGCCGCCCGGGGGGAAGCCCCTGTGAGCGCCTGGCTCTGGGGTGGGGCCGAAGCCAGCCTGAGCCCGGGCGGGGACACTTGGAGGACAAACAGCAGCGCCCATCCCCGCGGCTGCAGGCACCTACCATCCGTGGCCAGCGCCATCTCTATGAGGGTCTCGTTGTCCTTCCTCCCCAGCCTGTTCATGGCTGCTCCGCTCACCGGGCCCTGCGCTAGACTGAGACCCAGCCGCCTCGGTGCTGGAAAAAGGCGGCGGCGGCGGCGGCAGCAGCAGCACCCCCCCTTCCTTCCCACTTCCACTCCTCCCTGTCCCCTCCCCTCGCCGGCTGCTCCTGCTCCGGGAGCACGCCGGGATTCCGCGCCCGCCCGGGTTTCGGGTTACGCTGTCAGCTGGGAGGAGGGCGCGGGCTGAGTCAGGGTCTGACCCAGGGCTGGGCTTGGGTTACCGTGCAGTAGGCGGCCTGCGCATTTCTCCCAGCTCCAGCTGGAGCGGGAGGGGGCGGCAGCGGCGCCTGTGCCAGCAATGATGCATGCTGCTGGTGATGCAGCCGGGATGCCCCTCCTTGCCTACACGGGGGCTCTTAATCACAAGCATCTACTCTTTCCGCCCCAGAAGCTGGTGTAGCGGCAGAATACGGCTGGCTTTTTTCTTGGGCCAAAATCTCTGGGTCGAGCTTCAGTTTAGCAGAGACAACGTGTCCTGAAATGTTAGTACCTAGAAAAATAAAAGGTGCATGGAGTGCTGCAGAGTTATCGAAAGCGGCCCTTGTTCACTACAACTGCTCAAAGAGAAAGCAAACTAGCCAGTGAACAGGAAAGACATGTAGCGAGACCATTTCAGGTGATTCTCCTTTGAAAGACTCCGAAGAGGGATATGGGGAAGGAAAGCCCTTTCAGCTTGAGTTTGTGCTGTGTAAAGCCCCGCGTGGAAGAACGTTCAGAAATATTGATAGGAGAAGTAGAGAAATAAGTATTCAAGGTTGGCATTCTTGGCTGAGCAGGAGAATGTGGGGGGCATTAAATCAAAGAATAGAGTAGATAAATACAGATCTTTCTCTGTTTTTCTCTATCATACCATAGTGCTGCCCGAAAGTTGGCATCATACACCAGCTGTTACAATTTGGTTTAGTCCCTTAGAGTGAATTTCCCCTTAGGGAGAATGAACACTATTGTCGGATTAAGCATGTGGAATATGTTTAGGATTAAACATTTATTATTCTTGGCTGCACCTATTAAGGAGGAGCAGACAACCAGACAGGGAAACCCTGTAACCTGCATGACTGTCATGCCTCTGAGTAATGTATATATGGTATTTGGGCTATTTCTTTTATGCCAGATACTTCCTGTACCAGGTGATCTTGGAAATGGACTAACATGGAGTTTTACTGGAAGCTAATAAAGGACTAAGCCCTGTATCATGCAGTGTCTGCCCTCATCCTTATCCAGGATCTAGACCAGTGGCTCTCAAACCTTTTCAGACTACTGTACCCTTTCAGGAGTCTGATTTGTCTTGCATACCCCCAACTTTCACCTCACTTAAAAACTACTTGCTTACAAAATCAGACATAAAAATAAGTGTCACAGTGTCACAGCACACTTACAGAAAAATTGCTTACTTTCTCATTTTTATCATGTAATTATAAAATAAATCAATTGGAATATAAATATTGTACTTACATTTCAGTGTACAGTATATAGAGCAATATAAACAAGTCATTGTATGAAATTTTAGTTTGTACTGGCTTTGCTAGTGTTTTTTGTGTAGCCTGTTGTAAAACTAAGCAACTATCTAGATGAGTTGATGTACCCTCTGGAAGACCACTAATTACCCCCAGGGGTACACATTCCTGTTTGAGAACCACTGATCTAGACCAAGCAGAGCTAGTAGGAATAACTGAGAAGTAATTCCCCCTGAAAGAAATAGTGGTCTGACAGCGGGAGGAGTTTTTTGGTTTTGCTTATAAAGGCATAACAGGATCTAATGGCTGGAAGTTGAAGTTAGATAAATTCAACCTTGAAATAAACTGAAATAGCAGTGAGGGTGACTAAACCTTGGAGCTGCTTACCAGGGGAGGGTGTGGACCCACCATTGCTGGAGTGTTTATGATTAAAGTCAATATCCTTCTAAAAAAGATGTGCTTAACTCCAGTTTCTGGGAGAAATTCTACAGCAAGAGGTCAGGCTGGATGGCTGTGGCCTTGGAGTCTTCTGGCCTGGGAGTCTGTGCACCTGTGAATCTATGATTTCCTCCTCTCATGGGCCATGGGGAGAATACAATTGCCTGCATTGCCCTCAACATGTACATAGCACTTGCAGCTCTGGTCATCAGATTTGGAGGTGGGAAGAAATATTCTCTCAGGTCAGATTGTCAGGGACCTTGGTGGGATTTCACCTTCCTCTGCATGAAATGTGGATCACTTGCTAGGTTCTAGGATCATCACAGCATATCTCTCCTAATCAGTTCCCTACCATTGCAGGGGCCTTCAGCATTGGTGTCCCCTTGATCTCTCCTGTTCTCATCCTGTGTCACACAACAGTTTAGACTCTCGAGGACTGAAATACTTTGGTCTGACCCAAATTATTGGACTCAGTATATAAGGGTAACGGATGAAATTTAATGGTCTATGATATACAGAAAGTCAGACTAGATGTCCTAATGGCCCCTTCTGGTCTCAAATGCTATGAAAATATGAATGGAAGGGTGGGACTGCATGGAAGAAAAAGTCTGAGATTATTTGTGACTGTTACAAGATGACTAATTAAATAAATTGAGATGCCTGTTTGGAATGGAGTGGTCCAGTAAAATTGCTTTAAGAGGGGAATGCCAAGAAGCTTATCTATAACTCAGTAACTCTGAAAGTCAGGTGCAATTGGGAGGTATTTATAAGATACACACAAAGTTTTATCTATATGTATTTATTATATGTCTCATAGACTACAATTGGGTACATGATGAAATGTCAAAATATAATACTAGCAACTTCAGACAAAGCCTAGAGCAGATAAAGATCTATCCAGAAGAAAGACTTCATAAATATCAGACTTCATTAGCTCTATTTTGCTTCAAGAAGGGAAAGGAAGTGAAATATTTCTTTACATTTTGGCTAAAAAATTCTTCCATTAATCCATTTTTAATGTTTCAGTAAATTACTTGAAACCATTACTGCATTTGAAGTAACCACAAAGTTATTTTTTTACCCTAGCCATTCAGTTCTACACATTCACTGGACCATTCACTGGAACACTCTAAAGTCAATGTGGACAACATCAAAAAGAATAATTATTTTTAGTGGGGGAACTGTGGGATGTATTATCATGTGGAATGCATTCTGTTTGATTGCACTACAAATCTTTTTAGTCAATTTTGATAGTTCCTATATAATCTTTACTGTAGGTGCTGCATTAGATAAAGGCATTGTACAGTAAGAAGCAAAATCATATTTCCCTTCCCCCATCCTCAGACTCCACTACTGCCCAATTCATTTCAGGATTCAGCTCAAAATTGCTTGCTTGTTCTTGAAGTCCTTCAAAAATTTGACCTATATTGATTTCAATGGGAGCTAGGTGCCTAACCAGCTTAGATGCTTTGGAAATCCTGGTGGTTGCCTATCTGCATCTTTAGGCATCTAAATGCCTTTGAAAATTGGCCTTAAGTGCTTAAGGCTATGGCTACACTAGAGAGCTTATAATGGCGCAGTTGCACCGATGCTCTCCTGTCATCTTAATTAATCCACCCCCAAAGAGTGGTGGTAGCTATGTTGGCAGGAGAAGCTATCCTGCCTACATAGCATTGTCCATACCAGCACTTAGGTTGGTGTAACTTATGTCACTTGGGGGTGGCTTATTCACATCCCTGAGTGACATAAGTTATATCAACATAAGTGGTAGTGTAGACATAGCCTAAGTCGTTTATGAAAATGGGACTTAGGCTCCTAAGTCATTGAAGTGATATGAAAATTGACTCCAGTCTCTTGTTATTCATGTCTCTCTCCCACCCATATAACATTAGCCATCTCTTTTGTGTCTCTGTATACTTTCTCTGCACTTCTGTTTTCTAGAACAGGCTTCCTATATTTTTGGCCTCAGTGAATCCATCCCTTTTCAAATCTGATCTGAAAAATCTATGCTCTTTCTTCTCTTGCTCAGACCTCTTAATTTTTCTCCCTTCTTCCCTTATTTAATCTCTATTGTGGGTCATAAATGTTCTAATTAAAAATGGACGTCATAGTATGGCTCAGTATTACTGAACTTCAGTCTTGTTTGTACAGCGTGATAAAGCGCATTAGGGAGTGTGATTTGTAGAGCGCTCTAATGTGCTGCGCTCTAACTGTCCTGCACAGAGCTTGCTGGTGTGAACTAAAAGGTACCTGGTTTATGCCAGTTTAGTTCATGCCAGCAGAGTCAGAGCACAGCACATTAGCGTGCTCTATAAATCACACCCCTCTAATGTGCTTTATTGCACCATGTAGACATCTGTTTACAGCTTCCAGTGAAGGATGCCATGCAAAATAAGGGCTCAAAACTAGAAATGCTACTGAGCACACTACTTAGACTGTAAGCTCGTTGCAACAGGGGCTGTCTTTTATTTTAAGCTTATATGCTGCCTGACACAATTGGGCCCTGATTGGGGCCTCACAGGACTAGCACAATACAAATAATAATAATAATAAATAATTAATTAATGTGGTGATAAATTCAGGGGGACACCTCATCATGTAGTAAGCACTATGTACCTGATTCAGCAAAGCATATAAGTATGTGTCCAACTTTAAGCACATGTAGTTCCCCTGACGGGCCTATTCATCTGCTTAAAGTTGCCTAAGTACTTTGCTCGCTCGTGGTGAGTTGAGGAAGGCAATTAAACTGCAAGTTACTGCCTACAATTCACTGACTCAAAATATTTTCTTTAAAAAGACACAGTTTCTTTAAGCCTTTAATTTAATCACAGTTTCAAATACAGGGGACATGTTTTAGGTACACAGGGGGTACAATTATAATGCTAAGATTCAGCAAGAGCAAGGGATGGCAAGAATACCAGTGGTTACAACTAGGTTGCTGGTCTTCTAATTATCTGCTGTCTCCTCCCTCCTCCACCCAACATGTGCTGCAAGTTGTTCTGTATTATATCCACATGTTATTATACAGCTCTAAACACTGTATCTGGAATTCCAAGAATAAACCTCTGTAATTGAACTTGTTTATGATTTCTTGAGGTATGGGGCCAGATCGTGTAAATTACACAGTGTCCCATGCTGGAGGCAGAGAGCTGTACCATCCAAGAGTATCTCCCAGAGCACTGGAAAGTGTGCATGCTGTACCAGCCCTTAAAATTACATTCCCTGCCCATCTCTCCATAGCCAGGCAGTTCCACAGACCAGTATGTGGGGAGGATGGAGCATCCTTCAGCCCCACAATAGGCATGATTCACTCCCCCATTATTATGAAGAGGAAGGAATCCCTGTGCTCCCCAGTCTCTTAAAAAAGGCTGTAGTCCTTTATTCTTTGAAATTGGTGGGATTTAATTGAAACATTTTTAGCTGATATATTTGCTTTATGTAAGTATTTATGTTTTAGAATGGAAATAAATAGAAAATCTCTGGGTATATTACATATAATGACCACTAATATCACATATCATCAAGGACTGAACCTGGGACCTTCACTGTCACAGATGAGGCCTCAACTATGTAAGCTAAAGGAGTATTTCTGTTAAGTGTTAGAACTTCTAGACTCTTATTCTCTATGGGGAAAAATTTAAAAAGTGCCTAAGTGCTTATTTAGGTGACTAGAGATGCGGATAGGTGCTAGGGGGATTTTCAAAGCATAGGAGTTAGGATCTAAGCTGCTTAGGTGCTGTTGAAAAGTTATACGGGGTAACCACCACCAACACTTTCTCCCGCTTAGATTTTTGCAAGAAAGGGCTTAGCTACCTATCTCCAATAAAGTGTGTGGCTGTGAATCCTAAGCAAAGGGAGGAGCTTCCCTCCAGGCCTAGAATTAGGCACCTAAGGTCCTAAGCGGCAGGGGGCTTAGGCCTCACCTTCTCCTTGGCCTTTCCTGTTGGCTAGCTTGGGCAGCTCCCTGCTCAGCCTGCTGGCTTTTCTGGATGCAATTCCTATACTAGGCAATTCCCATGCCTTTTATAGGAGAGTGTGGGTGTCTAACTCAAGATCTCATGCATTCTGTACTTCTCAAGTACCATGTGCAACCAGGATCCCAGGTATTGTGTGCACTCAGAATTTTAAATGACATTGTATTGTTTAAACAACATAGCTTTGACAGAGAATTAATCATTCTACCAGTTGCATTCCTCCAAGGGACCTGGAAACAATGTTTTCCCTAATCATACCTTCTCAGTCAACTTCAGAGTGACTGAATTTTCAAAGCAGGCACTGTGTGCAAATCTGAGTTGCAAGGCTCCATCTGTACATACTTTAGAAAATGATATCACAAGAATTGAAATAGAACTATCAGCAACAGGAGAGTAGCTGATTTCCCTTTTAGTCTCATCTCCAGCTTGCTATTTTTCCCCTTGTAATGTTTAACAACTCCCCAGATAGCTAAATCATCCACAGTCCTGTTGCTCTGAGGTTCTACTGCTCATAAACTGCACTCCTAAAACTAATAGTTTCCTACTCCAGTATCATGAATGTGCTCCCACCAAAAAAATTAAAGATCCCTAATTTGAGATCCTAATGAGCTTGTTGGTTCTTTTGAATATATACAGTACTTGGAGAGACACTTAAACACTAATTCTGACTGGAATTATATAGTAATGTGTGTTGGAATTATATAGTAATATGTGTTGATGAGATGTATTTGTATATAATATCCTACATTTCTGAATAAAGCTGCTTAAATTAGGTACCACAGTATATAGTCCTTCTGTAAGCTACAGGAAATAGTAATAATGACAGTGCACACTGAAGATTTCCTGTATAAAGAGAAGTTAGATGTAAACAGCTCTCAAGGGAAATAAAGGGTTCCTCCCAGTAGTAATAGGCACATAAGTATCCACTGTATTTTTTTCAAAGTCAGTGCTTTTCAGTTGATCGGTTATTAGCAGTTTGTGATCTTGGCTCTGAGTTGAAAAACAAATTGTGCAAAAAGAAAAAAATGAGATTTTTGTAAAGTGATGGTTTTTCAGTTTATGGGCCAAATTCTTCTCTGCCTAAATTACTCCAGATTTACACCGTGACCAATCTAAGTGAAAGCAGAGTCCCCGATTGCACTCTCCTGCAGCAGAAGAAAATTATATGATGCTGACTTTGTAGAACTTGTTTTGAATTATATCTTTGTGAGGGATTGGCCCCAATGAAAAAAACCAGGGGGTTCAGACCCCAATTTCATGATTCTCCTGAAACCCACACACATCATGGGAGATCCACCAGATACCAAGGGAATCTACACACATGCCTTGTGCTTCTGGATCAAGGCCCCTGTTGTGCTCTCTGATATTGCAGTTTCACGGGAGTCGAGCTGTAAAGGAGTGTATAAGACTGTACTCAGTGCACAGCTGCCTCCAGAACCTCCTGAAAAGGGGAAGTTCCACAGAAACAAAAGAAACCCTAAGGCACACCAGGTAATTCACTTTCCTATAGATTTCCCATGGAGTGAAAGGGGGGTGGGTTCCATCTCCCCCACGCTGGTAGGGAAAGGTCCATTTATGGGGAAAAATCTGGATTTAGTTTCTTTTATATTCATAATTTATTAACAACATATGGGGCCTGATTCTGTTCTCACACCACTTTTACACTGATGTAATTCCATTAACATCAGGTGAACTATTCTTAATTAATACTAGTCCAAGCATGATCAGAATCAGGTTCTGGTGGGTTATTTAGATGGCTGTATTCATAGGACACTAGCAATCTGCCTGGGCTCCCATTGAAGCTAATAGAAAAGCAACAATTGACTTCACTGAGTGCAAGATAAGGCCCTCGCAAGTCACCAAATTCTATCTACAAAGCACTGATGAGCAAAGCCTATTTAACCACATAAAGTTTAGAGGCTGCACCTTTTTACTGAACTCACTTTTCATCCTCTAGTGAAAAGATTAATCTGTCTCTGTTTGGTCTCAAATAGGATAGTTCTGTTTTTTCGGTATTTAGCGCCCTCTGGCGGAACGAAAATGTACTTTCCTGTTGAGGCTGGATCTGCTGACCTGTGTGTCTTGTTTTATATGAGTTTATTTATACCTATCTCTGTTAATTTACATAGGGCAATAGATGGATAAACTGTGCACATATAGATATGAAGAACACATAGCTAGTTAAATATTGGTTCTGGATATGAATATTACTGGCTACCAACTAAAGTAACGTATTCATTTCATAAACAGGATTATGAACAGAGTGAACGGGGCTTCTGTGTATAAAAGCCAGAGTATTAAAATGAAGTGAAGAGCTTAGTGGCTCAGCCAGAAAATAATAACCCTCTCAATATATATACTGATCAAATTAGACCTTCAAACACACTTGTACTCCAGTAGGACTCCACAGATTCCATGGATCCGTTTACAGGATTGGTGCTTAAGCTCATATACACGACACCCTCACAATGCATAATCACAAACCTATTATCACAATTTTTAAGCTATACAATCTCATTAGGTATTTTATTGCGTTTGGACAAAACAAAGCATACAGTATATCACTCACTTCCTATTTATTTAATGAAAGTTGGTGACACATCCAACTAAACAAAGATATTGTTGCCCCTTCTTCTGATACCTGTGTCCCATTCTGATACCAATGTCACCCTTCTGCCAAGATGTAGCAGATATGCAGAGACCTGCAGGTCTGCTTCCCAGAGGAGGAGAAATCAGGGAAGGGGAGTCTGGGTATATTCTAAGTGTGACTTGTGTAACCTTTTTGCCGGGTGGAGTTGGCACTAATGAGGACCGGGTTCAATGTCTAGGGATTCCTCTGAATACAAAACAGAACCAGCTCGAGCCCCCACCCAGTAATCTAAGAAAACTTAACACCACCCCTGGGCGCCTCTAAGTGGCAATACTTCCCCTCTTACAAGCACTGTTTCTGTGTATAACAAAAGATAACTTTTAATATAAGGGAAAGGGAACCAAGCATTAGTTTGGGAAAACACCACAACCACATTCAAACACATTCAAACGATGCAACAAAAACTCGACCCCACAGTGCACTGGGCAGTGTCCTTTGCCTCCATTTCCCACCTTGAGGTGGGAAAGTCTGACGAACATATGTCTTTTTAACAAACCCCTCCACTGCACCCCATCTACAGTTGGCTGTCCTTGGTAAGCGAAGACCTAGGGTTCAGAAATGTGTTCTCAGGTGTTCATCTCCCACTCCAGAAAAGGCAGGGAAGGGCATTGATCAATGTCTCCATGGTCATTGTGTGCCTCTGCAAGTGGGTGTTTGCTACCACGGCCACCACTGCTTTTCTCTGCTGCTGCTGGTTGCATGCTGACGCTGTTGGACACTCACTGCCATTTCTGCGATGCCATGTTCTAAGCTTCCATTGCTAAGTGATTTCAGCTCTTAGTGATTTTACCAGGTAGCAGGGAACCTCACTTCCAGTACAGCCTCTCCATTGTCTTCCCTTTCACCACTGTCCTGACGCCAGGTCTAAGGCAGAGCCCCAGACCTTCTTATCAGTGATTCAGCTCTGGTCCTTGCTGAACAGAAACAAAGATTCTCAATCGAATCTAATTAGCTCTGTCTTTAAACACTGGAGAGGGGAAGGGCAAATGGTGGCTAGGACTCTTTGGCTAAGTGTAACAAATCAGGGCCATATTTACCTTTTGTGGGCCCACCACCAAATATATTTGTGGGCCCCCATGGAGGCAATGGAGCATGGTGCAGGGAGGTCAGTCCCCAGAGCAAGGGGCCAGCCAGAGGCAATGGGGCATGGCATGGCAGGGGCAGCCCCGCTTGCCCAGTGTTAGGGCACTATTTACAAACCAGCAGTTGTCAGACACACAGTGGCCCACCCGGCCCTGTGCTGCCAGCATGCCCCTTCCCCTCAGGGCTGGGCCTATGCCGTGCCACACAGCCCCCCCGCCCAACACCCCTCCCGACTCCAGTGGCCAGAGTCCCGCCGGACCCACTATGCCCAGCGCCCCCCACCCCAATCCTCACACGCAAATGCACAACGTCCTGCACAACACCACCCCTGCCCAGTGCCCCCCTGCCCACAACCCCACCACAACTGCCCAGCTCCCCCCACAGAACCCGCACTCCCGAGTGCCCCAACACACCCATTTTCTCTGCCCCCTCACAGCCCAGCACCCTCCCCCCCAGACCTCCAAAAGACCCACTCCCCCATGCCCTGCCTCCCGGCCACACTCACCAACCCTGCTGGGAGGTGACTGTCTGCTGGGATGAGCTGGCAGTGCAGCCAGGGCTAGTCCCGGGGCCGGGAATCACTCCAGCCCCTTGGGAGTGGCGCAATCAACCAGGCCAGGGCCTGCCCCTGGTGGGTTCCCTCAAGACATACTTGCCTGGAGGGGCCCAGCCAAGGCCCACTGTCCCTCCTCACACGTGGCTGAGGCTGGCCAGGCTTCTGCACCAGTCCCAGGAGGCTCAGCTCCGGGGAGACAGGCAGGGCCCTACAGGCAGTGGGAAGCAGAGACTGCGTGGAGCCAGAGGTGCACTGGGGTCCAGCCAGGGGGCAGAGAGGAGCAGCGGGGTGGGACCAGGGAGCAGAGAGGAGCTCTCGGCCAGCCGGCGGACAGGCCAAGAGGAGCAAGTGGTGCGCTGGGGGAGCCAGCAAGTCTCGGGGCACAGTGCAAGCGTAGCAGCATGGGCTGGGCTCCAGGGAGCCACTGGTGCCATTGTAAACCCGGCACTGATAACAATATTTCATGATTTCGTGACCCCTGCACTCAAGTACTCAACACCAGACAAAAGTGATCATTTTGGCAAAGCCACTTCATCAAGGAGCTTGGTTTGTTTAGCCTAACTAAAAGAAGGTTGAGGGGAGATATGATTGCTCTCTATAAATATATCAGAGGGATAAATACCGGAGAGGGAGAGTAATTATTTAAGCTCAGTACCAATGTGGACACAAGAACAAATGGATATAAACTGGCCACCAGGAAATTTAGACTAGAAATTAGACGAAGGTTTCTAACCATCAGAGGAGTGAAGTTTTGGAACAGTCTTCCAAGGGAAGCAGCGGGGGCAAAAGATCTATCTGGCTTTAAAATTAAACTCGATAAGTTTATGGAGGAGATGGTATGATGGGATAACATGGTTTTGGTAATTAAATATTCGTGGTAAATATGCCCAATGGCCTGTGATGGGATATTAGATGGGGTGGGATCTGAGTTACCCAGGAAAGAATCTTCTGTAGTATCTGGCTGATTAATCTTGCCCATATGCTCAGGGTTTAGCTGATCGCCATATTTGGGGTCGGGAAGGAATTTTCCTCCAGAGCAGATTGGAAGAGGCCCTGGAGGTTTTTCACCTTCCTCTGTAGCATGGGGAATGGGTCACTTGCTGGAGGATTCTCTGCTCCTTGAAGTCTTTAAACCACGATTTGAGGACTTCAATAGCACAGACATAGGTGAGAGGTTTTTTGCAGGAGTGGTGGGTGAAATTCTTTGGCGTGCATTGTGCAGGAGGTCGGACTAGATGATCATAATGGTCCCTTCTGACCTAAATATCTGTGAATCTATGAATCATGTTGTATAGCTAGACAGAGTAGGCAAGTCTATGCAAACAGGGTCTGTTCCTGAAGTCTTTTTCCCCGGCTCCTCACTAGGTGTGTCAGGGGAGAGCTCATTCAGACCCTGCTTACATTTGTTTTATTTACATCAATCTCAGAACAAAGGTAGTCAAAGAGCAAGTCCTTCTTTCAGGAAACTCAGCCCAACCCCAATGACAGTTTCCAGAAAGCTCTAAGTATTGACTCCAACCAGAGGCCAAAGCAGAGAGCAAACTCTCCAGTTGTTTTCACACAGCTCATTCTCCAAGGACCACTGCCTCTACACAGAAACTTGCATAGTAAAACTAACACATGATATGGTCGCTAGACTGAACCTTTGCTCACATACTAAGAAAATGAATATGGAAGACTTTGTGTAACATTACAACCTGCTCTATATTATCGACCCAACGTTTGCTTGAGTCCACTAAGCTGTAACAAAACTCCCAAGTTATAATACTAACAACAACAATAATAATATGAATTGGTTGTCTAATGCTTTGCGCACTACTGTGCTGTTTCTAAGATTCCTCATGAGGGGGAAGGAGTAGCCATAATAATTGTTTTACACTGGATAAGCTTCGCACCTTTCAGTAGGATTGGAGCCTGATTTTAAGCAATTGTGAACATCCAAAGCTTCCATTGACTTAAATCTCTAAAAATCAGGTCCTTGATATGTATTAATGATGGACTTAATTTTGAAAACGCTTTTGCATGTGAGTCTTTCCTCCTGATGGCAGGATCAAGGCCTGCAAATGGATGTCTTTCTATAAAGTTTTCCACCAGTCATATGTTTTTCTATCTGTGGTAAGTTTGTTTTCAGCTTTCAAGTGTTATTATATGTGTATTTTTAAAAAAATAATGATCAGTGAAATATTAGTATCTCTGAAAACTGTCACAATTCTAATGAAATGAGATCTAGGTAAATATCACAAATAAACCGTTAATACAGACATTGTTATCAAATAATAAAAGTATGGAAGTTTTGCATGAAATAATAATAGCAAGAGCTAGATTATAAGAATGAAATCTGCTCACAATAAGGGTAACATGTAGCTGGCTGACTCAGGAGCAGACTAGGGACTGAATTATTACTCAGAAATTCACAATTTGGTCTCTTTTGTCCTTGAGGGAAATAATTTTTGCCAGACCCATTCCTGCCACAGTTTACTTCCCTCTCAGCTCCTGCACAGCTAGTACTTTGCGGGTGGAGCCAAATGTCTTCTCATCCCTGTCCTTGCCCACCCAGTCCCTGCCCACCTGCACAGGACGGAGAATAGCAGCTTGGCAGAGGCTGCTCTCCCCATTGTGGTATGATCCATTGTGCACATTTCCCACACAGATAACTAAGTGAGTGTGTTACACCTCCTTATTCTCTTGCATCAGGGCAAAAAGCAAGCCACATTCTTGCTCTAAATTCCTGGAGTAATTTGGAAGATTAGGGAGATCAGCTGATTTAGGTGGGATCTACAGCCTATGAGTGATAGAACAACCTTTCAGGTCTGCTGTACAGTAAGTCACATACAGCCTTCTGATGCTTTAAGAGAAGTGAGTTCAGCCTTTACTGTGTACAAGTTTTGAAAAAACCCAAGTCCCATTCTCAAAAGTGACTTATTTATTTAGGAGCCTAATCCCATTAACTTTCACTGAGGCATTTTTGAGAATGTTACCTCACATTCACAAAGCTACCCAGGTAACTTGCACTACTAAGCCCCCTTGTTAGTAGCACAGCAGGAATTATACATATTTCAAAATTTTGCCAAAAGACCCAGGAAAAAATATTTGAAAGAAAAGTTCATTACCCCCTCTGCCTCCTTTTTCAACCAGCTCTAGTTGGTTGGACCAATAGAGAGGCCAAGCATGAACAAGGGTCGGGAAGAAGAAGGTATGAAATATCTTTCGACAGAAGGGTCTAAATAAGAACTGAGTGAAGTATGTGTCCTCAACTTAACATAAAGAAGATGTTATGATTCTTTTTTCAGTGTCCATCACCATTAAATTCTCCCATTTCTTGCTTGTGGAGGATGGTGCTGTGAATCACTTCAAGATAGCTGTTCCAGAGGGTATTTACTCTGTCAGGAAGACTTGACATATTTTCATTTAATTTTTCCCTTAATTGTCCAAATTGAAGCATGTTTTGTATAGAAAACAACCCAAAGCAAGGCAGGTTCCCACCCCCTACTTTCTCTTATATCTTCTGTTATCATGTCACGCTCTCTGGTTGGTTGCTTTTACTGCCACAATCTCACCCATCGACCCATTCAGGGTGAAAGTTGCAATTGTTTACACTCATACCAATATACTGACATATAATGTTTGTTTATGTCACCTTTGAAATCAGACTCATGCATTTGTCTGCACTCATTTTGCCTGAACCTGAATTTAATTCTAAGTGTATAAGGAATTTCCAGTTTTCACCAAGCTCAGTGGTAGAAACTATGATGCTGGCAGACCAGGTGCCAACTTGTGAAAGTCCCCTAGTCCTCAATTGAACACTAACAAATACATAGCTGGAGCCAGTCTGGATTACCTGTGTGTTAGTGTTGATAAAATAGATATTAGAATTATAAAAATTTGTTTATTGTTTAGACTTTATGAAATGCATGTAGGATGCTGAACATATTAATCTCATAACAATTGTACGGCATGATATAAGGTGGTATTAAGTGTTTGCATGTAATCTTCTTTAATTGTGTAAGTCATCAAACAGGAAAGAAACATTAATTAATGTAAAATGCTGGCTTCCTACAGAAGGTATAAGGTCCTGCCCACCATGAAGGCCCATTGAAACCAAATGAGCCACTGTGAAACATCAAAGAACAAAGATTTTGTTATTTGCATTCCTCCCTCCCCTCCCCCGATGAAGAGGAGAGGTGTGCATGAACTCATCCCATCATCCTGAACTCTGGGGAGAAGGGAATAAAAATCCCTAACAAGAACGAACTGTATCTTTTTGCTGCTTGGACTCTGGGAGGCAAGGATTATTAAGCATAAACAACAGATCCCCAGTGTTTGGCCTGGGTTAGCGGTAAAGGACATCTAGAGCTTGCTTATTATAGAAGCTTCTATTACTTTTTGAAACTTAAGACTGGAACTCATTTGTGTGTATACATGTTTACATGTTCTAACCTTGTAAATAGCTCTCTTATTTCATATTCCTAGTTAATACATCTTTAGACAGTTTATTATAGGATTGGCTACAATCTCACTTAGAGATCTCAGGTGCAATTGACCTGGGTCAGTGATTGATCCTTTGTGACTGGGAGTAACCTGAATATTGCTATGATCTTTGGTGTAAGGGACCATCTGTCACAAAAGTAAGCTTATCTGCAGGGCAGGATAATTTGGAGTACCCTAAGGGACTATCTGTGACTCCACGTTAAGGTAGTTATAGTGGCTTGAAGAGTTCACACTTGATAATTGGTTGGTGAAATCTAAGTATAGAACTCATAAACAATTTGGGGTTTGTACCCTCCTTCTTAACAGTCTGCTTTGAGGTTGGTACCCATTTTCTTGAGTCTCTGCAGGACAGCTGGACTGAAACTTATCTCTATTGGTCAGATTCTGGTACCCCTACATGCTCCCACAAATGTGGAGTAAAATAGTATTCATCATGAGTAAAGGTATCAGAGTCTGACGCTTTGAGCCTAGTCCTGAAATCCTTACTCCGGCCAAACTCCTGTTTAAGTAAATTCCTCAGGACTTCTGGCCCTTTAATAACATCACTGAAACTTAAACCTAAAAAGAGTGAAGAATGTCCAAAGTATTCATTTTTATATAACAGTGGTTGCATCTTAAATAACAAGGCAGAACCAAAAAATAAATATCACTGAGAAGAGCCAACACTGTATTGTGAGTGAAAGGGCTGTAGTGCAGGGTTTTGATGCAACAGGTTAAAGTGATTTTTACTTCTTCTAAATCAATATTTCACAATATTATCGGAGGCTTTGTCTTGGGTTTAAAAACATGAGTAATAATGCAGTCCCTGGAAAGAGCTATCCTGTGTAATTTCTTACTTCTTTGCAAGTAATCAATCATTCTTTGCATGAGGCTGATCTTATGTGCTGCTCCGTAGTTTCAGAGTGGTTCTTGTTTTATGATGTCAATATCATAATGACTATAGCTTTCCCTAATATGCCTGTACAATTGGCAAGGCTTAGTCATTTATAGCTAGCAATTTGAAGATGGTATTATGAATTGGTTTAATTTGAAGAGGTGTGTTCCTCCCTTGCTTCCTTGTTAGATGCCTTTCAAGAAGCATTCGTGCCTGGTCTCTTTCATTCACTGAGGCATTATAGTGCGTAATGAATAGAATTGCACTGCATTACATTGCAGAACTTTCACTCTTGAGTTGTTCTTCTGCCTTTTAGTAGCCTAGCCAGAGTTTTGTTGGGAAGAAATGCAATATTGTATCATTTTTTGGAGCGGGGGAAGAGGGGGCAAATGGCAGATAATGTGTTCTGTCTGTTTTAGAGAATCACAGCCACTCACTAACTTTTTGCCCTTAGCCAGGGCACAGCAAGCATATGACTCCTGCAACTCCAGGCTGACAGTCACAATGCTTCCAGTTAGGAAGGAAGGGCACTGGGATCCAGACTGTGGCCTCATTCCAGTGAAGTAAATCAGGGATGAGTCAACCCGAGTCAGGGGAGTTATACCAATATAAGAGAGACAAGAAGCAGTAACTCCAAGAAGGAGGTGTACAGATATTTCTCCGCTAATTTATTTTCTCCAACAAACTCTAAAATACATGACCCTTCCCCATCCAAAGGAGTTACTCCAAGGATGAATTTGGCCCATTGCATAGCCTTGATAGGAATGACTGCCATGTTGCCACATCTCAGAATAACCATGAGTCTTGCAGTATTAATTTTAACATCCCAGATCCCAGTGTATCCTGATTACAGGAAAATCTCAGCTTTCAATTTTCATGAAAATGGAAGTTTCTAACCCTCACAATTGCAGAGAAAAGCTTGATGTGCACCCCATTTCTCAGAAACTAAACAGCAAATAAAAAGAATCCCAATGTGACACTGCACCCCATATTCTCCACAGTGACATTATTATGATATGATTATGGCATAATTATAATGCATTTTATATAAGATAAGACATGTGAGGTGTCATTGGAAAAGTTATGATTTGCTGAATATGGTTATCCTATTTGTATGCATGTATCATTTTTGTATCTGAAGTTATGAATATTGACTATGTATATGTATTTCAAATGTAGTTACACGTTGTTTGATAATGCCCACTAGACAAGATGCTTTCAGCCTATATAGTGGGTGGGGAAGGGCCCATCCAGGGCAATGAGCCATTAGGAAACAACAATAGGCCTTAGGAGAAGCTTATCTCCTACCTGGGGAGCCTTCCTGAGAACGCTACAGACAATCTCCAGGTAATGGCTGCTATGACTCTACAAGGACATGTGATGAGACCACATGTCTTTAGACTCCATCTTGGGATGTCAGTATTTTTCCACAGAATGCCCTGGGAACCAAGCTTTGGGAACAAAGGGTTCCTGCCATATGCAAAAGCTATATAAGGCAGGGAGTGACATCATCTGGGGTTCTTCACTCCCCACACAAGAAGACTCCTGGAAACACCTGATGAACAAAGACTGAACTGGGAGAAGTGCTGGACCCAGGCTAAAGGGATTTTTAGCCTGTGAATGAAAGACCTGGGGATTCCAAGCTGTAAAGCAAATGAAGCTTGCCCCTTAAGAAACTGCGGCCTGCTTGTATCATCTCTTAGGGTGAGAATATCAGATCTATTTAGTACATTAAGATTAGTTTGTGTTTATGTTTATTTGCTAGGTAATCTGCTTTGATCTGTTTGCTATCACTTATAATCACTTAAAATCTATCTTTTGTAGTTCATAAACTTTTTTTGCTTTATTTAAACCAGTGAATTGGAGTGAAGTGTATGGGAATCTTAGCTCAGGGGCAAAGGACTGTTGCATATTGCTCTCCACATTGAGAGAGGAGGTGAATTTTATGAGCTTATGCTGTACAGCTCCCTGTGAGCGCAAGACTGTATAATTTTGGGTTTATACTCCAGAGGGGGGCATGCTTAGGGAGCTGGGAGTTGCCTTAGCTGTAGCCTTCCTATGCAGGGGCTGGTCAAAGAGCCTGCATGTAACTGCAGCTGGGTATGTCCCTACCTGTATGTATGCTAGTGAAAGTGCAGGCTGGAGGGCTCTGCAGCTTGTCACATCAGTACCGTGTTAGAGGGAGCCCAGGCTGGTGGGTCAGGGGGCTCAGTGGTACCCCAGTTCCAGGTGGCAACTCGGGGGAACCCGTCACACCCAAACTCTATAATTTTTTTTTAAAACATCATGACGTTTAAGACAGTCTTGATTTTTTTTCACAATATTTGAATGCTTGGGGTTGGCAATACTGTGACAACTGTGGAAGGGATCAGATAAAGAGGGTGTTAGATATAATAACCTGTAACACTTGTATGAGTCAATCTGCTGCCAATTGACTCTTTCTTCAATTTGTATTTGCACAGTATACAACTAAGCTACATTCTTAAGAGGAACACACTGAATAATGAGGATAAAAAAACCCTTTATTAGCTAATCATGCACACTCTCTGTCCTGAGCACTGCACAAGGCAAGGGTCTTGTGGGAAAAGTATTTGATCATGTAATTAAACACTGTATTATAATGCATTTATACCAGGGGGCCTATTAAGGTTGCACAGAAAATGGGATATGGCAGGGTATCGTCCCTCCACATTTTCCCTATTGAGTTTTGGGCCTGTGCTGTTCTACCATGCTGGACTACCCTCTCATCTCTCTGGCTGTGTAATCACCACCGCACTAACTCCTCCTGCTCCTACATCCCCTCTTACCTCCACAGCGTGGGCATCCACCATCTCCATCCATTCATCCATATGGTCCCCATCTGTGTCCCTATCTCAGAACTCTTTCCCTGTGTCTGCCATGAGCTTCCATGGGCATTTGGTATCTTTGTAACACCCCATTTTTAACTTACATAGATACTGTATGCCCATCCTCCTGGTTCAGTGGAGAGAAAGCTTTCCCCTGAGAGGAGTGGGGAGAAATGAAGGCCCCACAGTTCCTTCCTGCATTGGAACTGGCTACACAGTTTTCCAAATTCCCACTAACTGGTGTCCATCCCTCCCTTGTCAGGGTTTCAAGGGGGCCATTTTAATAGCAGGACTGTATCTGTATTTGTCCACCCCACATTTTCCCCTTGAATTTTGTGCCTGTTCTTTTTCATGCTGCTTTTGTCCCCTCTCCTCTCTCTGGTTCTGGAACTGCCAGTATACTGACTGTTCCTGATGCAATGGGGCAGCTTTTCTCTCTCCTGCTCCCAGTGCCTCTCTCTTTCTCCTTCTTTCTTGATGCTGAATATTCTTTCCTCTTGTCAATAATTCTCCAGGTCTAAGGTTAGTGCATCTCAGAGTCAGGACTGCAGGGTTCTGTTTCCAGCTCTGCCACTCACTTGCCAGCTCTGCCACTCACTTAAGGTAAATCCCTGGCCCTTTCTGTGTCTCACATTAGAAATAAATAGGGATAAAAGACAACTCGCTTCTGAATCTTTCCAGCTTCATTTTATTTGACCAAATCAGAGGCAAATATCTTGCCCACTTTCCAGTCCTCAGAAGGCTAAACTGTTATGTGCCATAGTGTGTGAACAGGAGAGACCAACATGCCACGAGTGCCTGAGGCCCCTGCATTGGCAGTGAACTGATTAGGTGAAATATGTCCAGATGATCCTGGAAGGTGATCCCTGCTCCATGCTGCAGAGAAAGATGAAAAACCACCACAGTCTCTGCCAAGCTGTCCTCAAGGAAAATTCCTTCCCATCCTAAATCTGGCAATCCACAGACCCTGAGCATGTGAGCAAGATTTATCCAGCAGAACTTCTAGGCACACAGGATGCACTGTATCTTCTCATAGCATTGACCCATCTTGTCCCTCTGTCCTGCCTGCAAGTCTGGACAGTGGCTGATGCGTCAGAGGAAGGTGAAAGACCCCAGAATGCATCTTGCCAATTGTGCATCAGAGGGAAAAAAATCCTTGCTGATCCTGTGAATGAGCAGCTGTAGCCCTAAAACATGAGATCTGGTTATAGTAATTGGCTGCTTGCAGAGCTGCAAGTGTTAGGAGCATGTTGACAGCAGTGCAGAGTTTCATGTTCTCTCCCTGGCCTAGAAAGGAAGGACATGGCATTATGCATTTTACCTGATCTCACAGTTGTAGTGCCAGTCATGCACCCTGATCCCAACTGCTCCAACCCAGTGAGGCTCACTCATTTTATTATATTGCTGTTGTTATTTAACATTCATCTTGTGACTGGATCTAAAGAGCGTAACCAGACTGATATCCTTGGTGTTAGGTCCTGTATTCCAAATGCTTGCTAATGAATTGAGTTTGTTACCTGAGAAACACAGCCCATTAATTTCACCCCCTTCAAGCTGCCAGAACCATCCCACCCCACGTCAGCTGGCCCAGGAGGAGTCAGAACTATTGCTGGTTTTATCATTATTCAGTAATCTATGAGGAAGACACTACAAATACAAGTCTCGAGGCAGCCCATATAGCCTGTGGTATGGAACATCCACTAGCAAAACCAATGCACTGTCTTGGTGCAGTCTTTACATGACTACATGGAGCCTGTGCATGTGCCTGAGTGTGTGTCTCTTTCCAAATGTATCTGTGCTTTTGTATATGTGCACACAAATGGGATGGAGTCTGTTTGTATAATTGAATCCATGCCTGGATCTATCTTTGTGTCTTCATTTATTTCCCTTATCTATCCCCTCCAGCACCGGAGGGTTTTATGCCCAAATTCCACTCAGCCAGCTAAGCAGCCTTTGAATGGATACATAGGTGTAGTTTGACTTCTATATTTGGGGGAGAGGGGGGGACTCCATTTAGGCCAACAGGGCTGTGTGTTGGGGGGCAAATTTCATGCCTGCCTGAGGCTTGCAGATTGGAGGGGCAGTTTGGGATGCATCCTTAGTTCTTGACGATGTCTCTTCAGGAGCTGCTCTCAGAACTGTACATCCCCTCTTTCTTTCACAGTGTGGGTGTCCATTATCTCCATAAATTCATACATAGTCATCATCTTTACCCCCTAGCTCAGAGCTCCTTTCTGGGCCTGACATGCATATCTGCCATAGGCACTTGGTACTTTTGTGACAATCAGTCTCCTACTCTTGTGGATACGTTGCTCCTGTCCTCCTGGCTCAGTCAGGAGAAGTCATGTAGCACTTTCTCCTGAGGGGAGAGAGGACAGATGAAGGAACTGCAGTTCTCTCCCACGTTGGGATTGACTTCACAGTAACTGGTGTCTGTTCCTCTCTCATCTGAGTTCTGAGAGGGCCATTTCACAACAGGGTCATACCTGTGATAATAGGCTTCCCCACTGCCTTCCTTGTGTTTTATGCCTTTTTTTATTATAATGATGCTCTAAGCCTCTGGCACTGGAAAGCTCACTGCCTTACTCCTCCTGCTGCAACTGGGACTGCCTCTCTTGCTCCTGCTCCCATTGCCACACTCTTCTTTTCTTCTTCTCTTGATCCTGAAACTTGTCTTTTCCTGTATCATAATAGAGAAGCACAAGTCTGCATGAGCACCTATAATTCTGGCATATCCTAAATGTTATGTGTTTGACTTTTACATTCTTTTAATGTGTGTTTTTTCAGTGCAACTATTGTTTACATGGCAGTGCTACCCAAGAGCTGCATTTTGCTAGGCACTTTATAATGTAATAAGATATAGACCTTGCTCTAAAGAGCTTATGTTCTAAGCAGACGAAAGGTGGGATGGGAATCAGTGGCACAGAGAGGTGACATGATTTGCTCAAGTCACAGAGTAGATCAGTGACATATCCAGGAAAAGAATTCAGGTTTCCTGGTGTAGTGAGCCATCCACTCACCATGTTGCCTCTTACTTTTACTTCTCTGCAAAACTCAGCAGTCAGGCCCAGGCAAGGCAACTGAAGTGGAGCTGCACAGACAAAAGAGAGAAGAATTTTGCCCATTTGATTAGATATATAACTTGTCTACCCCAAAGGCCGGCTGGAGCGTAATTGAAATTTGCTGTAACACTTCACTGCATAGTTTTGTTTTTTATTGAGTATCAATAATTAATTATAAAATTAGCCAAACTAGTTTTGTTTTTTTTATTGAGTATCAATAATTAATAATAAAACTAGCCAAACTTCTGATGCATTCACTGTCAATGACATAATAAACTCAACTTCGGTTTCATGAGCAATGCATTTTGCATTGGATAGGCTTCAGTACATAATACAAATATACATATCATTCAGTGTCTGTCCTTAAATATACCAATGAAGACTCGCATTGACTTCAGTCAGCTTTGGATCAGGCCCTAAAAAGATTTCTATCATACATCAGTGGAATGACATTGTGAGTATCACACACAGAAATTTAGGCATCAACAATTCTTACTCACATGAGTAATCCATACTCATACACGTAGTCTTATTGAAATCGGTGGGCCTACTTGTGGGAGTAAGCAGTATTTGCATGAGTGAAAGTTGCAGCACTGACCCAGACAGACTCCTTTGTGCATACTGTGTGCAGGGATCCTACTAATATCGTAAATTAGCCTGTCTGTATTCTGTTAACAATGGAAACTAGGAGCATTGAGCTCAAATCAAATTAATTTCCTCTATATCAGTCACCAGAGGTCACTTGATCCTCTCCTATCAAAGATTTTGTTATTCAAACGTGACACACAAGCTGTCAAATGGTCCAACTTAATAAAGACTAATAAATAAAGCGCTCCTTAGAAATTACCTGGGGGAACCTTTTCAAATTGAAAAGTGAGTAATAAATCTTGGAGAGTCTAATAAAGGTGAAATTGTTAATTTGGTGGGCCTCTGCCATGTGCCTTCCTGAGTGAAATTCCAAATGCTATCAGGGAGGATGGCTGCTGCTTGCGCTCAGTCAGACAGTGTGTGCCTGCAGCAAGAGTTTCTAATCTGGAAGAGCTGTCTGACATAGTCTGTATGCACTAACAGTGTTCTGAGGATCTGTTGTTTTTTTTCTTTACAAGTCTCTTCCACTGACTTTAGTAATACTCTTAAATGACTGTCTTAAATGACAGTTAGATGATACCGATAAATGTACTCATCAGATATCCCCAGACTACTGATAACTAGATATGTACCAAAAAAGTGTTGTTTATAGAGCCTGCAGTGAGCATAGAATGGGTCCAATTTACTGTAATCCACAATGCTGGGCTAGTATTAGTAACAATAACATCCCTTTCTATAGTGCAGGCATGAGGAAGAGAAGGTTATTTTGTTGTGTGAATCAGTTTATTAAGGTTAAATCTAAGATGGATCATATGGTCTCCATTTAGCTCTTATATGTTCTTTTCATCCATTTGCAACTCAGATTTCTTTTCGTGTTGAGTTTTTGACAGATAAGTCACTTTTTCCCTGTTGTTGTTGTGGAAGTGAAAGCAGAAGTGTTGACTTTCTAGAACTCAAACCTCCCCATCTCTTAAATCTCAGTTTTATCAAGTGCATCCTGTTACAAGTGACTAATAATCTTTTAAGAAAACGCAATGGAACTATTTCAAACTGTCCCAATATACAAAGAATCCCATTTACTCACTGTTTCTTCTTTGCCTGCTCTTCTCATTTCATCCCCATTGTGGAAACAAAGTGCTGACACTAATGGTGGCTTTGAAAATATACATCTCCACTGGAATCTCCAGCTAAGAAGTAAAAGTGATATAGGTAACTGATTTATTTTCTGTGTTTTTGTCATACGCCAATGCAGGATACACCAGATGCTGAGGCGTCAGGAGCTCAATTTGTCTCTGCACTGCTTCTATGAAATGTTGATTCTCACGTTTGGCAGGAGCAATATACACCGAATGCTGCTATGCGTAGTGTAGTTTTTCCTCACTTTGTTCAGGTATGGGAAGGAAGAGGAGTCTTAAGGTCCAAGAAGGGGCTCTAAACAGCAATAAGCCAGAGGCAGTGGATGGGAGGACCCAGGAAAGAAGAGATGTGCCCTGTTTCTATAGTGCCCACTTCATCCCCACATTATGATATAAAGCTAGCAAGTAGGCAGTAGCTTGGAATTATGCAATATGCATAGCACATACTGGCAGTTATCTCAGAGCAAGTGGTCCAGCTTTCTGGTGTAGGCAATGTAGTTTATACATATGCTCAAAACAAACTTCTAAACACAAATAATTTTATTTATATTACAATAATGTCTATAGTCCCCAACCACATGGTGTACCATTGTGCTAGCTACTGTACAAACACATAGCAAGAGATAGCCCTTGTCTGCAAGAGTTTACAATCTGAATAGACAATACTAACCAAGGAAATACTATATATCATCCCTATTTTATAGGAAGGACACTAAAGCTGAGAGATATTACATGACTTGCCTCAAGTCACACTGGGAATTTGGGGTAGAGCTGGCAACTGAACCCAGGTCTTCTGAGAGATGTGTAGTGTCAGCCACATGATCATCTTATCTTTCTGTTCATGTCCACATAGGGAGAAAACTTGCCATATGTGGCCAGTGGGTATTTGCAAGGATAAGGCATGTGCAAAGGTATGCATGTAGTTGTATGTGTCTAAGTTTGAAAATCTGGTTTGTGGTGTTTCCAAATGGAAACCTTTAAAAATCTGGCCATCATTATTTTTTCCTTGTGTTCCTAGTGGTGCTAAGGTGAAAAGGACTTGTTTTGTTTACTTCCTTATTTGGGCACTGGCATCATTCATCATGTGGACAGCTCTCTGAAGAAAGTGTTTCTTGGCTTAATACTACTGCAGAACCAGCAAGGGGAGCTCACTGATTGTTTTGTGCATCCAACAAAATGGTATCTCTCCATTTTATTCGGACAAGCACAGAAAGATATTTAGCATGTGCAATTATTCGTCAAGATATTTGGTCAGTGTTAAAGCAGGTCAAATTTGGGGTGGACACTACTTAACATTTCCCCTCTACATGTCCTCTTTAGATTTAAAGTTATGTTTAGTAATACAGTGCAAATAATTTTTAACATTAACTGCAGGGTAAAAATGGATGTTCCTTTTTATTTTTGAATTTCTTTTAAAGGCCTGACCTGGATCAAAAGCTCAGAGAGCCTGCATAGAATCAAATTTCCATCAAAGGTGACTGGTGTTATCCCAAGTCTACTCAGACTTGATAGTAGATCAATTTTAGCATAAATCATAATCCACAAAATTTGTTCTGCTTGAAAAAACAATGCAAAATTTCATGTATGACTTTGCCCATTACACCTTATTTGCCATGTGAGTTTATGCCTCTTTGGATGATTGCCTCCTTTTTTGTACAAAGACCATGTTATGGGGATTGTCATGGTCATTTTATGGCACAGTTTGTCTCAAGGTGCCATTGTCTGATTTGACATTAACTTTGCAAAATTTCTCACATATCAGCAATTTGCTGTTTACTGCCAGTGGAAGTATTTTAGGACATACTGAATGTTTTCTTTATAACATATACAGAAGGTTGAAACTTAAAACCTCTTATGTTTGAGGAAGTGCGAAGGCAAAGTAACTCAGCCCCCCCCGGCAAAAGGCTTCCTTTCCAAATGCTCTGTGATCATATATTTCTTGCTGTCTGCTAGGGGTCATCTTCCCTTCCATATATAGCAAAAAGAAAGAGAGGAAGAAGCATCCCATGCCTGTGTCAGGACCAAAGGCCCTCTCTGGAACCTTTGACTGTAGCAGAGGCAAGTGACAGAACAAACACTATGCAGAACACCATGTCGTGGGCACTGCTCTTAATCTAAGGAAGACGGCATGCCTCCTTTCCTTATGATTCAAAACTGCTCTGTCATTGGCTAAAATGGTCCATAATAGTTGGTTGTGCAGTACAACTTTCTCTATCCCTTGCATGCAGCTTGCTCATTAAAATGACATCAGCAAGACAACAGCAGAAAAAACAGATTCTGCAGATTCTCATGGGAGCAAAATCCTCCCATTAGTCCTCCACTTGATACCCGGAGCATGAGTGAGCCCCACCAAGCAGACAGCTGACAGAGCCAGCTCCTATCCTTCCCTCTCTGCAGTCCTGGGCTCAGGGGACGGAGTGTTTTTGGTCAGGGAGTGATGCACTTCAGCTATCCTGGTGTATGACCATACCCAATTGGCACAACTTAGAGCAGTTTGCAGATTCCTCCTACCTGCATTGGGGCCGGCACAGGGAATCAGGAAGCTATAATTGCTCAGCTTTACCTAGCAGAAGCTGGACACAGCAGAGAAACTGCCCCACAATTCCGTCATAGAATTCTAGGATTGCAAGGAACCTCAAGAGGTCTTCTAATCAGTCCCCTGCGTGCAAGGCAGGACTAAGTATTATCTAGACCATCCCTGAGAGGTGTTTGTCTAATCTGCTCTTAAAAATCGCCAATGGCAGAGATTCCACAACCTCCCTAGGCAATTTATTCCAGTTCTTAACCACCCTGAAAGGAAGTTTTTCGTAATGTCCAACTTAAAGCATCCATAAAGCTGCAATTTAAGCCCGTTGCTTCTTGACCTATCCTCAGAGGTTGAGAAGAACAATTCTTCTCCCTCTTCCTTGTAACAATCTTTTATGTACTTGAAAAGTGTTATCATGTCCCCCCTTCAGTCTTCTCCAGACAAAACAAATCCAATTTTTTCAATCTTCCCTCACAGGCCATGTTTTCTAGACCTTTAATAATTTTTGTTACTCTTCTCTGGACTTTCTCCAATTTGTCCACAACTTTCCTGAAAAGTGGCACCCAGAAATGGACACAACATTCCAGTTTAGGCCTAATCAGTGCAGAGCAGAGTGGAAGAATTACTTCTCATGTGTGGTTTACAACACTCCTACTAATACATCTCACAGTGATGTGAGGGGGTTCGGGTTTTTTGTTTTTTGTTTTTTGCAACAGTGTTACACTCTTGCCTCATATTTGGCTTGTGTTCCACTATGACCCCCAGATCCTATTCTGCAGTACTCCTTCCTAGGCAGTCATTTCCCATTTTGTATGTGTCCAACTGATTGTTCCTTCCTAAGTAGAGTACTTTGCATTACACATCATAAAAGAACTGGAAAGAACAAAAGCATTTTACTTTAGGTGAGGGAGCCCTGTAAAGTGTGCAGCATGTTTGCTCTTGCTATTGTTCTCCTATCATCTATTTTTGGTACTTATATGGCCTCCATTACCATAGTGTCTGAGCATTTCACAGTCTTTAAATGTTTTTACCCTCACAACACCCCTCTGAAGCAGGTAAGTACTGTTATCCCCATTTTATAGACAGAGAACATAGACACAGAGAGTGACTCACTCAAAGTCACACAGAGCTGGAAACTGAACCCAGCCTCACAAGGCCAAGGCTTGTCTCCCAGCCACTGGGTCCTCCTCCTGGAGACAGTTTCCTAAAACACTAGGTTAGCAGAGTGTCTGTTTATGTGGCTGTAGTTTGGCAACTGAAAAAGAGAAATATTTTTACGTGACAGGATAGAATTATTAGAGAATGCAGCCAAATTTGTGGTGATACCATGAAATGGAGGTATTTCACAATTTTGCACACATAATTCTCTCCTGCTTCTACTACTAAGGCAGAGTTTGTTCTGTTGTTTGTTTGTTTCTGGAAAATTTTGCTCTGTATTTCAGAGAGATATTTACAGTCTTCCTCAGATAAATTGTCACAGCAACAGCTTGAAGAGCAGCAATATCTGTGCTTTCAGACCTTTGATCAGATAAGCACCTTCATGTCACAAAGAAAACAGGGCTTCATCAGGCTCTGCCACTGCACTGCGGCTTCATTAGTCGAACATTACTATTAGTCAACTAATTGTTTTCAGACTTACTCATGAAAGTATGTCTCAGTGAGGCCTATTTACAATCTAAGGGCCCAATCCTATATATTCTTACTAGATGCATTGCTTAATATTGCATTGATTTGTAAATGTTTGCAGGATCAAGCCCTAAGCTTCTTGTTTCTAGGTTCAGGCGTATTTGTATGATCAATGTGATTAACATTTTATATATTACATATAATAAATATATATATGTTATATGGGAAAACTTTGTTCTTTTACATTTGGAAAAACCCTAAGGGCTGGATATTTAAAAGAGTTCAGCTGGCATTTACGCAGGCACCCAAAGAAGCAGACAGATTATCCAGAGTTCAGCACCAACTAATCTAATAACCTGGTCCAAAATAAAACAGGGTACAAAGGACCATGAGATCAAAAAATAATATTTCTCACTCTTTGGTTGAAATTTCCAGGATATATGCCATGGGTGGCTCAATCTTCAAGCCAGGTGTCATAGGAATAATTAATCTCTAGTGAAGATAATCAGTCTGATTCAATGTTCTGAGGAATGGTGGAGTTGGTATTTTTCAAGCCCAACTGTGTTATAATATGAGTGATCAATATCTTCTTTTAGTTTTATTTTCTTGAGGGGCTTTTAAAGGTGCCATAGAAAGCTGAGTCAGTGACTTTATCTGGGTCTGGGATGAATGTCCCAAATACCAAGTGTCACAGTTTCAGTTCAACTGAACCTGTACTTCCCCGCTCTGGTCCACCAAGAGCACCCATTTGAGGCTTTCGGCTCCCAGTCCTCACCCCAGCTGTCACCCACTTCTCACTTCCTCCTGACTGGGGTTTTAAAATCTGCACAGCTTCCTGATTTACACGGTGATATCTCTAGTAAGCCAAACTGTCTAGGGATATGTATGTTTATACTACCCGTTGCAGTTAACCTCCTAGCCTGGATCAACAGACTCAGGCTTGCGGGGCTTGCACTACCTCACTAAAAATATCTGTGATGATGTTGTGGCTCAGACTGGAGCTCAGACTCTGAAGCCTTGGGAGGGGCATGAGCTTCAGAACCCGAGCTCCAGCCTGAACTGAAACTTCAAACTCTGGCTACGCAGCTATTTTTAGAGCGCTAGCGCAAATCCAATCTATTAATCCAGATTGGGAGACTTGCTGGGTTTTTGCATAACCAGAGGTGGGGAATTTGCATTAGTTTCTCTCTAGGGATTCCCCAGGAAATCCACTGAACACTTATTGTCTCAAAAGTCCATAACTGGCACATTTTCTATATAGTCATTACAATAATGTAATGTCAGACGATGGCATCACAGCTACCTGTGGAATCCTACTGGAGCATAAAAGCAACCCAGGAAAGAATACAAGCGAGGAGAGGTCAGGGAACACCTCCTTCCCTCCATTTCCTTAATGTAAGTGAAAATCTGGCCCTGTCACTCTCCAGATTTTGCTGTGGGCTAATTCCATGCTGTAGTGACAGCCAGGATTTCTCAACATGGTGCTCATGAGAAAGCCACATTGAACTAAAAGCCAGCAGGCTGCAATGAGTTTAAGTATTTCAGAATCTGAAAGAATACAAATAAATTTTGTTTTGGTGATAGCTTGCTGAATGCACCTCATAGCTTCATTAGTGGGAGCATACAATGCAGACTGGTAAAATTACAGAGATTTGATAAAAAGAAAAGGAGTACTTGTGGCACCTTAAGAGACTAACACATTTCTCTAAGGTGCCACAAGTACTTCTTTTCTTTTTGCGAATACAGACTAACACAGCTGCTACTCTGAAACCAGGGATTTGGTACTTTACCTTGTCAGGCCAAGTATAAAGGTCACATAATTAATCTGATTTTTTCTCTCACTTACATTACTTTTACTCATTGGGTAACTCCAGTGGGCCAGCTCCTCACCTAGTGTGAGTCTGAGTAGCTCCACTGAAGTCGATGAAGCTTCTCTGTTTCACACCAGTTGAGGATCTAGCCCACAGACTTCAGCAGAATTGTTCTTGATCTGCACTGGCAGGTGTAAATGAGAGGAGAATCACGTGCATTATTATCCATAGAGGTGAAACCAAATCCATAGCCCAAATCTGAACACACTCCTCCACTTGAGTGGATGTTCAGAACCAGATTAAATTTCACTGTAGTCCTCTATCTTTATTATGAGTTGAACCAAAAACTGGGATCAGAACAATACCCTACCCTCAAGCTTTGGGGGAAACTGAGATGCAAAACCAAATCTGGAGTTTGAACTTTTCACCTCAGGCAACTTTCTAATTTTGAAACAAATTTGTTCTATGGGATGGGAAAATCCATGGGGTATCACTCTACATGTGTATGGATACATTTGCTATGCTCTCTGTAATGAGTCCTGTGAAATGCTATTAACGGCAAGAGATTACTCTGTAAAATTTACGATGGTAGTCTTGCTGATACAAGCAAATACCTTCTATTACATTAATGTTCCATTTAAATAACAGATTACAAACTCCTAACTTTATGTGTTATTTCCCCCCATATATACACATATACACAAAGTATAATGTGTGTCTTGGATTAATTTATCATCTAATATACCTTTAATGAAAGATTATTTCAGCATCTGTTTATAAGACTTGCCACTCAATGAATTGCATGGTAATTCACATAAGTAATGTTTGTAATTTTTACTTCCAAATCAGTAGTAAGTCAGATACTAGGTTTACTAAGGCAGACTCCACTTGAAAAAAAAAAAAGGGAAAATTAAAGTGAATTAGGTCAGAAAACCTTTCAAGTCATTCAGCAGAATGTTGTACACCATCATGACATTTTGTCCAGCCCTTACTGCCGAAATATATCAGCCAAGCTGATGAGCTGTTTCTGCTGGAAAGCACAAATGCAGAACTAGTCAAATATCCTTCCAAGCAGTTCATCACAATCTATTTGACAAACACATAATCAAGGCCACTGATTTCCCATGATTCAAAAAAAAAAATGGAAATAACTGAGGAGAGCAATTGGGTCTCGAGAATACGGATGTTGCACAGGGTTCATTGTAGAAATCTCTTGCATTGCTGTCTTTGTGATGGGCTAGCTTGTAAATAGCGCCTTTGCTTGTGCTACAGCCTCAGACTTCAATTTCCTTTTATAAAGGAATGTGATGGGGAGAGTTTATTTGAGCCGAGGAGGGAGAAGAGGGGAAGGAGATAGTAAGATCTTTGTATCTGCTTATAAGAAAGCCTGAATCTAAACCCAAAGAGATGTAGAGCTAAGTATAAATCCTTTCAATTCATACATGAAAAGGGACAATTTGCTGTCTGAGTGGAGACTGTAGCCAGTCCAGTTTGGAACATGAGACCACACCGCCTGCCAAAATAAGTTTAATTTTTTTAAAAATGGGAGTGACTTCATTATATTTCTTCAGGAATTCTGTAGTGAAGGGGCCAGCAGTTTATTTATATATATATGTTGGTAAATGGGTGGAAGGAGATCTAACTGAGCCTGAGCTAGTGTAATTTAGATGCTGAGAGGTTGGAAGAGAGTGGCATAGCAATAAAATAGCTTATAGGAGAATGTGAGTTTAACTAATCCCAGTATTGCCAACCATCAGCATAATGAGAACCTTTAATCAAATTATATGGGATGGGGAAAAAAATTAAAACGGATATAAACAGTTGCACTTCATGGCATAAACCAACTACCCCCCTGAGCAGTTTATTCCCAAATTATCTATCAGAGCTTTCTTGCACCCTTCTCTGAAGCACTGGATATTGGCCATTGTCAGAAATGGGACTCTGGGTTAGATGGACCATTAGTCTGTTCCAGTAAGGGTTTCCTGTGTTCTCTCTTCCTGCATTCCCTTCCTGTGTTCCCATGGGCAGCAGAGATGCCAGTGTCATCTGCATCTGAGAAAACACATATTAAAAAATACATATGATTTTCACTGCAACACAGACTAATTGAAAAGCTTGCATTTAGCACTGTCAGTATAAATCTGAATTACTCTTGCCTATATGCTGACCAAACAATCCCAGATTATTATGGGTGAAATGGCAGGAAAGAGTAGTGAAAACTCATTGAGAAATCAATATCAAATCCGATGAAGTGAGCTGTAGCTCACGAAAGCTTATGCTCAAATAAATTGGTTAGTCTCTAAGGTGCCACAAGTACTCCTTTTCTTTTTATCAAATAGCAATTCACTATACTTAGAAGGTAAATTTATTCTTGAAAATTCAGGTGTCTCCTACTGTAGACCAAGAGACAGCTGATAGTTATTATTAAGATAGAATTTAATACATTTTGTAAATAATCCTAATATACATCAATAGCCTCTTCTTTCTATTAAGATCCTTCAAAACTAACTACAGTAGGAGACAAAGCCTAACGACTATTGTTCCCAGCAGGATTTTAAGTCAATAATTTATTTAACATGTTGACCAGTGAACTGTGCAACAGCGAATAGCTGCCTTGCTAGATGACTTTAATGAGGGTCTTAAAAAGGGTTCACTGTACATTCAATTTATACTGTACACATTTTGCCCTTCTTGTGAGTCCCTCCTTTTGGGGCATTCTAGTGTTGTTATGAACTCCTCTATTTGTCCTTCTATTACATCAGGTTCTGTTTAATCCAGTCATCCTGTGGTTAAAGTAGAGGAATGGGAGTCAAGACATTTGGGTTATACTCCCAGGTGTGCCACTTGACTTCCTTTGTAGTTTGCAGTATTGTAGCTGTGTTGGTCCCAGGATATTAGAGAGACAAAGTGGGTGAGGTAATATTTTTTATTGAACCAACTTCTGTTGGTGAGAGAGACAAGCTTTTGAGCTACACATAGCTCGTCTTCAGGCCTGGAAAAAGTAATCAGAGTGTCAGAGGTGGGACAGATTGTTAATCATAAAGAGTTAACACATGTTGCAGGAGACCAGTTAAATGAAGTGGGCAATTAACATCTCTGCAAAAACCATGTGCTCCACAGAGACACTGGTTTGATGGCTCCTTACAACAGTTTGTAACCTACTAGCCCTCCTTTGTCAATAGGCAACAATAGGAATGATACTGATGCAAAGAGGAAAACATTTCTCTGAGCAGGATATTCTTACTCAGCCCATGATGATGATGACAATCTAATATTTAAAGGAACAAAAAGTGGATCCTAAACTAAAACTAGTCAAGATACTGTTTGCCAATGATATTTTACTGTCCACATGCCAATTTTGTGACCTCTCACAAAACACACTTTTAAAAATATTTGTATAATGATGTACTGTATTTGGGTGGCAGAAGCAGCTGTAACTTGAGCCAACAAAACAGAAAACTTGAGATCCCATACATTGGCATGAAACAATCCCACACTGGACTAGCCATGGGTAAGATGAGTTAATAAGTATTTCCCATTTTACTTTTCTGTGATTTATTTGCAGCTATTATTGTGGGGGCTGGGAAGGACTGCGGCACAGAGCTTGAGTGATTTGCCCAAACCCACACTGAATGTCTGAGGCAGTGATGGGAATGGAACTCAGATTTCCTTTGTCCTAGTCCCATGCCCTAACTAAAAGAATCTCAAACAGAGCCTCACCTGGTATAAATTACAGTAGTTCCCTGAATTCACAGCAGCATGCCCGCAGGCTTCCTATCCTAATATCCAGTGTATTCCCCCTCACTGCTGAAAGCTTCATTCTGCACTAATGTCTCTTAAGAAAAACTGAAAAAAAAAAAAAAAGAAAAAAAAAACGAGGCTCATGCCCATTATCACCAATGAGACATAGTGTACTATTCATCTTAAGTATCAGAGGGGTAGCCATGTTAATCTGGATCTGTAAAAGTGGCAAAGAGTCCTGTGGCCCCTTATAGACTAACAGACGTATTGGAGCATAAGCTTTCGTGGGTGAATACCCACTTCGTCGGGTATCGACGAAGTGGGTATTCACCCACAAAAGCTTATGCTCCAATACATCTGTTAGTCTGTAATGTGCCACAGGACTCTTTGCCGCTTATTCATCTTGAGTTGCTGGTTATGTTCTTAAGATTTCTCTTTTCCCTCATGCTATGCAATGCTGCTCAGTGCTGACCTTTAGCTTTGCCTCTTAGCATTCAAAAAAAAAGGTCAAGTCACCTCGTACCTATGAGATATGAACGGGAAAATACAAACAAACCCTCTACTACAGCAAGGGGGTATGGCTAACATAGATATTAAACTGATAAGAACAGATGTAATAATTTTATTAAGATGTTAAAATAGAAAAAATGTTACAGAGTTTAAGCGTAGAAGTTTCTGGTTATCAGGGAATAAGGTACAGATTATCAAGGGGTGCAAAGTTCGGTTTAGGATCCGATGGCATAAGGAATACATAATCTGCAATATCCCCCATTGGGGGTAAAAGGTTAATGGGTCAAAGTACAGACATTGAGACATGAGGGAATGTTGTTCATATAATGGCTACACTTGATCTTAGCTCATAGAGCCGAGAGCTGAAGAAAATCCTAAGTAAGCTGAATATATTGATTTCATTCATCCTGGCCAGGGACTTGTGGTGGTCTTCTAATGCAGCTACGTGCACTGTGAACTATCATAAAAAATTAAGTTGTGGCACATCAGCTAGTTTGTATGCATGTGTGGGGTGGTGGTGAATGTGATTTTAGGATGTGATGTAGAATTGGTTGTATCATGAAAAAACATGTTTGTGAAAACAGTAGTTCATAACAGGCTGATTTCCCTCTGCTGTTCTTTGTGGGACAATAGTATTACTTAGGGTATGTCTACACTGGCAAGTTTTTGCGCCACAAGTTATACCACTTTTAATAAAACACTGGAATTAAACCGCTGTTGCGTGTCCATACTGTGCTCCTTGTGACACTGGAGCGCATCCACATTAGCAGTTCTTGCAACGACAAAGATGGCAGTGCACTGTGGTAGCTATTCCACTGTGCAACTGGCTGCAGGGAGCTTTGGGGAGGGTTTGCAATGCCTCATGGGGCAGGCACAGCGTCACATGATGCAAGTTTCCCAATCTCATTGTTCCATGGGCATCCTACTACATTGCCAGCTGCTTTTCAACTGAAGGGTGGGCGGGGAGGAGCAGAGTGTGTGACAGGGAGTGTGTGTGTGTGTGTGTGTGTATGGAGTAGGAGAGAGAGTGTGTCAGCATGCTGTCTTGTTAATTCAGACAGCAGCAGGAAAAAACCAGTCCTGAGGCAGGGGGAGTGGGAAATCCTGACATCAGCCCCCATCTCCCTCCCTGGGCTCTCTGCACAACAATCTCTCTCTCACACACCCACACACACATTCAAAACAATGAGCAGAGTGGTCACTTGAGGCATTATGGGACAGCTCCGGAGGCCAATTACAGCACAGAAAGCAATCTACACTGGCAACAGTGCTGGAGTCTCTGTGCAAATAGCCTTACGACTCTCGTCGAGGTTTTTTTTTTGCAGCACTGCAACTGAGGAGTTTCTGCGCACAAAGTGGTTTGGCAGTTTGTACACATCTGCAGTTTGAGCACAAAAAGCTGCTTTACTGCGCAGAAACTTGCCAGTGTAGACAAGCCCTTAGACAAACCTATGAGAGTTTATTCAGGACTACAACTATCAGTTTATTTGTAAAAGTATTCACTAATCCTGAAAGTTTCACTAATTTTAGCATGAATGTATTCATATTGAACAGTGTTTTATTTGCAATATGTTATCTGGCATTTTTCATTCTTTATTGTTCTGCTTAAAGAGTTTGCCAACTAATGAATAAGAGGAAACAACAGCGTGTGACTTAGGTGACCAATCACACACTATGTATAACAAATAATGAAAACTCAGGGAGAATAGTTCACAAACAAATCATATGCTGAAAATTGTTCACAAAAATTATTCAGCAAGTACTTTACACATAACAGGCCAGATACTCATCTGATATACATTGGGAAGTCCAATGGAGCTGCACTAATTTACAGCAGATCAGGATCTGGTCCAATAAATATGTTCATGAGTAAAAATTCAGTATAATCCATGATGAATAGTATGACAAGCTCTCACAAGAAGTGTTTTTATTGATTAAAAATTAGGAAAGCTACTGCTTGCTCTGATTAGAAACATAAGGAGAAGTTACAGAGGAATACGATAGCTTCACTTAAAAGACAAACAAAAAAACCCAGAGTGCTACAGTAACAGTCCAACATACTGCTGTAAACTCATGTGTTTACCATTACACTAGGAGTTATCCATATGAATGGTATTAACTTTACATATGATGAAATAATTTCCCCAACCACTACCATTACTGCAACATGTGCCCTTATCTCTACTGTACCTTTACTATTAGTGTGATCCTACTGGCACTATTAAGCAAAGCCTCAATGGGAGTTTTGTCTGAGAAAACACTGCAGGTTTGGACTCCTTGACTGTAGTATCTAGTCCCTTTCTCCCATCTCCGGCTCTTTCATAACTAGAGTATCTTTCTGCCTTTCTTTCTGGTGTCTCATCATCATTGTGGTAGCATCTGCCCTACCTTCACTGTTGCTGCCTCTCTTGTGATTATGGCAACATCTGGCCCACCAACTGCTTCTCTTCCTGTAATTACTGTAGCTTGAGTTTTTTTGCATAGCCCCTTATTAATTAAGGGCTAGAGTCTGACTAGGACTGCATGCCTGTGCAAAGGAGTCAGAACACTGCCTTGTGCTCCTGTATACATGGGTATTGGAACAATTTTTAAGGGGGGTGCTGGGAACCATTGAACCAAACTGAAGATCCTGTATATAATGGAAACCACTTAAAACCAGGGGGTGCAGCAGCATCCCTACTTTCAGCACCTATGCCTATATAATTTCCGGGATGTAAGCTGTGCTACTGTCCCACTTACTTCCCATCTGAAACAGGTGGGTGGGGAGCTGTGGGATGGGCGGAGAATAGACAGAGCCTTGGCTCCACCCCCTACTCACCGGCCAAAGAAGCTGAGTAAGCAAGGGGTGGACAGTAAATTACTGTTAGGTTAGGCTAAACCATGGTGCCACATCACACACAATGTCTACCATTGATCCTCTGGCACATCCTCATGACGGGAGTGGCAGGGCCAAAACTGGATGCGTGGTCTTGCAATTTGGTGCACAATAGTCACAAGACCACTCAGGTTTGGCCACTCCACCCTTGTGACGGAAACATGTTCCCAAACTTGAGTGGTACTGCAACTCCTGTGCACCAGGTCTCAAGACCACTCGCCCAATTTTGGCCCCAACACCTCTCCTGTCAAGACAGAGGTCATGCAGCCAAACCTGAGGGGGCATTGAGGCTGGCACTTTCACCAAGACTCCCCACCCTAAGGAGCCTGCTTGGCATCACTCCACTTCAGCAGCCCTTATCCCCTCTACTCTGCCCACAGGACTCACTCAGTGACAGCCTCAAGACCTACTACAAGTAAAAGAAGCTGCGGTGAGTGCCTGGAATGAGGAGCTGGCCAGGAGTGGGGGCGATGGGCATCCCTGGTGCATACCATGTGAAAAATTTCTGGGGGGCAGTGCCACTGGGCTAAAAGTAGATTATTATTCCCAGGAGAAAGCAGGGAGGAAATTGTACCTCATAGTGGTGTCTCTGGGGCACAATGCATCCTAAATTACTCTTGGGGTGGTGCAGATTACACAGCGCTAAACCTTAAATCACTATGTAGCCTTAAATGTTCTGGGTTTATTAGTGCTATAGCAGGAGTGAAGCTCCTTCTCCCTGACACCCCACATTTTCTTTACCCATGTCTTCACTTCTGCAGCTGTCCGATTCCTGACACCATGTCCCTGTTCCATTGACTCTATTCAAAAGAGATTTAAACAGAAATAATTTACTCATTCTCAAGCACAAAACCAAGACAGAAAACAATAGCTGTATATAGTGATGCTGCTTATTTATAACACCTTATATTGATCCTCTCTTGGTTCTCTTTAAGGATCTGGTCCAAAGTCCATTGAAGCTGATGGGAAAACTCTGAATGACTTCACTGGATTTTGGATCAGGCCCTAAATATTTATGATAGGGAATATGCTGCACCAGCATGCAGTAAGAGGCAAAACTGCAGGCTTATTCTCATTGATCTTGTGTCCTGAAATATCTGCAATGTCACACTAATCAGTGCAAGGTCATGTGCTGGCCACATAACTTTTTCTTGATACTGCCAGACACACATCCTATGGATATCCTTGTGCATATAGGTTCTGGGTCCTGGAACAGGGATATTTTTTTTTTAAAAAGTCAAAAATCGATATAAAACTAAATTCTAACATAATTATAATGAAATTGGCTGCTCAGCCAGATAAAGATGAGCCAAAACTGGAAGATACTGATGGACATTTTAATACCTATTGCTCTTAGAAAACTAATAAGATGCTGGAAAGACTCTCTGAAGTAAAGGGCTAAATGATGCCTCTCATGTGCAACGTGCAGAGCTTTGGTAAGGGGAGGCATGTTGGGCTTCCAGGCAGTGAAGAAGCAGGCATATAACTATGGAAAGGCCCCAGAGTGTGCTGTGTACATCATCTCTTGGGACGGTGGTTGGTATAACTTATGCTTACTCCCATGGCACCAATCAACCTTTGGCTGGTGTGTGCAGGGTGGGATGAGGGGGGATGAGAGAGTGAGCCAGGTCATGGCTATAGCACTAGTGAGCTCCCCTGTGCAGCTAACAAATGATCATTGCCTTCCCCATGTATGTGTTGGGGGGTCAGGGGAAGGGGGGGAATTTCCTGAGCCTGTCCAACAGCTGTCACAGCCATGACAGCCATAACACAACCCTACACATTCAAACTTGGTTTGACTCAGCTAGCTTCGGGTATAAAAATGAAGATACATGAAATAAGATTATGTTAAATAAATAGTCCTATTATTCATTCTGAATGGATAACCTCCTGTATGAAAGAACATTGGCTCTGGAATCTAGCATGCCTAGATCATAACTTTGTTGACTCTCTCTTTCTATTGCTAGGCTATATTTTTCTATGAGTGCCCTATATTTAGATTACACATTGCAATAGCTTACAATTGTCCCCTTTCAGTTTTAGTTTTGCATGTATTATTCACTTGCTTCTCGCCCCGTCTATTTATGATCAGTATTATCAGCAAGGCAAATACCTCTCCTCCATATTGTTACTATTATTAATACACCAAGATGAAGCAAAGATGCAAGATTTTACTATGTAACTATGAACTGTTTGCAATTTTGTTCATGATGGACCTGATGCTGCAAAGCTGAGCATACACTCAACTCATCTAGCAGAATCAGAATAAGGGTTATTTACCCTTTCAGCCTTTCTCAGGGATCACCCAATGAAATTAATAGGCAGCAGGTTTAACACAAACAGAGGAAGTACTTTTTCACAAAACATACAAGTAATCTGTGGAACTCGTTGCCATGGGATGTTGTAATGGCCAAAGGTACAACTGGGTTCAAAAAAGAACTGTTTTATTTCACAGAGGATAGGTCCATCAATGGCTATTAGCCAAGATGATCAGGGAAGGAACCCCATCCTCCTAAACCTCTGACTACCAGAAACTGGGCATGAAAGCCGGGGTGGATTGCTCCATAATTGCCCTGTCCTGTACACTCTATAGCAAGCTGTGGTGGGCCACTGTTGGAGACAGGATACATGCAAGATGAACCATGGTCTGACCCAATATGGAAGCTCTTTATGTTTTTATGATCCTTGTTTTACCATGTCAATACGTACTCAGTCTGTCTCCCATTTCTTTCAGCTCTGAGTCTGGGTGCTGTTGATCATGTAGACAGTGATGAGCTGCCAGAAGCTGAAGAACCGGTTCCTTCAGTCACTCTGGGTCTTCGGCAGCACTTTAACGGCACCGTCCTTCAGTCGCTCCGGGTCTTCGGCGGCACGTCCTTCAGTCACTCCGGGTCTTCGGCGGCACTGAAGGACCTGCTGTCGAAGTGCCACCGAAGGCCCGGAGTGCCACTGGGTGAGTAAAAATTCTCAGGGGAGCTTCCCCAGTCGAGAGCTCAGGCAGGACGGAAAGGACAGTTTGCCTATCCCTTTAACAACTGGTTCTAAACCGGCTTCAAAATTTAACAACCGGTTCTCACGAACTAGTGCAAACCGGCTCCAGCTCACCACTGCATGTCGGTGGATCCAGCCAGCAAAAGTGTGTCATATCACAGCAAAGATAATATATTCCCTAGGTCTCTTTCTAGGAGTGAAATTCACCCCAGTACAGAGTGCCAGATGAGACCTTTGCCCCACTTAAGTCTCACTTGTAGGCACAGTTGCACAGCACAGGACTTCTGCTGGACCTCTGCACAGGGGTGAATATCACTCCATGTGAATCAGGGAATCTAGAGAGATAAGACTAGTTAGGTCAACTAAACCATCTCTCTGCCACTTCAGGCATGTTCACTATCCCATAGTTACCGGAGTTTTGTCCTTCCAAGTATTACATTTGTCAAGCAACAGAGCTTCCATCTCTTCCCTTGAGAGAGGCCATAAATGCATGCAGCTCACTGTGAGGAAGTTTTCCTGATATCCAGCCTGAACTTTCCCCATCTTCCCCCCTTTATTATGTGAATTTTCCCTTTTGTTCCATGAGAAAACAGAAGAACCCAGCCAATGAAAAACGATTTCCCTTTTTTCATCTCCCCCATTCTTTTCATAACTCTGATAAAATGGCAACATTTTCTGGCTTTGCTTTATGTGCACAACATTTGGGCTGCTCCAGTGCAGATTTCATCCTGATCCCTCTCTTGGCCCCCTCTCAAGACTGCCTGATTCAAACCAGCTAGACACTTGTCTTACACAGTCATATTTAATTTTTTTGAAACCGAATCCAGTCCAGACCTCAATTAGTAATGATATATTCCCCGAACCCTAGGTTGGTAAGCAAAAGATAAACAGCAGTTACAATATTCTTTGCCAGGAATCATGCCCTCAATGCCATGGTGGATGCACAGACATAGTCTCTTGGCTGCTTGCACTCATGTCCATCTGCTAAGATGGCAAAGTGCCTTCTCACAAGTTATTTGGATCCTTGCCTTAGGGGCATAGGTGCCAGGCAATGATCAGTAGCCTGCACAACAATGCAAGTGTCATTTCTTCTAAAGGCACAGCTCCTTTGAGCCATTACTATAGGACTGGTACCCTGGGCCTCCTAAGGCATGATTACACCTGTTGAAAATTTTGTGCCAAGAAAAGAATACATGAACCGTGCCGGAAAGCAATATACCAAATGCAGTCATTTCTGGCTGCCAAAGAGACAGGTTGCATTGCCGCAGGTGCATAGAAACTCATCAGTACTACTTGGGGTGTCAGAAAAGATTGCAGCAGACCACAGCTGCCTGGAGGCTTGTTTGAAGCAGGCAAGACAATGGCCCCAAGTAACAAACTGAATCAAATACCAGTGACAGAGCCCACATGTGAGCTCTTCATATGGAATAAACAACCAGTAAAGGGCAGAATCCTGACTTAGTCAACAACAACCCAAGTAATTCTGTCATGTTCTGCAAAGGAAAAATGTTAGACTTTGGCCATTTCTTCCCACTCACTTAACATGTATAATTACACAGGGCAGAGGAACAAAGGCACTATGAAAAGGACAAGGAAGGTCATTTTTCTTCTAGCTATAACTAACGACCCCTGTAGAGAAGTAGATCAATGGAAAAGCATTGCACAGCAAGTTAGTAGAGCACACCAAAGAATAAGGAAGAAATTGGGGGCTAAATCCTGGTGCTCCCAAGCAATGCATGGCAAACCTGGGAAAGTGGGGAGGCACAGGTGGCATTGTACCACCTTTCAGCCCCCACCCCCTATTTGCCGATGCCCATTCTGGGGGCTGCCAGAGACTGAACTCCCGCCAGTGCAAGTTACAGCACCTTGATGGCTCTAGGAGCAATTCTGCTAACTGGGATCTCTAGCTGTTCTCTCCCCAGCCTAAACCCCTGCTATGGGAAGCAGCTCCTGACAATACCAGCCTCACACAATCTGAGGACCATTATGTAAGTGGTATGCTGCAGTTGCCCCAAGGCAGCTTTAAGTTTGCATTGAGCTGTGGGACTTATGAGAGTTCAAGTATCTGGCCCTGTGTGTATCCCTCTAAGCACAGTGAGTTGTAAGGATGTTGTGAGTTAGCCCCTAGCTATCCCATATGCAAGTGTCACTTTTTCCTCTTAGTTACTATTGGATTCAGTGCAGGGGCCGTCAGGGTTCCTTCCCCACTCTGAACTCTAGGGTACAGATGTGGGGACCCGCATGAAAGACCCCCTAAGCTTATTCTTACCAGCTTAAGTTAAAAACTTCCCCAAGGTACAAACTTTGCCTTGGCCTTGAACAGTATGCTGCCACCACCAAGCATTTTAAACAAAGAACAGGGAAAGAGACCACTTGGAGACGTCTTTGCCCAAAATATCCCCCCAAGCCCTACACCCCGTTTCCTGGGGAAGGCTTGAAAATAATCCTCACCAATTTGTACAGGTGAACACAGACCCAAACCCTTGGATCTTAAGAACAATGAAAAATCAATCAGGTTCTTAAAAGAAGAATTTTAATTAAAGAAAAGGTAGAAGAATCACCTCTGTAAAATCAGGATGGAAAATACTTTACAGGGTAATCAGATTCAAAATACAGAGGATCCCCCTCTGGGCAAAACCTTAAAGTTACAGAAAACAGGAATAAACCTCCCTCTTAACACAGGGAAATTTCACATAAAACAAAAGAAACTAATCCGCCTTGCCTGGTTTACCTATACCGGTTGCAATATTGGAGACTTGGATTAGGATGGGTTGGAGAAGATGGATTTCTGTCTGGCCTCTCTCTGTCCCAAGAGAGAACAAACACCTAAACAAAGAGCACAAACAAAAGCCTCCCCCCAAGATTTGAAAGTATCTTGTCCCCTTATTGGTCCTTTGGGTCAGGTGCCAGCCAGGTTAGCTGAGCTTCTTAACCCTTTACAGGTAAGAGGATGTTGCCTCTGGCCAGGAGGGATTTTATAGCACTGTATACAGAAAGGTGGTTACCCTTCCCTTTATATTTATGATAGGGACAAAAGTAACTTAGGACACTTACTGGTACAGGGCGGCTCCGGCCCCCGGAAGGGGCAGGGCCTTGGGTGGAAAGGGCAGGGCTTGGGGGTAAGCATCCCTCAGCCAGCCCTTCGAGGCTGCCTGGCCCACGTTGCCCAGGGCTCCCATGTTGATTTAAAGGGCCATGGGCTCTGGACGCTGCTGCTACAGTAGCAGCAGCATCCGGAGTCTCGGGCCCTTTTAAGTCACCGGTCCCAGGGTAGCTACTACCTCCCCCACCCTCCCCCCGGCAGCCGGGGAGGCCAAAAGGGGCAGGGACATTAAAGCGCTGCCGTACCGGCCCATACAGGCTCACTTTCACCCCTGATTCAATGGGAGTTTTGTCATTGACTTTTATGGCATTAGAATTTGGCCCTGAAGCACAGCTAGCATTGTAAGTGCTTCCATGACAATTTCCACCAGCCTGGCATTTTGCAATAATTGGGCCTACAAATTTATCTTAATTGTGAGCTCAACTGTAAAAAGTGTATAAAAGGTCATAAACTGCCATGATAACCTATAACAATAAATGCAAGAGAGAGATTGAATTAGTCCAAACAAAAAGGCCTACTGATATGATTCAAGGACTGTGTTAAGATCATGCCCGGTAAACAAGAGGAGAGTGGGATCAGAAATCAGTGAAGCAAAATTGGTGTGCTGGAAATTAGGCCTAATTACAAAATATTGGACAAAATATTGAGGGTATGGGCTATTCTACCCATTGCTCCCTTTTCGGGTCCTTAAAAAAAAAAAAAAAAAAAAAAAAAAAAAAGAGACTGTGGGCAGGAAAAGCAGGCAACTGAAATGCTGGCTGACTGAAAGATGAGAGAAGGAGAAGGAGAGAGCTTCATCATCATGGCTGCCACCCCCGCATCTCCTGAGACCTCAGGCCTTCATCATTCTGATCCTGAGAGATGTCCTGACCACATTGAACCAGAGAGAGGGACCCTGATGACACTGTCACCTTCACCAACTCCTTCTGAATCCTGACCACCACCTAGGATGTGAGACTTTGTCTCCCCCTCACTGCCAGTGTGTCCTTTTCCTTCCCCCATCTTATTTATTTTCTTTCCTGTCTCTCTCCTTTTGCTTTCTGGTTTAATAAAAGAGTCTGGCTTAGGTAGGCAAGACTACATATTTTGCCGCACTGCTGTAAGCCTGTGACCAGAGAGGCAACTAAAACCAATACTCCAAACAGCCTGCTGCTGGTACAAGTTGTTCGGATCGTGGAGTGGCTGACAAGACTGGGCCTGTGTTTTTCCAGCTGTGAGGTTGCAAGTGAAAGACAACATCAGACACAGCGGCTGCATTTTCAATCTTTGCTGTTCTTTTCTTTCCCCCCTTTTTGTGTGTTCTTGTTTTGTCCTCTAGGAAACGAGATCAGACTTTAACAGCAGCAGCAATAACACCTTCTGGCCCATCTCAACTAACTTCTTCACTTTTCCCAAAAAAGAACAGTTGTTACCATCTTTGATACTGTCTTAAAGACAGTCAAACAAAGCAGGGGAGAGGGAAGGGAAGTTCTTTTTAAAACTCTCTCCAGCCCAAGGGAAAGGGAGCAAGCAATGTTGTTAAAATGAAAGCCTTATAATTTACATTTGAAATTCTTTAACGGTTTTTCCTTCTTTTCCTGCATCTGTAATAAAAGGTTAAAAGGATTTTTAAATGGTGTGTTGCCATGGCAGACTGTGGTCTCTGTATTCTAAAGCCCAAACCATGTTTAAAACTGCTTAATGTTTGACAATGTGTGGATTATGTTAATACATTTGACTCTTTGGGCCCACATAGTCCATCTAAGTTAATACAACAGGCATTAAGTGGGAAGAGTTATTGGCCAATAAGCAGAGCCTGCTTCCTTAGTAGGGAAAAAAATCTGCTTTCAGGAAAGGCAGTGGAATGATTCTGCATTTACAGTGGTGAAACTGAGTTCATAAACTGGTCTCGAGTGCTGACTCATGAAAAGGATGGCCATAATGTCAGAGCCTTGGATTCTTGACATCTCCCCAGGATGGGAGGGATCTGGAAGGGATTCAACCCTAATGTGTTGTAGAAAGTTTTTTTTTTTCTCTTTCATCTGAAGTATCAGAGATGGCTAAGACTGGGGGGTATGGGACAGCGGAGGGGTGGACCAGAGGTCCAAGATGGTATTGAGCATCCTCTCTCAGGTGCTTGGCTGGCTGGTTCTTGCTCACATGCTCAGGATCTAACTGATCACTACCTGAGGAGTCAGGAATTATCAGATCAGCAGTGACCTTAGGGGTTTTTTTCACCTTCCTCCCCAGCATGTAAGTGTGGATCACTTGCAAGGATTATCTGGGTATATCTCACATAATCACTTCCCTGCCACTGCATGGGCCTTGGGCACTGATGCACCTCAGTCCCTCCTATTCTCTGCCTGTGACACATAAAAGTCTAGTCTTCTGTGGGCTGTAATACTTTGGTCTCATTTTGATTGTGGAGTTTAGGTTATGGGTGCTGGAGGCTTGTGATATACAGCAGACTGGATGATCTGGTGATCCCTTCTGGCCTTAAATGCTATGACTATGATTCTACAGCTTATGCCATAAGTGACAAAGACCCCGAAGGATGTGAGAAAATGTGGATGATGTAATTTAAATGCAAATTGGACTTTCTATCAATCTTTCCCTCTATTTGGAAGGAAATAGAAAATGAGTGCTATGCAACAAAAAAATATTAGACTCCAAGGAACTACCATAGCTTTATTTTTGTGGCATTTCTGATGCCTACTGTACACAGGACTTTATCCTAGGACTGCAGCATCATAGTAGACATTCAGTGTTTAAAAAAAAAAAGTTTGGGTTCTCACAAAGCCTAGTCTATGTTTGTCTGGTTAAAAAATGAGTTATTCCAATTGTAAGGATAAATGGTCGTTTATGTTCCATAGTTTAGTGATATACTCATTTTAATTTCTTTTGAAAAGGCAGAGTAAGTGATTAAAGATTCCACAATGCAAATGAAACACCATAAGCTGCACTCTACCCTTTGACACATGTGTGAATCCCACTGAAGTCAATGGAATCTCTGTGTGGGGATCCAAGCACAGAAGTTCATTCCAATGCATTTTTCTTCAACAGGAAGATCTTGTAATACTCTCCCTGGCAAGTGCACTGGTTTCCTTCTCCTATGGCAACCTTAGAAGCCATATTATTGTTACCCCACACCTGACACTGCACCATTCTCCAGGGAAGGTTTACAGTCTAATAAGGATGTTTTGTTGGTAGAACCAGAAATCAGTTCCAGACAAATGTCCTCACGGCAATCTGCCTTGCTGGTTGAAATTTTTCATTATACGTTTTAAAAAATGAGAAATGGCCTCTTTTAAAATAAAAATGTTCACAAAAATTTTTCAATTTTTTTTTAAAATATCCAGGTAGCCATCAAAATTGAAAATTTCAAACAATTGAAATTTTGGAGTTTCAAAATATAAAACGTCAACATTTTGAGTCTTTAGATTTTTGGTTTTTGCCTTTCTTTCAATGTTTTCACTTTCTCCTCTTTTTACCATGGAATGCAGTAAAATGGATGACGTACAGGGTTACTTTGGTTTTGTTTTGCTTTCAATTTTTCTGTCCTTTTTCTTTCATTGCCCACCTCCCAGCCACTTTTCCCATTCTATACCTTCTCAAAACATCCTCCATTTTGGAAAAGCTACAGTATCAAAAGCAAAAGGAAAACTCTGCCAATCTGGATCTTTACAAAAGATTTAGACATATTGCAAAAGGAAAAATTAAAAGAGGAAAAACAACAAAACACCCCACAACACGCACACATTGTTAATTTTATTGTACTCATTTGTGAAAAGGCAAAAATGTAGGAAATAAAAATATGGATTTTTTTTCAAAATTATTTTTCAATTTTTTAAAATAAAATTATTTCTCCACTTCAAACCCCGCAAAACAGAAAAATTCAAAAAATTTGCAAATTCTTTTTCAATTTTCAACCAACTGCCTGGAGCTGAGGGAACATAGCATAGTATACTCACCTACTCTTGTCCCAACTTTTACCACAAGCAGGGTCTGCTACAAGCCCCAGGTGAGTTGCTGCTTTCCCTCTACTGCAGGTTGGGGGGGGGGGGGGCTTTGCTAGCAAGTCAATTTAAGGTATTTATGTAGCACCAATCGCCACAGTGTGCAGGTGTTATTCAATTGCATTTTACTACCCTAGAGCTTGTTAGGGTGACCAGATTTTTTTCAGACAGTCCCGATATTCGGGGCTTTTTTCTTGTATAGGCACCTATTACCCCGCACCCCTGTCCCGACTTTCACACTTTCTATCTGATCACCCTAGAGCTTGTGTAGTTGAGGGCAACATTACTCAGAAAAGCCTCAACCCGGATATAAATAGTAATCTCTAAGGATACACCTATACTGCAGTAAAACACCTGGGGCTGGCCTGTGTCAGGTGACTCAGGTTGGTGGGGATAAGGCTGTGGGATTATAAAATTGCAGTGTAGGTGTTCAGGTTTGGGCTGGAAACTGGGCTTAGGGACCCTCCCCACTGTGGGTATGTCCCAGAACCTAGCTCCAAACCAACCCCAAATATCTGCACTGCAATTTTACAGCCTCATAGCCCAAGCCCATGTCAGCTGACACAGGCCAGCCATGGTTGTTTTAATGCAGTGTAGATATACCCGCAGGCTATGTCTGCACTGCCATGTAAACCCAGGGTTAGTAGAATGTTGACCTAGGACTTTGTGCATCTACACTCATTTGTTACCTGGGGTTAGGAATTGCTGAGCCCTGTGTCCTAACTTGGGGCTCCAGCATCTACACCTCATTATGTGGGCCTGAGTCCAAGCACCATACCGCAGACTTCCTAGCACTTTCCCAAAATGTGGCTGCTCTAGCCCTTTGTTTATGGTGCAATGTAGGAAAACTTGACTGTCTACCAAACGTAACTGTCCAGAGGACAAAGAAAGTCGTCCCATGGGATTGTGGGAAACTTTTGGCAGCCTCCCAGAGCGTGAGTCAACAGGGGCTTTATCTAATTGCAGAGCAATAGGGTTTGAACCCTGGGTCCCAGCTTGACTCAGGGCCTCCACAGGTTTGAACCCTGCGACCCTGGCTTAATGCAATTTGTGTAGACAGAAGCGGGGTTAGGCTTGAGCCTGAGTTCAAGCCCTGGGCTAACATTTCAGTATAGACATACCATAAAGGTGGTCCAGTGTCTACACAAAACTTAGGCTTCATCTTTCAATTGACTTCACAGGGCTTTCGGTCAAACCCTTAAAACCTGGCCCTGTTTCCATTTAAGCCAATATAAAAACTCTTATTGGCTTCAGTGGGAAGATCAGACTCTTAAACCTCGGCCTTTCTACTGATACTCCCAAAAAGGTGTAATTTGGTGGTGATACTGATGGTGGTTTAGTGATGGAACTACCTATCCTTTAAGAATGAGAATGAGGCCTAGCAGGGATGAAGAGGGATCCAGTAGTTACGTCCTCTATCTAGGACTTAGGAGGCCTGAGTTCGATCTGCTACATGCTACCTTCTTACCTCAGTTCTCCACCTGTTAAATATAGATGATAGTATTTCTCTACCTTATTATTAAAGATGGTGAGGTGCTCAGACACCATGGTAATGGGAGCTTCATTAATACCTAAAATGGATAATAAGTACCTCATGAAAGTGTCTCAGAAAATGTTGGCAATCTTTAATTCCCCCTTATTTTCATTACTACTGTTTTCTCTAGAAAAAGTTTCCAGAATACTCTCTGCTGAGAAGGGGCCTCCTAGTTCCTAAATCTTTGAGCCAGATTACAATCTCATTTACACCAGCGTGAATCAACCCTGATTCTGTTACATTCAGATCCCTTTAAGCTTTTAGAGTGGCGTAAAAGAAACTCAAAGTGGGCAGAAAAGTGCATTTCACTACAGCTGCTCTCTGCTTCCCAAGGCCTAGAGAGAGCTCTGGGGAAAAGAGTGTAAATTAGTGCAGCCCTGCAGCTGCCCTGATGTTTGCCAGGGGATAGGCAGGATCATCCACAGGCCCAGATTATGGGAATGCAAAGGCTATTTAAAGCCACCTTTGCCCCCTCTCCTCATCCCAGCCTGAAGCACAGGAAAGGAACAACTAAGAATCAGGTCCATAGACTTCAAAAGAAGTAGGAGTGTTCTAGATTTACACCTGCATGACTGAAATCAGAATCTGTCAGTTTGTGTTTTGATCTTTCACCCCTTGCTATCAATATTAGGGTACCTCAGGCAAACCAAGAGCAAGATGGCTGTGCTTGCCCTGCCTCCCTGAACCAGCAACCTTTACAGAGGATGGCTTTTGTGGAGGAGAGTAAAGGAATTCAGGCTATGATCAGGAAGAACTCTTCTATACTTCAAAAAACAGTCAAAGTCCTGAGGGGGTGAACTAGTGAAAGGTATGATGGATTTGTTGTAAATCTCAACTGACTAGAAAAAAGGGGTACTTGTATGAAAATTAGGGACCAGAGAGGGGAAGCAAGGTAAATGAAAGAGGAGCCAAGAAACACAGAAATAAGAGATATACAGAGAAATAAAGGGCAGCAAGCAAATAGTACTGTCTGAGATATGTGGAAGTAAGGCAAAGACATGACTACACAGCCACTCCAGAGGAGTGGGGAGAAAAGATGGATCAAAGGAGCAGAAATTTAGGGGCAATAGGGGGACAGTGGGTATATCAGAAAAAGTTCTCCCCCACTCTCACAGACAATAGTAGAATCCTTCTCCATGTAGAACTGTATTTAACCCAGTCAAGAATATATTATTAAGGAAGCGTTTTCAAGGCCCTTTTGGAGAGGTAGGAGCCATAGGAAGGCTCCTAGCAGAGCATTTAACATGATTAGGAAACATGTTCAGCTTGCTGCTCTCAAGCAGCCTAATTAATGAGAAAACCTGATTGGGTCCTGGGATGAGAAGTAGTACCCCAGTGGGCCTTATAAAAGAATAGCTTAGAGTCAGCTGCAATCATTGTAGAAACAGCCTGGAAAGTTATGAGCCTAACAGAAATGCCTCAGTAGTGGATTTAAACAACAATGTGCAGTGCAAGTGCTGTGTTTATCAGTAATCAAGGATTCATAAAGCCTTTTAAATTCAGTACAGTGGAGAAACACAGAGGGGTTATTTTTTTTTTAAGTGTGATTAGAGAAAGGTTTGCCATTGTGGGGAAGAAGGGCTGAAAGAGAAGAGTGGACTCAGTAGATAGAAATCTATGACAGGTTTGTTCTGAAAGAGCTGTGATTTTTTCTAGACCTACCATGCAATTAATTAGGAGCACATAAAGCTAGGCAGGCAACCTAGAGTACATGCATACAGTATAGTTCTAGCATTTTTGTCAGATGCATGGAGTGGAAAATACAGTAAGAAGATATATATACAGAGAACATGAAGAGATGGGGGTTGCCTTGTTCATGTTCTCTCTCTCTCTCTCATATATATATATATGAATCTTACTGTATTTTCTGCTCCATGCATCTGATGAAGTGGGTTTTAGCCAACAAAAGCTTATGCCCAAATAAATTTGTTAGTCTCTAAGGTGCCACAGGTACTTCTTGTTCTTTTTGCTGATATAAACTAACACGGCTACCACTCTGAAACATGTATTTTTGTGAGGCACAACTAAACATAATAGGAATGTGCCGTGAGAAATGAAAATTATTCCTGTCTCTCAGCAGACAGCAACGTTGCTGGTATAAAGGAAGCATATGAGATAGAGGGGATTAAGATACCAGATCCTTTCAAAGCACACATGGTGGCAAGAGCACAAAGTCATTAACATCTGCTAGGTGAAACCACTTCTCTTATGATGAGGAAGACATAGTAAAGACTGTGCCATATACCCTCACTTTTCCATAGAGAGTAAGCCCGGGTATTTAAATGAGAATGATGCACTGTATAATCATGATGTGGCTGCAAATGTAGGACAGATAAGGTGAAAAAAAATAGCCTGCCAATTAAGTCAGAGTTCTTTTCCTCAGTGTAGCAACCACACAAGACAAACTACTGAAACAGTTAAGTTTAAAAAGAACATAGACCAGACCGCAAAGTACAATCCCAATCATCTAGTTTCCCCAAAGACTAAGTGATCATATAATTAAACAACATCTGGCAGAGGCTCACCAAGTCTTCACCCTTTTTAATTACTCATTAAAGGCCTATAAAACTCTTGAAGAGCTGAAAGAGGAAAAACAGTTGAATCCTGTGCAAATTAAAAGAGGAAGTGCCAATATGATGGAATTATTCCCTTTTCATGTTGCAGTAGCTACTAGAGCAGCAAAAAGCCACAGATGCATATGCAGGGGCCCTATGCATTGTCAAAATGGAGGCTTACAAAATACTTGTTTTTCTTGTGGTTCTAGGACTGGTATGGGAATTTGAGTTCTCCTGGATTTGGGACCTTATTGACTAACTATCAAACTTTGGATAAATCATTTAACCCATCTGTGTCCACCTTCCACACAAATATAACACAACTTGCAGTCGTTATCTACTTATCCCAGTCTGGCCACAAAACTGTACTACCACTCTGAAAAATGTGAATTAGAGATGGATTTGAGCTGTGTGCGTGGTATCTGGATCTGGTGTTCTCATTTACTTCTATCTCTACTGAGAATAACAAGCAACATTCTTAATGGTAGAGACTTTTGACCCAGTAAATGCTTCTGCTGTGCTAGATGTTTGTATTGTAATTTTGTGTGGTCGCAGATTTACACAGACGTGATGGTGATCATCTAAGTATATGGATGCAGAACAGGGGAGGGGAGGGGATGGTATGCACAAACTGTCTCTAAAAACACAGTATGATTTCAGGGAGCAGTATGAACTTTGCTTATAAATAGGTCTGGATGAGTTAGGTTGAAATTGCTAAATGTCAGGATTCATACTGGGTAATTTGTACTTCCACACAAAAAAAATCTATTTTTAATAATCAAATGTACAGGGAGGGGAATTTTAAAACACTAGCTATGTTATACTAGTATAAAACTTATGCTTTCCATTCTACTAAACAATAATTATGGTACAGTAATAAAATTATTGGATTATCTTTTATTCAAAATCATTAATTTTGGAGGAGGGCAAATCAGTATCTGTTTTTCATTTACTTTCATGCTAATAAAAAACATAAGTTGGCAAAAATTAAAATGAACCCATTTTGGAAATAAGCATCATTTTATTTTTTTATTTGTCAGTTCATGAACAATAAAATTGGATTCTTCATATATATGCTCTACAGTTCTGATTCTATCCAATAGAGGGCAAATGTGTTTATAACATAGAAGCTAATACATTACTTTATAGTTGTGGATACTGATTAGTGAGGTGTAATGTCAGTTAAATAAGGGATGTGACTATGTAGTGAAAAGTTTAGCACTGAAGTCTGATTTCCATACCATTGGTCAGACTATATAATAACATCTTGATTCTAAATATCTATCTTTTCTCTACAAAATAAAATACAAATCTATCATTTCAATTTTGAAATCTGAAAATCAAGCAAACTTTAAGACTCCAAATCCACCCAACTCACACCAAGTGTCACAGGTTTCCTTTGATTGCCACTCATCCCAGCCTTTAGATCAGTGGTTCTCAACCCGGGGTACACATAACCCTAGGATTACACAGAGGTCTTCCAGGGGGTACATCAACTCATCTTGATATTTACTTAGTTTTACAACAGGCTACATAAAAAGCACTAGCAAAGTCAGTACAACCTAAATTTTTTACAAACAATGACTTGTTTATACTGCTCTATATACTATACACTGAAATGTAAGTACAATATTTATATTCCAATTGATTTATTTTATAATTACATGGTAAAAATGAGAAAATAAGCAATTTTCCAGAATAGTGTACTGTGACACTTTCATTTTATGTCTGATTTTGTAAGTAAATAGTTTTTAAGTGAGGTGTAACTTGGAGGTATGCAAGACAAATCAGACTCCTGAAAGGGGTATAGTAGTCTGGAAAGGTTGAGAGCCACTGCTCTAGATGGTGTCTGTGTGTATCAGTGAGTGGAGACTCTGGGGTGCTTCCTTTGTTCTGACCTTCTGTCATTTCTAGGGAATGAGGGGAATGATGTCTTTCCCAGCCATCAATCTGAGACAGAGAAGCTTCCAGAAATGCAGAGAAGCAACTGAGTAAAACCTAGAGATGCTGCATTATGTCAGCTCTAGCTCGGCCAGTTGACTCTGCTAACCCCTGACCGATGTGCACGCTGCAATAGAAAAGCAGCAGCCCAGTATGTGAAAAGAACAGGTGAAAAGAACATTTTGATAAGTTAGATGTATCTAAGCTAGTAGGTCCTGATGAAATTCAGACTAGGTGTGACAGGTGTCGGTCGGTCCTCCGAGCCCCTAGGGTAGATGGAGAGCAATGGCCTCCATTGCAGGCCTCGGCCCCACCTCCCGGGCATTGGGGAATTAGCGGGGAGGTGCGCCGGCCGGAGTCAGTAGCGCGCCCCTCAGGCCGGGGAGCGCCGGCAAGAGTCAGTAGCGCGCCCCTCAGGCCGGGGAGCGCCGGCAAGAGTCAGTAGCGCGCCCCTCAGGCCGGGGAGCGCCGGCAAGAGTCAGTAGCGCGCCCCTCAGGCCGGGGAGCGCCGGCAAGAGTCAGTAGCGCGCCCCTCAGGCCGGGGAGCGCCGGCAAGAGTCAGTAGCGCGCCCCTCAGGCCGGGGAGCGCCGGCAAGAGTCAGTAGCGCGCCCCTCAGGCCGGGGAGCGCCGGCAAGAGTCAGTAGCGCGCCCCTCAGGCCGGGGAGCGCCGGCAGGAGTCAGTAGCGCGCCCCTCAGGCCGGGGAGCGCCGGGGTAGGGGAACGCAGGCCCACCCAACTCCACTGTGTTCCAGCCCAGGGTCCTGACAGTGGCGGGAGGCGAAGGTCCCGCCGCTGGGTCAGCTGGGCAATCCGCACCCGCTGACCACGCACACCCACCCCACGGTGTAGTTGGGCCCCTGGGCTACTTCCTACCCGGTCTCTCTCAGGCGGGTCGCTCCGGTCCCTCCATCTCCTCTGGGTATTCCGCTGCGGGCAGCTCCGGAACCTCCATCTCCTCCGGGTAATCCGCTGCGGGCAGCCCCGGTTCCTCCGGGTAATCCGCTGCGGGCAGCCCCGGTTCCTCCGGGTAATCCGCTGCGGGCAGCCCCGGTTCCTCCGGGTAATCCGCTGCGGGCAGCCCCGGTTCCTCCGGGTAATCCGCTGCGGGCAGCCCCGGTTGCCACAGGCCTTCCCCCTGGTAAGGCTCCTTGTTGCCCAGGGCTTCGCCTGGGTCAGCAGCAGGATCGCGAGGGAGCAGCCAGCCGCCTGTGTCTGTCTCCCTCCCTGGTGCTCTCTTCACTGGGCAGAGGGCCCTGCCCTTTGTACTTCCTGCCCCACCCTTCCCCTTCTGGGGATTGGCAGAAGCTTGGCCTGGCCCCGCCCACTCAGGCCCAGAGGGTGGCTCTTTACCCTCTGGTTCGGAGGGGAGCCACCCTGGCTCCCTACATACCCCACCCCGCAAATCCAGCTCCCAATCTTCGGAGCTGGCATCCTCACCTTCTCCAAGGCGGGATAGGAAATCCGCATTGGCGTTGTCTCGTCCCGCCTGATGGTGGATCGTGAAGGCATAGGGCTGCAGAGCGAGATACCATCGCATCAGCCTGGCATTATTGTCCTTCATCTTATTGAGCCATTTCAGGGGTGCGTGGTCCGTAACCAGTATAAAGGGGGCCCCGAGGAGGTAGTAGCGGAGAGCCTCGACTGCCCACTTAACGGCTAGGGCCTCTTTCTCCACGACGGAGTAGTTCCGTTCTCTGGGGAACAGCTTCCGACTGAGGTAAACAATCGGGTGTTCTTCCCCGTCCACCTCCTGCGAGAGGACTGCCCCAAGCCCAACGCCGGAGGCATCGGTGTGGACAATAAAGTCACGATGAAAGTCGGGGCTGAAGAGTATTGAATCGCTACACAGCCGTTTTTTGATGGTTCGAAAGGCCATCTCGCACTCGTTGGACCAATGCACCCGGCAAGGACTGTCCTTGGTCAAGAGCTCCGTTAGCGGGGCCATAATGCTTGCGAAGTGGGGTACAAACCGCCGGTAATAACCAGCTAAGCCCAAAAATTGACGTACTTGCCTCTTCGTGGTCGGCACCGGACATTCCTGGAGTGCTTGGACCTTCCCGATGAGGGGGCGGACCTGTCTGCGGCCCAAGATGTACCCCAGATAAGTGGTTTCCTCCCGCCCGATTCGGCATTTTTTCGGGTTGGCCGTCAGCCCGGCTGCGCGGAGGTCCCGGAGGACTGCCGTTACTTGGTTAAGATGCTCCTCCCAGTTATTGCCATAGATGACCACATCGTCCAGGTAGGCCGCCGCGTATTTCATGTGTGGTTGCAACACCCGGTCCATCAAACGCTGGAAGGTTGCCGGGGCCCCATGTAGGCCGAAAGGCATCCGGGTGAAATGGTATAACCCGGAAGGGGTGGCAAATGCGGTCTTCTCCTTGGACCGGGGATCCAAGGGGATCTGCCAATATCCTTTGGTGAGGTCTAAAGTGGTGATATAACAGGCCTCCCCGAGCCGGTCGAGGAGCTCATCGACGCTGGGCATAGGATAGGCGTCAAATTTTGAGATGGCGTTGACCCTCCGGAAGTCAATGCAAAACCGCCAGCTCCCATCGGGCTTCAGTACGAGGATGACGGGGCTCCGCCACTCGCTCTGGGAGGGCTCAATAACACCCAGCTCCAACATCGCCTGGACTTCCTCCTCTACGGCCTCCCGCATTCACCTCGGCAATGGCCGGGCTGCCTCTCGGACCACCACACCGGGTTCCGTCTGGATCACATGGTAGGCGAGCGTAGTCCGCCCAGGTTTCGTGGTGAACGTCTTGGGGAACGCCCTCACTAAGCAGAGTGCCTGTTCTCGCTGCTCGACGGTGAGGGTCTCTGCTAGCTGGGGTTCACCATCATCCGACTCTTCGGGTGGTTGGGGCCCCAGTTCCGGTTCGGGGGGATATGGGGCCACCATGAGCCCTTCCCGGTCCTGCCAAGGTTTTAAGAGGTTCACATGATAAATCTGCTTTTCCTTACGGCGACCAGGTTGCCGAATCTCATAGGTTACCGGCCCTACCTGGCGGAGGACCTCATACGGACCCTGCCAGCGGGCAAAAAGCTTTGATTCCTCCGAGGGGAGCAGGAGGAGTACTCGGTCCCCTGGCCCGAATGATCGAGCCTGGGCGCCCCGGTTGTAGTGTTGCTCCTGGGCTCTTTGGGCGGTGTTTAAGTTCTCCCTCGCGAGCTCGCCCGCCCGCGCCAGCCGCCCCTGCAGTTGTAAGACATATTGCAAGAGACCCTGTGTTGCGGACGGGTTGTGTTCCCAAGTCTCCCTCAAGAGGTCCAACCGCGGGGTCGCCGCACATAGAGGAGCTCGAACGGGGAGAACTTTGTGGACGCCTGTGGGACTTCTCGAATCGCCAGCAGTAAAGGAGGGAGCAGCTGGTCCCACTGGCGGAGATCCTGGGTGGGGAAACGCAGCAACATCCCCTTCAGGGTCCGGTTGAACCGCTCGACCAATCCGTCAGTCTGGGGATGGTAGACCGAGGTCTGCAGTTTCTTAATCCCCAATAGGGCCCATACCTGGCGGAACAGCTTAGATGTGAAGTTGGTCCCTTGATCAGTGAGGATCTCCCGTGGGAGGCCCACCCTTGCGAAGATCTTCACGAGCTCCGTAGCGATAGTGTGGGCGGTGATACTTCTTAAGGGGATGGCCTCTGGGAAGCAGGTGGCATAGTCCATCAGGACGAGGATGTATTGATGGCCCGCCTTGCTTTTTGGGAAGGGCCCGACCAGGTCCATTGCTACCCGCTCAAATGGCACACCTACGACTGGTAACGGGACCAGAGGGGCCTTCCGTACCCCGGCCGGGGCTGCATGTTGGCAGTCCGGGCACGATGCGCAATACTCCTTCACCTCATGGTGGACTCCAGGCCAGAAGAACCTGGCCAGGACCCTGGCCACAGTTTTTTCCTGCCCTAAATGGCCGGCAGCCAGGATGTCATGTGCAAGCTTCAGGACAGCCCGACGATGCATGCGGGGGACCACGAGTTGGGTCCGGACCTCTTGGGTCTGGGGGTCTCGGTCAATGCGGTAGAGCCACTCGTGGTTGAGTTCAAACCTGGGCCACTGGGCGGTGCGCTGCGCCTCCACGACCTCACCATCCACCGGGGCCAACTGCTCGTAGGCAAACCGGAGCGTAGGATCCTCCCTTTGATCTCGGCTAAAGTCCACCAGGTCGGGAGGGGGACCCGCCATTTCCAGGCCCTCCTGCCCAGGGGTGGGGCCTGGTTCCGCTCCAGGGTCGGAGCTCAAGTCAGGTCCTGTCCTCTTCTCAGGTGGGGCTCCCTCGAACGCCTCTTTGGTGGGTAGGGATTGGAGCACCCCGATGAAGTCTGGCCAGTCCCGGCCCAGGATCACTGGATAGGCGAGGGATGACGCCACCGCCACATTCATTAACTGCGTTACTCCATGCACCGTCATGGGGACCCGCACCGTGGGGTACGATATTACATCTCCGTGGATGCACTGAATCCGCACTTCCCTGACGGTCCGCTTGGGGTCCGAGAAGAGCGCCTGGCGGACAAGGGTCTGCCCACAGCCCGAATCGACTAGACCCACTACGGGGACCCCGGCGACTTCCATGGGAGCTGTCAGTTTGGCCACGGAGGGCAGACGGGCCCGTCGCTCACCGGCGCACACCAGGCCAAAGTTGCAGTCCATTGCAGGACAGCCCCGTCGCAGATGCCCATACTCGCCACATCGAAAACAAGGTCCTACCTCTGGGCGCGCCGGCCACATGGGGGCACCAGAGGGGCCGCAGAGAGGGCTGGGGCCTGGTGGTCGGGTTAAGCGTCCAGGGCCGGAGTGTGGTGCTGACTCGGGCCGTCGGGAAAACTCGGTCCTGCCGCCTTTTGGCCGTCGGGTACGGTGGGGTGCGTTGGTTTGGGAGGTGGGCCCCCTCCGTTCAAGTTTCTGTGCATTGGGTCCAGGGTTTGAAGGGCGGGCGGCCGGTCCTATCGGGGCCTCAGCCTCGAGAAAGTCCTCCATAAGCGCGACGGCCGAGCTCAGGCTTTGGGGCCGGTGCCTTAACACCCAAGCCCTCCCCTGGGGTGGAAGGATGTGCACGAATTGCTCGAGGATGACCTGTTCGGTCACCTCAGCTGCGGTTCGACGCTCGGGTTGGAGCCATCAGGTACCCGCATCCTTCAGTTCCTGGGCCACCGCCCGGGGTCTCGCGCCCGGTGGGTAGACCTTTTCCCGAAACCGTCGCCGGAAGGTTTCCGGGGTAATGTCGAAGGCATCCAAGATAGCCGCTTTCACTCGAGCATAAATGCGGGCCTCATCATCTGGGAGCCCACGATAAGCCTTCTGGGCTAGGCCCGTCAGATACGGGGTGAGGAGTGTTGCCCATTGGTCAGGCGCCCAACCAGCCACTGAGGCCACCCGCTCAAAAGTCACTAGGTAGGCTTCCGGGTCATCCTCAGGCCCCATCTTGGCCAGATGGATCGGTGGGGCGGGAGGGGTTGGGGTGGTTGCCCGCTCCGGTTGAGCGCCACCATGGCCCGACCACAGGGTTGCAAGTCGCTGGAAGCACTGGGTTTGTTGTTCCTGGTGCTGAGCCCCCAGGGTTTGGAGCAACTGTTGCTGGTGGGCGCCGAGCTGTTGCACGAGTTGGTGCTGCTGCTGTTGCTGGCTCTCAGCCAGGAACTTGATAAGCCTTTCTATCTCCATCTTTCCAGTAGGGGAGCTTCAGAGGCGCCCTCGCACTCACCCCATTCGGCAGGGGTTGGGATCGCCTGCCCGCATTCTCCACCACTTGTGACAGGTGTCGGTCAGTCCTCCGAGCCCCTAGGGGCGATGGAGAGCAATGGCCTCCGTGGCAGGGCTCGGCCCCACCTCCCGGGCGTTGGGGAATTAGCGGGAAGGTGTGCCGGCCGGAGTCAGTAGCGCGCCCCTCAGGCCGGGGAGCGCCGGCAGGAGTCAGTAGCGCGCCCCTCAGGCCGGGGAGCGCCGGCAGGAGTCAGTAGCGCGCCCCTCAGGCCGGGGAGCGCCGGCAGGAGTCAATAGCGCGCCCCTCAGGCCGGGGAGCGCCGGCAGGAGTCAGTAGCGCGCCCCTCAGGCCGGGGAGCGCCGGCAGGAGTCAGTAGCGCGCCCCTCAGGCCGGGGAGCGCCGGCAGGAGTCAGTAGCGCGCCCCTCAGGCCGGGGAGCGCCGGCAGGAGTCAATAGCGCGCCCCTCAGGCCGGGGAGCGCCGGCAGGAGTCAATAGCGCGCCCCTCAGGCCGGGGAGCGCCGGCAGGAGTCAGTAGCGCGCCCCTCAGGGCGGGGAGCGCCGGCAGGAGTCAGTAGCGCGCCCCTCAGGCCGGGGAGCGCCGGCAGGAGTCAGTAGCGCGCCCCTCAGGCCGGGGAGCGCCGGCAGGAGTCAGTAGCGCGCCCCTCAGGCCGGGGAGCGCCGGCAGGAGTCAATAGCGCGCCCCTCAGGCCGGGGAGCGCCGGCAGGAGTCAATAGCGCGCCCCTCAGGCCGGGGAGCGCCGGCAGGAGTCAGTAGCGCGCCCCTCAGGCCGGGGAGCGCCGGCAGGAGTCAATAGCGCGCCCCTCAGGCCGGGGAGCGCCGGCAGGAGTCAGTAGCGCGCCCCTCAGGGCGGGGAGCGCCGGCAGGAGTCAATAGCGCGCCCCTCAGGCAGGGGAGCGCCGGCAAGAGTCAGTAGCGCGCCCCTCAGGCCGGGGAGCGCCGGCAGGAGTCAATAGCGCGCCCCTCAGGCCGGGGAGCGCCGGCAGGAGTCAATAGCGCGCCCCTCAGGCAGGGGAGCGCCGGCAGGAGTCAGTAGCGCGCCCCTCAGGGCGGGGAGCGCCGGCAGGAGTCAATAGCGCGCCCCTCAGGCCGGGGAGCGCCGGCAGGAGTCAGTAGCGCGCCCCTCAGGCCGGGGAGCGCCGGCAGGAGTCAGTAGCGCGCCCCTCAGGGCGGGGAGCGCCGGCAGGAGTCAATAGCGCGCCCCTCAGGCCGGGGAGCGCCGGCAGGAGTCAATAGCGCGCCCCTCAGGCAGGGGAGCGCCGGCAAGAGTCAGTAGCGCGCCCCTCAGGCCGGGGAGCGCCGGCAGGAGTCAATAGCGCGCCCCTCAGGCCGGGGAGCGCCGGCAGGAGTCAATAGCGCGCCCCTCAGGCAGGGGAGCGCCGGCAGGAGTCAGTAGCGCGCCCCTCAGGCCGGGGAGCGCCGGCAGGAGTCAGTAGCGCGCCCCTCAGGGCGGGGAGCCCCGGCAGGAGTCAATAGCGCGCCCCTCAGGCAGGGGAGCGCCGGCAAGAGTCAATAGCGCGCCCCTCAGGCAGGGGAGCGCCGGCAAGAGTCAATAGCGCGCCCCTCAGGCCGGGGAGCGCCGGCAGGAGTCAGTAGCGCGCCCCTCAGGCCGGGGAGCGCCGGCAGGAGTCAGTAGCGCGCCCCTCAGGCCGGGGAGCGCCGGCAGGAGTCAGTAGCGCGCCCCTCAGGCCGGGGAGCGCCGGCAGGAGTCAGTAGCGCGCCCCTCAGGGCGGGGAGCGCCGGCAGGAGTCAATAGCGCGCCCCTCAGGCCGGGGAGCGCCGGCAGGAGTCAATAGCGCGCCCCTCAGGCAGGGGAGCGCCGGCAGGAGTCAGTAGCGCGCCCCTCAGGGCGGGGAGCCCCGGCAGGAGTCAATAGCGCGCCCCTCAGGCAGGGGAGCGCCGGCAAGAGTCAATAGCGCGCCCCTCAGGCAGGGGAGCGCCGGCAAGAGTCAATAGCGCGCCCCTCAGGCCGGGGAGCGCCGGCAGGAGTCAGTAGCGCGCCCCTCAGGCCGGGGAGCGCCGGCAGGAGTCAGTAGCGCGCCCCTCAGGCCGGGGAGCGCCGGCAGGAGTCAGTAGCGCACCCCTCAGGCCGGGGAGCGCCGGCAGGAGTCAATAGCGCGCCCCTCAGGCCGGGGAGCGCCGGCAGGAGTCAGTATCGCGCCCCTCAGGGCGGGGAGCGCCGGCAGGAGTCAATAGCGCGCCCCTCAGGGCGGGGAGCGCCGGCAGGAGTCAGTAGCGCGCCCCTCAGGGCGGGGAGCGCCGGCAGGAGTCAGTAGCGCGCCCCTCAGGGCGGGGAGCGCCGGCAGGAGTCAGTAGCGCGGCCCTCAGGCAGGGGAGCGCCGGCAAGAGTCAGTAGCGCGCCCCTCAGGGTGGGGAGCGCCGGCAGGAGTCAGTAGCGCGCCCCTCGGGCCGGGGAGCGCCGGCAGGAGTCAGTAGCGCGCCCCTCAGGCCGGGGAGCGCCGGCAGGAGTCAGTAGCGCGCCCCTCAGGCCGGGGAGCGCCGGCAAGAGTCAGTAGCGCGCCCCTCAGGCCGGGGAGCGCCGGCAGGAGTCAGTAGCGCGCCCCTCAGGCAGGGGAGCGCCGGCAGGAGTCAGTAGCGCGCTCCTCAGGGCGGGGAGCGCCGGCAGGAGTCAGTAGCGCGCCCCTCAGGCCGGGGAGCGCCGGCAGGAGTCAATAGCGCGCCCCTCAGGCAGGGGAGCGCCGGCACGAGTCAGTAGCGCGCCCCTCAGGGCGGGGAGCCCCGGCAGGAGTCAATAGCGCGCCCCTCAGGCAGGGGAGCGCCGGCAAGAGTCAATAGCGCGCCCCTCAGGCAGCGGAGCGCCGGCAAGAGTCAATAGCGCGCCCCTCAGGCAGCGGAGCGCCGGCAAGAGTCAATAGCGCGCCCCTCAGGCCGGGGAGCGCCGGCAGGAGTCAGTAGCGCGCCCCTCAGGCCGGGGAGCACCGGCAGGAGTCAATAGCGCGCCCCTCAGGCCGGGGAGCGCCGGCAGGAGTCAATAGCGCGCCCCTCAGGCCGGGGAGTGCCGGCAGGAGTCAATAGCGCGCCCCTCAGGGCGGGGAGCGCCGGCAGGAGTCAATAGCGCGCCCCTCAGGCAGGGGAGCGCCGGCAAGAGTCAGTAGCGCGCCCCTCAGGCCGGGGAGCGCCGGCAGGAGTCAGTAGCGCGCCCCTCAGGGCGGGGAGCGCTGGCAGGAGTCAGTAGCGCGCCCCTCAGGGCGGGGAGCGCCGGCAGGAGTCAGTAGCGCGGCCCTCAGGCAGGGGAGCGCCGGCAGGAGTCAGTAGCGCGGCCCTCAGGCAGGGGAGCGCCGGCAAGAGTCAGTAGCGCGGCCCTCAGGCAGGGGAGCGCCGGCAAGAGTCAGTAGCGCGGCCCTCGGGCCGGGGAGCGCCGGCAGGAGTCAGTAGCGCGCCCCTCAGGCCGGGGAGCGCCGGCAGGAGTCAGTAGCGCGCCCCTCAGGCCGGGGAGCGCCGGCAGGAGTCAGTAGCGCGCCCCTCAGGCCGGGGAGCGCCGGCAGGAGTCAATAGCGCGCCCCTCAGGCAGGGGAGCGCCGGCAGGAGTCAATAGCGCGCCCCTCAGGCAGGGGAGCGCCGGCAGGAGTCAATAGCGCGCCCCTCAGGCAGGGGAGCGCCGGCACGAGTCAGTAGCGCGCCCCTCAGGGCGGGGAGCCCCGGCACGAGTCAGTAGCGCGCCCCTCAGGCCGGGGAGCGCCGGCAGGAGTCAATAGCGCGCCCCTCAGGCAGGGGAGCGCCGGCAAGAGTCAATAGCGCGCCCCTCAGGCCGGGGAGCGCCGGCAGGAGTCAGTAGCGCGCCCCTCAGGCCGGGGAGCACCGGCAGGAGTCAGTAGCGCGCCCCTCAGGCCGGGGAGCACCGGCAGGAGTCAATAGCGCGCCCCTCAGGCCGGGGAGCGCCGGCAGGAGTCAATAGCGCGCCCCTCAGGCCAGGGAGCGCCGGGGTAGGAGAACGCAGGCCCACCCAACTCCACTGTGTTCCAGCCCAGGGCCCTGACAGTGGCGGGAGGCGAAGGTCCCGCCGCTGGGTCAGCGGGCCAATCCGCACCTGCTGACCAAACACACTCACCCCACGGTGTAGTTGGGCCCCTGGGCTACTTCCTACCCGGTCTCTCTCAGGCAGGTCGCTCCGGTCCCTCCATCTCCTCCGGGTATTCCGCTGCGGGCAGCTCCAGTCCCTCCCTCTCCTCCGGGTAATCCGCTGCGGGCAGCCCCGGTTCCTCCGGATAATCCGCTGCAGGCAGCCCCGGTTCCTCCGGATAATTCGCTGCGGGCAGCCCCGGTTCCTCCGGGTATTCAGCGGCCCGGCAGCCCTGGTTGCCACAGGCCTTCCCCCTGGTAAGGCTCCTTGTTGCCCAGGGCTTCGCCTGGGTCAGCAGCAGGATCGCGAGGGAGCAGCCAGCCGCCAGTGTCTCCCTCCCTCCCTGGTGCTCTCTTCACTGGGCAGAGGGCCCTGCCCTTTGTACTTCCTGCCCCACCCTTCCCCTTCCGGGGATTGGCGGAAGCTTGGCCTGGCCCCGCCCACTCAGGCCCAGAGGGTGGCTCTTTACCCTCTGGTTTGGAGGGGAGCCACCCTGGCTCCCTACACTAGGGTACTTAAGGAATTAGTGGAAAGAGTCTAGGAACCATTAGTGATTATCTTCGAGAATTCATAGAGGATGGCTGAGGTCCAACAGGACTGGAGAAGGGCAAATAGAGGGGAAAAGGAGGACCCGGTGAATTACAAGCCAGTTACCTTCACTCCAATACCTGGAAAGACACTGGAACAAATTAGTAAACAATCGATTTGTTCAAGTCTAGAGCAGTGTTTCCCAAACTTGGGACACTGCTTGTTCAGGGAAAGCCCCTGGTGGGCCGGGCCGGTTTGTTTACCTACCATGTCCACGGGTTCGGCCGATCGCGGCTCCCACTGGCCGCTGTTCACTACTCCAGGCCAATGGGGGCTGCAAGAAGGGAGGCCAGCACGTCCTTCGGCCCGCGTCACTTCCCGCAGCCCCCATTGGTCTGCAGCAGCGAACCGCGGCCAGGTAGGTAAACAAACCATCCCAGCCCACCAGGGGCTTTCCCTGAACAAGTGGTGTCCCAAGTTTGGGAAACACTGCTCTAGACTTGAACAAATCGATTGTTTACTAATTTGTTCCAGTGTCTTTCCAGGTATTGGAGTGAAGGTAACTGGTTTGTAATTCACCGGGTCCTCCTTTTCCCCTCTTCTCCAGTCTTGTTGGACCTCAGCCGTCCTCTAGATTAAGTCTAAAACTTAATCTAGCAAGGTTTAGTTCAAGGCTTTGTTCAAGATGGTGTTTCTCAACCATCGGCTTCCAGCAAGATGGTGGCTGACTCCCGCCTGGGTCAGGATCTCTTTCAGAGGCCCAAAACGGAGGTTCCTTTGTCTTCTCAGGAAAAAAAAAAGGACTTGGGGTTCTCAGCCCCTTGCTTTTATAGTCCAGTGAAGCTTTGAAATAAATTCTTCTGAATGTGACCCCTCAAAGTAAAGTCCAGTCAAGCTGTGAGGAAGGCGACATGGAGTCTGGTTGTGAAGGAAGCTCCATGTTCTTTTTCCCCACTGGTGTTTGCTAAAATGCAAATTGTTCTGTTTCCTGCCATCTGCTCCCCCTGCTCTCTTGATAGTTTATTGCTTATATGTAAATTGAGGTAAACACATATTCCTTTGTTTAGCATAGGCCTGTTTAACAACTCCCCCTGACATGCCTGGTTTACACACACTTTAGTCATACTTCCAGCATATATTCATAACTCTTAATATACATTGCATACATAAATCACACAAGAATATTAATGATGAATGAGTTATTAGTTTTCAAATCATACCTTCCAAGCATATTTTGTGATTATTACAATAGTGTGGAGGGTATGAATACAGGGTGCTTTGGGTCACAGTGTTTCCATAACTGGTTGAAAGACCATACTCAGACAATAGTTATTAATGGTTGTCTGTCAAACTCGGAAGATGTATCAGGTGGGATCTGCAGGGGTTTGTTCTGGATCTGACTCTATTTTATAGTTTCATTAACAACTTCACTGATGGAGTGGAAAGAATACTTATAACATTTATGGATGAAATCATGATGGAATGGGTTGTGAACACTTTGGAGGACAGGATTAAATGTTAACAAATTAGAGACTTGGACTGAAATCAACAAGATGAAATTCAATAAAGACAAGTGCAAAAGTACTAGACTTAGAAAGGAAAAATAAAATGCAGAAGTGCAAAATGAAAAATATCTGGTTAGGCAGCAGTACTGCAGAAAAGAATCTGTGGGTCAAATTTGAATATGAGTCAACAGTGTGATGCTGTTGCAAAAAAGGCAAATGTCATTCTGGGATATATTAACAGGAGCATCATACGTAAGACATAAGAAGTCATTGTTCTGCTTTACTAAATACTAGTGAGGCCTTAGCTGGAGTATTGTATCAAGCTCTGGGCTTCACACTTTAAAAAAGGTGTGAACAAATCGGAGAGAGTCTAGAGGAGAGCAACAAAAATGATGAAGTTTAGAAAACCTAAGAGAAAAGTTTTTTGAAAGAATTGGGCATGTTTAGTCTAGAGACAAGATGGCTGAAGGAAGACATAAATCTGCAAATATGTTAAAGGTTGTTATAAACAGGATGGTGATCAGTTGTTCTCCAGGCCCACGAAGGGTAGAATGAGAAGAAATTGGTTTAATTTGCAGCAAGGGGAATTTAGGTTGAATATTAGGAAAATGTGCTAACTGTAAAAATATTTAACCACTGGAACAAATTACCTAGGGTGATTGTGGAATCCTTGTCACTGGAGGTTTTTAAGAACAGGATAGACAAACACCTGTAAGGGATGCTATAGGCGTACTTAGCCTGCTTCAGGGCAGGAGAATGGACTAGGTGGCCTATGAAGAGCCCTTCCAGAAATACATTTCTATGATTCTGTGTGTGTAGATCCTGGCTGGGTTGCAGAAATTCTGGGAAAGCAATGGAGGTATTGGGCACCAAAGGTGCTTAAAAATGAGGGTTAGGAGCCACTTTAAACTCACTAATGGTGCTGTGGTTGGTTTTAAGATAGTTGTTGTTCAGCTTTCATTGGATCTGTATATTATTTTAGCTTCCAAATGAAAGTTCTTCATCCTCTCCACTATTAACTAATAAATGGGTCATCATCATACGCATAGTGTGACTTCTATATTTTTTTTGGAGGGGGAAATGGGGGACTTAATACTATTAATAATAGGTATAGGTCTAACTTCTGGATTTGCCGATTGTTAGTGGTACTTTACTTAATGAGTGAGTCAGGGAGTGGAGGTGGCACTCCCTGAGCCCTGCTGTGCAGGGCTGGCCCAAATCCCTCCCCCTCCATTATGCAGAGCTGGCCCGAACCCTTTCCTCCCGGAGCCACATAAAGCTGGCCCAAGCCACTAGGCCATGCCACTTGCCTCCCCCCAACTATACCAGAGGTTTTTAAACTATGGGGAGCACCCCCCTAGGGAGTGCAGAGGAACACTTGTGGGGATGAGTGGCGACTCTAGGTGGCCCCCCGAATGTTCCTCTGCATCCTCCTGGAGGGGACACCCACAGTTTGAAAACCTTTAGTATACAGTTGTGGGGGCAATGCCCCTACGTGCCCCTCCCAATCTCTGCCCATGGCTATCATGTGGAATATCACAGTTTGAGACTCCCAAGCTGCTCACCAAGCTTGCAACTGCCTTTATATTGGGTAGATTCTGTTTATTTGCCAAATTGCGGTGAATATCAAAAACAGGATCCCAGGATTGGTCACACAAAAGCCACAACTTTAGGTCATCTTCTCTAATACCTTGGGTATAGGGGCTACTGCGATTGTGTACAAGTAAAGGTTCTTTCATGGCTTCCTTGGCCATGACTGGTCTTTCAAGTGAAGCTGGACTGGGCTGGCTGAATAGTTAGACCTCCACAAAACATCTAGAGCCAGCAGGAAGTGGTACTGGTGATTCAGTAGGTGGTGCTCTCCCTCCTGAATCAACAGTAAACCAATACCTCGGCATGGGGCTGTGTACTGCTGGCAGTGCTGTCTTTCAGAGGCAATGTAGAACTGAAATCCAAGTTATCTTATTTATTTTTAAAATCTAAATAAATAAATAAAAAGCTGCCTATTCAAGGCGCTAGGCACCCTAAGGTATGTTAATGATACAATTTAAATCTCAGCAGCATTAAATGATCAATTCAGCAGGAGCTCAGCCAGCTAGTCAGCCACCTACAAAAACTCCTTTCTGTCCCTTCGTCAACTCGCACTCATAACCTCAAACTTCTCCAAAAGCCCAATTGAGTAGATGTCTTATTCAGTATGTCTGGAAGGTCACTGATTTTGGACTATTTCAAACCAAGAGAGGCCGCAAGTTCCAGAGCCCTCACAGAGAATGCCTTATCAGCAAGGGGGATCCAGCTTCAGTGCCCTGGCTGACTGCACTGTGGCAGGATGGCATGGGGATAGAGGTGACCCGACAGGCAGGCTGATCCCAGGCCATGTAGGGCTTTATGGGTCATAGCCAACACCTTAAACTCCACCCAGAGAATGCAGATCCTGGAGCACTAGAGTCACATGCTTCCAGCAAGATACCCCGCTCATTAAGCAAGCAGCTTCATTCTGCCTTAGCTTCAGTCTCCAAATGGTTTTAAGCTGTGGACCATGTAGAGCATATTGGATCAGTCTAATCTTAAAGAAACAAGTCCCTGGATAACAGGGGCAAGGCTGCGTCCAAAAGGAAGAGTCATGACCTCCAAGCCAGATACTCATAACCTCCAAGCCAGATGGTAGAAAGCGAACGGGTCATCGCTGTAATATCATCATTAAGTAGCAGCAGCAACCCTAAGTTGCTAGCCCAAGTAACTAGGAGTGGATGTACTCCCTCAGTCAAAGGGACTAATGTTACCTCCACCACCACCTCTGGCAGGTGAACTCATTAATGATCCTATTGCACTTTTTGAGGCACTAGGGATGTTAGGGCTGATGTCTTGACCCAATTCAAGTTCAGTCAATTACATCCTGCCTTTGTTAATTCCCCTGTAGATTCACTTTCCCACTGTATGCTGTGTTCTTTACTGTCCAAATTGTTATGAAGTGTTGATTTGCAATATTTAACTGCTGTCATCTTCTATCCTGAATGGTGGGTGAAGATGCCCCTCTGTTCCCCTAAGATACCTCACAGGCATGTCACGTAAGTCTTAATTCAAGTGTTTTGAGATTTCTGCTTGAAAGATGCTATAGAAGAACAAAGCATGATTATGATTATATTCTCCTGCTTCTCTGTTCACTGGTATATTATAGTTTAACCTCTTGGAAACCTGAAAACAGAACCTCTTTTCCAGCAGCTTCAGCCTTTTTCATTTGACAACCATTGATTCCCCCCACGCCCCACTCTCTACTCCCAGTGAGTATTAGAGCTATATATACAGCAATCTCTCTTTTTTTATTTTTATTTTTTGTCTCCTAGCAGTGTCAGTCTCAGCACAGCAAAAGAAATAGTGTTTATTAGTCAACTGCTGCTGTTGAGTCAGCAGGGAGGGCTCACACAGGTTTTAGAAGTTCGCAGGAATTGTGACTGTATTTCTTTGACAACAGTCGAGAATTAAACAGGGATATAAAAAAGACTCTCAATGTTTAGAATATACAGGATAGCAGCTTTAATGTAGGTTTAGTTTGGAGACTAGGCTACCTAGATGTTCCTTCGAGAGCCATAATTAACAATAGCTTAGATTTATATAGCACTTTTCATGCTGAAGCACTTTACTGTATACAGACTATACACGCAGGAATTATGTAGGCACCTTTGGAATGGAAAGACAACAGAGAGCCTGCTGAAGTACAATAGAGAGGAGGAGAGACACAAGGACAAAGCTCTGTGTCTTAGGAAAAGGGCTGTTGGCGCTTTCAGGTCAAGCTGAGCACTTTTGAAATCCCATCCTTAATGCCTGCTAATACACCTAATTCTTGGGGAGGTCTTATCATATTGACCCCACATACAATATCCTCTCTTGAACAAACTTTATCAATCTCAGAAAGACAAAGACCTGTGTAAATCTTGCAGGATTTGCCTATTTTTCCATAAAAACTGAATCAGTATTTAGATAAGTAGGTTGGAGTAAATGTGGATGTGTGTGTTTGTGCACCATTCTGTGTAGTTTTGGTTTTCTTTCTCTTGTCAGAGGGGATGACCGTTTTACTGGAAAGTCCTGGATGGAATACACTGCATTACAGTACCATTCACTGAGGGGCCTCCTTTTATTATTCCTACAAGTTAGGTCAAGTACAAAGTGACCAGACTTACTGTGCTATTAGACCAATTTGGGAGGAATTATGATCCAGTGATTAGCACCAGGATCCTGGGTTCTATTCCTGGCTCTGCCACTTACCCGCTGTTTGGCTTCAGTTAAACTTGCTAGAGCTCAGTATACTCCTCTGGAAATAGCTATAATTTACCAAGATTATCAGTGTGTTGTCAGACTGAATTAATCAGTGTGAGATCTCAGCCAAAAGGTGATTTAGAGGCAGTAAGTAGGATTGCCAACTGTTAAAAAAATCATGAATCAAGACTAAAAAATATGAATAAACATTGGGTTCTCTCTCTATTTGTTTTGTGTTTTGAGACTGAGGTCGCATTTTCAAGTTTTTCTCCACAACCATGAGGACGAGAGACTTCTTTTTTTTAAATGAAAACTGAGATTCTCAAGCAATCACCTGACTCCAGGAGGTGTGACTCCAACCACCAAATATGTCTAGACTCATGATACAATCACGAGAACTAGCAGTACTGAATAAGTATTATTGTTATGGGAAGATGCCAATGTGGTCATATGTGCCCTCACGTCACCTGCTCTAACTGAAGTTCTCAGTTACCATTCTTTCTCCTAGATACACCCCTTTCCCTGCATCAACAGAAACAGATGCTGGTGAACTCCAGGCTCTTTCTGTGCTGATGGCAGAGAAATTTAGCTTGACATAATTTAATGCTGCATGTGTATTTTATTACCCTTTCCACTTGTAAACCCTCTATTGACTTTTGTTAGGCTCTCTCCAGGGCAGCGAATTTGGCAGCCTGTTCTCAAACTCCACCCAAAAAACAAAACAATTGAGTTTGCTTTTCAGGCAGTTTCCCCCAGTCTCTCCTGGGTCTCATTTAATTACACTACTCATCTCAGTTCAAGTCATAACACATGATCTCTGATCTTTTAGGTGTAACCAACAACCAAAAGGCAATAGCGGCTATACATGTGCAGATCAATGTACACGCTATTCTGTAGCTAGTTATTTTATCATTTGTGAAAGCAGAATTTCAGGCAAGTTAAAGTTTGTAGTATCAGCATGATCAGATGATGGGAGCTTTTCTTTGCCAGAGAAATCATAACATATATAAAATATACAAGGATAGATCTTTTAAACTGCCATAAATTCCATTACATTTCAAGGAAGATAATATCATAATGAAATTGGGTTAGATATAGCATCAGAGGAGATAACAGTCTTATCTCTGTAGCCTCAATGGGTTTATTTCGACCCATTTATCATTCCCATTACAATCACTGTAATGAGAAAGAAGCTCTGTTCTATTTATACTCTTTCTCACCAGCATATAATATATAGCATGGCTGAAAAGGAAGTAACAAAGCACAGTACTACGTCTGTTTTACAGTTGCTTGCCTACAACTGTTCACTAAGAGGGGGGAGAGAGTCACAGAAAGGAAGTGATGGGACACTGCATGTTGGGAATGAACGTGTGTTCCAGATTTGGAGTGTGCAGTGTGATTCAGAAATCCAAAGGGGATGATTTTATCAAAGGAAGGTGTAATGGAAGAACACTGTGTGTGTGTGTGCGTGTGTATAACTAATCAAGTAAAGGGTTAAAAATAGCAATGTTAAGAATTACAACATTTTGCTCATTACATTCTCTGTGAATGTCATGCTGGTGAAAAGTGCCAAACAGGCAGCACTGGAGGATGAAGTCCTTTCTTTGTCCACAGCACAGAGATACTGCAGAGGGAATGTAAGCCTCCATATACTGCCCAACCAAGGACAAGTTAATTATACAGAGTCATCTGGATCACTTGTTAAGCTGGGCTCATTTAAACAGCATGAATTTTAATATAGCCAAATGCAAGGTCATACATCCACAAACAAAGAATTTACACATTTACAGGATGATGGACTATATCCTGGGAAGTATTGTCTCTGAAAAGGACTTAGAGGTCATGGTGGATAACCCGCTGAACATGAGCTCCCAGTGCAAAGCTGTAACTAAGAGAGCTAATGCGATCCTTGTATTTATAAGTAGGGTGATATCAAGTAGGAGTCGAGAAGTAGTGTTACCTTTGTGTATGGCATTAGTGATACTGTTACTTGAATATTGTGTCTACTTCTGGTATCCACACTTGAAACAAGATGTTTAAAAATTGGAAAGGGTTCAGAAAAGAGCTATAAGAAAGATTCAAGATCAGGGAAACCTGCATTACAGCGAAAGACTAAAGCAGCTCAAACTCCTTACGTTAGCCAAGAGAAGATTAAGAGATGACGATCACAGTTTACATGGAAAGAAGATTTCTGATAGTAGAGGATTCTTTTTATCAATGTCCAGAAGCTGAAGCTAGACAAATTCAGACTAGAAATAAGACACAGTTTTTTAAGTGAGGGCGATTAGCCATTGGAACCGCTTACCTACGGATCTGATGGCATCCCCATCACTGCAAGTCTTTAGGTAAAGATTGGGTGTCTTTCTAAAAAGAGATGTTCTATCTTATCCTTAAGTTATGGGTTTGATGCATCTATCACAGAGTAAAATTCTGTAGCCTGGAATACATGATCATAATGGTTCTTTCTGAATTTAAAATTTGTGCTCATGAATTTACTACAACCCTGAGCTGGAGGGACCAGATACAGGTGTGAGAAGGTATGTTGTCACCAGGCTTAGTCAGTCCTTCAACTGAGATTGCCATTAATGACAATTGGGACAGTTTGTTTGTTTTGTTTTTGTGATGTGAACACCTGCCTTCTTAGAATTAGATTTGGACCCACCAAACTATTTTCATATTAAGCCACCGAACAGCCATCTGATGGAAACAGCTTTTGCCAGTTCCAACCTGACACGTACCTCTACATGTACCTCTACATAACATTCCCATCCATCAGGCAATAATAATTTTTCCCCTCTAAATACTTCCGAAGTAAAACCTAAGTCTGAGAACACCCCTGTGAAATTGGAAAGCATTCTTATGTCCATTATAAAGCTGGATAAACTGGAACACAACATGACTCCCAATCATTCACTTTCATCACTGTTAACTTTGTCATCTAGCTTACATCCACTTAACTACCAAGTATCAGTTTGATCAGAGGAGGATAGTTTTTTATCATTTCGGAGGAACATCCTAGAAGTGAAAATATCAGCATTTCATTCTCAGTCCCATGAGCCATCCAACACCTTTTGAGGCCATATATTTCTATAATGTCAGTGCAGCATATTTTGTTTTACTTTGGCCAGTGCAAAGGTATACTCTTCCCATCACATGCTAATAAAAGAGATGAACAGCAAGATCTGATAGGGATGATTTCCTATGTGTTAACTATACATATGAATGAAAACATTTATGAAACACATTTACTGAAGAACACTATGAAAAAATTTAACTGAAAATCATTTGCCTTGTATATTTATGTTGTTATTTTGTCAGGAAAGGTTCATGTGTGTGTACGTATCAAGATTCTGCTGGTACTATGGTAACACTTTCCTTCTATTCTATGGAGTGAAATCTTTTTTTCCGTTTCTTTCTCTGCAACAGAATAATTCCATCTCTTTCATAGAAACATGTCTTTTAGGATGATTCCACTTCCCGCCTCCCACAAGTGGACATCTCTGTTTTCTATATATGTGTCACAGAGGTCAATGTAGCTTGAAGTGCCTGGTAAATATAACAGAAATGATATGAAAACTATTCCAAGCCAGAGTGTGGCATTTCAGCTGCTTTGTATACATTGATCTTGGTACTTTGAATCAGCACTTAAGCAGTAAGATAACAAGCTATATATCTTTGGGTAATTGAAAGCTAGTGATCAAGTGCTGTCAGAGGGCATCTTTATATTGTGTGATGCATTTGTTGTGTAAAATACACTGTTCTTGAAGGAATCTCTCTGCAGAAATACAGATTAATTACTCATTGAGAGAGAGTCCCAGTGCCAGCTCCAAATAGACTGGAACATGCTTAGATTTTAAGCCCTTTGGGGCAGGGACTGTCTTTTTGTTCTGTGCATATACAACACCTAACACAATGAAGTCCTGGTAGAGACTAGGGCTCCTAGGGACTTCTTCTTAGCTTATGTGCAACATGCCTCAGTTGGCACGTGACCAAGACTCATCACAGAATTTGGTCAGCTGGTTGGATCATTGACTTCCCCGACCCGGGCCAGGCACTGATGGGGAGCGTGACATGAATGCTTGTCCATGCCCCCCTCCTAGGCACTATGGTAACACAAATAATAATAATTAATTGATAATGATGTTGGATTTTTGGCAATAAGATCAATAGTTGTATAGATCCACTGGCAAAGAGATCCAGCTGAGCAGGTAGGGGCAACAGTAGTTGGTATTCCAGCGTATGAAGAATTCCTCTGAATCCCAGTGGGAGTCCCCCACATACAGCCCATCTGTGTATCAATTTCCCCCTTAAAGAAGGATGCAAATTAGAATGAAAGGCCAGGGCTTCCTAGTGAGAAAAAGAATAATGTATTGTCAAATATAACTATCCCACATATGTATCATCATCCATTCTATTTACATGCAACCACGGAGCAAGACATTAGTCACTCCTCTACTTGAGAAACTTGGCTGTGTTAACTTAAAATGATCTCCTACCTTTGCTCACCTCAGCACTTTTGGGTTGCAGCCAAAGCTGAATCAGAAGTGCCAGAAATCTGGTGTATGTTCCCTTTTTTTAATGAGATTTCTAGCTCAGTTTTGCAGACCCTAGAGATTCAATTGGTTTGTATGAGCATCTGAATGTTTAGATGCTTGCCTAAAGTGAACTTCTGAATCCATCACTAATTTTAAATATAGTTTTGGTCATCTCTTATTTGGAGCACCCTTGTCACTAAGGTTGGAGTGGAGGGGCTGGGGCAGGTAGGCAGGGTCAAATGTTGTAGCTACAGTGGGCGAAGCTTCTAGAAGAGTCAGTGAGAACATATGAATGAAGGTTAATTGGATTCATCCAGGGAGCTGGTCATCGAGCAGACCATAAACTCCATATAGCCTCCAAGGCTTCAGCTGTTGTAAAACAAGTGCCAAAGGAAACGTAGAATTTCTTTAAACCGCTGCCTGTTCCTGTCTGCTCTTTTGAAGACAGAAAGAATGAACACAATACAGAGATTAGCCTGAAAGTGAATATAGAGACAAAGGCAGTCAGAACCAATACCATACAGAAACCAGAGGCTGAGTGCTAAGCCTGCATCAAGGCTGCATGGTCTACAGGAAAGCCCAAGCAATGGTTGCCTGGTACAGGAATAACTCTGTTTGAAAGAATGGTTCCAATGCAAACAAATCAAACTACAGCAATTCCTTTTGTGAGTGAATACCTGAAAAAGGATTAAGGACTGTATGCATTTCCTCCATACTCCATGGCTGCAGAAGGGCCTCAACACTGTAGAATCACTGCAGTTTCTCTGTGAAAGAAGAAGACAGGCTCTGAGAGCTGAGTAGATTTTTCACCAGGCCTAAAGCAGACCCTTCATTAGTAAAACAGAAATTTACTAGGATTAAGGTAGAGCAGCTCGTTCCAAAAGGGGTCATTATTTAAGGTGAAATTCCTGCCTGTGTGGAGGGTATATGCACCACCAAAGCCCTATTTTGAGGGCTTAAGTGGGACTTGCATGTTGCTGGCTCTACAGAGGTGTGAATTTCACTCTTAGTGCATTGAGGATTCCACAAACAATTCAACCAGCAGTTCTCAAACTGTGGGTTGGGACCCCAAAGTGGCTCATGACCCCCTTTGAATGGGGTCTCCAGGGCTGACTTAGATTTAGTTGGGCCCAGGACCAAAGCCCAAGCCCCACTACCCAGGGCCAAAGCCAAAGCCCAAGAGCTTCAGCCCTGGGCAGCAGGACTCAGGTTGCGGGCCCCCTGCCTGGGGCTGACGCCCTTGAGCTTCAGCTTTGGCCCCCTGGCCCGCAGTGGTGGGGCTTGGACTTTGGCCCCCCCTACCCAGGGCAGTGGGGCTTGGGCAGGCTCAGGCTTTGGTCTACCCTCCTGGGGTCGTGAAGTAACTTTTGTTGTCAGATGTGGGTCATGGTGCAATGAAGTTTGAGAACCCCTGTGTAGACAAACAAAATGATTAAACTCCATAAAATAATAATTCAAAGCTGATTTTCAAGTGCAGCCCTGTACAAATAAGATAACGGCCAGATCCTGGCTCGAGGCCATTACCAGTAATGTCTCTGTCAAAGGGAATATCTGTACCACAGTATAATGAAATACCTCCATTCTCTTTTTCAAATATTAACCTGTTCCAATACATCCATTAAATTTAGGAAATTGTGCTCCAAGTCAACATCAAAATGTGCCTGTGCAAATGATAATCCTGTATTTCCCCATTTGTAAATTACTATGCTTGGATTAAGACCTTTGTAGTCCAACTACCTGTGACAATAGACTAATTAATAGTTTGAAAGCTTCCTGCTTATGAGAGTATTTCAAAATGTAATGTATACATATATTTATTCAATTCTTCTTCTGTGTCATGGTTAAGCTTGATTAAAATTAATTTGAGAAAGGAAACTGAATGGCTTTTAATTATCTTGAATTGTGGCTATTACAAGGATAGACCTTGTCTCAGTATTTCGAGAACAAGGTCTTTAAAGTCTGGAGGAAGGGGTGTTACAAACTGCCCTTCCCCCAGAGCAATTCAATCAAGCTCAAGAGATACCATACAAAATGAAGAAAGATATTCAGTGTACTCACCTATAAGGATGCATAAGGGAAGTCTGGGGGACCTTTTATAAAAATGAGTTCAAAATGTAGCTATCCTTTATGAGATGGGTAGTTATTGACAAATCTGACGTACTCACTCACCCATACCTTTAAATTAGGCTACTGAGTAGGATATGGTGCTTTCACTAACAGTCTCTTGTTTTCCCAGAAAAGAAAGATCCTTTGTTCATGAAATAAGCTGGCAGGAAAGGTGAGCAAAGCAGAGAGTATCCTGTATTTATTTCTGGAGAGGAAGGAGAGGTATAGCAAGGAGCATGAGGCTAAAATGTGTTGGATAAATGCTTCCCTGCCTCTCTCCTGTGACTTGTTGACAATATGTAATGTGGGGCACTGTCAGTGCATTTATTATAGGAAATTCCATCCAAGCAAAAATTTAAGATCAATTTAAAAGCTCCCCTACAGTTGACCAAAATGCTACTGGTGTACAAAAAAGAATATAGGTGAAGTGTGTTTTTAAGAAATGGACCAGATCGATGGTCTCAGTCTATTTACCATTGTGGGTTGTACATGCAGCTCTTTGTATGTTATGTGGGCCACATCCCCACAATATGTATACTACCTGAATGGCCCGGAAAATGTCAGATAGGCCACAGATGTGTGCTGATTGGGCCATGGGTTGAGAATCACTGGATCAGATGGAGTCAATTTATATTGGCTGAGAATCTAGTCTACTGTTCATAATTTATACAAATGAAATAAATGAATGTGGGCTCTGTACATTTTAGGTGTCCTTGTGGCAGTTTTAGGCTTTGGCTAAAATCTGACCTGAGCATTGTCAACTCAGATGTCAAATTTCAGGTATATTTCAGATCTGTAGTCCTTTTCAGAAGAATCCTTTTTATACTTTTAGACTGAAGGCACTTGAGTGAACTTGTGCCTTTCTCAGTAACTTCTATAAGCCACAAAATGTTTGACTCTGAAACCCAGTGTTTCAGTGGAAGGATCTCAGTATATACTGTTCCTAACTGAAAATGTCATATTGTACCTTTATATCAAGGCTTGTTAGAATTTATCGTGTTTACCCTATGATATTATTCTCAAGATGGAAAATTCAAAATGCTATTCCTTGGCATTTCTACTGACATCATCAGTCTCATCAGTTTTCATATTGGAGCCATTATAATCACCATTGGAAAAACAGTAATGGCTCTACTGCAGGGTTTCTCAAACTTCAATGCACTGTGACCCCCTTCTGACAACAAAAATTGCTACACAACCGCAGTGGGGACCAAAGCCTGAGCCCACCCAAGCCCTGCCAAAGCCTGAGCCCCACCACCCCAGGCAGGGGGACCAAAGCCTGATGGCTTCAGCCCCAGGCATAGGTCCTGTAACCTGAGTCCCACCACCCAGGGCTGAAGCCCTCAGGCTTTGGCCCCAGGCAGTTGGGCTCAGGCTTTGCCCTCACGGGGTGGGGCTTGGGCTTCAGCCCTTGGTCCCAGGAAGTCTAAAGCCACACCTGGTGACCCCATTAGAACAGAGTCATGATCCACTTTGGATCCCAACCCATGGTTTGAGAACCACTGCTCTACTGAAAATAGTTGGAATCTCCAGCTTGTGTGGACTCAATATGATCTCAGTTTTAATATCTCTATTCATATTATTCACTCTATGGATACACCTGAAAAAAGGGACCTCTTCGGACTGAAAGCCTTGTGTATTATGATTTATTTGTAGGTTCAATAAATGCTATAGCATTATCAAACTGGTGGATGCTATCCCTCATGGGAAAACACATAATAACTTTTATTGCCATGAGGCCTTTAAAGTGCTCCAAAGCATGACGTAGTGTCCCAGTGTGTAGGGTTTTTATTACTTAAAGAGAAAGAAACTTTGTTATCAGTGGAAAATCTTTACCCTTTTGTTGTACCAAAATGCTCCTCTGGTCTAATAGAAGGTCCATATAACACATTAAAAAGTGTACATTAAATATAATGTAATGTAAAGGTTAAGAAATCATGAATAACAAGAAACTCAGAATCATTAATGTATCCAGAATAAACTCTTTTGTGCTAAGATATTGTACAACATATAAAAAGAATACAGGAAATTGCAATGCAGATCAAAGCCAAGAAATTTCCATATATCTTTCATGGCCATATGCTCCAATACATGGAGTAGGAGTAGTGTTATCTGGGGCAAGTGGTGGATAAAATTCTAATTACCATTGGCACAGTGCTGATTACCAGTAAAAGGAAATATTACTAAAGCAGTGGGGTGTATTATACTAGGGACTGGTAACAACCCCTTTTTGGAAGCTGTAAAATTAGCAAGGACAAAGCCTTTGGGCTAGAAATGTGCCTTTCACTCTCTCATTAAAATATGTGGAGGTTCGGCTGAATTATACACTGTTATAAATTACCATTTCCCTTCCCTTATCTATGTTCTGCTGGAAAAAATATTAGCAGACTGTCGGAATAATAACTGAACACAAATATTCTAAAGATGCAGGTTCACACTGCTGCCAAAATGGCACCATCATCACACATTGCACGGGGAAGAGCTGGAACAGTTGGTGGATGAAACCAAGCCATAACAGGCCAGGTTCTGCCCACAAAAGTTCCCACCCAGGCTTGTTATGTGATCTGACTCTGGGACACTGCATGGGGCAGGAGCTTCCTCAACTCTCAAAAGAAGGAGAGACAGAATCACGCTGGGTTTCCCCAGCCACCCCTCAGGAATATAAAACACGTGTAAAACTGAAAATACCATGCTCTTATTTTCTCAACTTTCCACAAATATTCTAGTGAATGAGTCCAATGGCATGAATGATCATGGAAATTACCCATTTTAAATAAATTTTAGAGCATAATAATGTAAAATAAATTTAAAATTCACCACACATGCATTCATATTGAAACCTGATTCTAAGAATTATCAAACCGGGGGACAGGAAGATATCACATAAAGTAGATGAGTGGTTCCACAGATTAATTAATTCCTTGTACAAAGACTACAGGCTTCATGCCAAGAATTATTCTCTGAACTGTTGGTAAATAACATCCATTAAATAAAATGGAGAGAATCACAACTTCTCACAGAGAAACAGAAAATTTATTTGACATTTTTGCCTCTTCTCCATTATAAAATGTTACCCAAATCCTCTTGGCTTGTATTCAGCGGGCCAAATTCAGCCTTGTTGTACTAGAGCACAGTTCCCATTAAATTAAATTGTGCCTGATTATTCTGCAGCTGAATTTGGTCCAATATCTTCCACTGTTTTGTTTGCATTTCTTTTTTACTGGTGTTCAGCATTGTGCCAAGAGTATTTGGAGTTTTATCCGCCACTACCCCAGATCCTATTCCTGCTCAATGTTTTGGAGCATATGGCCATTAAGGCTGTATTTCGAATCCTCCTTTTTTATCCCCAGGCTCATTATTTTACATTTCTCCACACTGAATCACTTAGTCCTGCCGATGCTTCAAATCTGTTCACATCATTCTAAATTTTATTGCCCTCCTGCTTTCTATTGATTACCCCTCCCTACATTAAACTCATTAACAAATTTAATCACCTTCCTTTCCTCTTCCTTCGGGCTGCTAATGTTTAATGTTAATATTTGTACAAATAGAAGTGCATTCACTGACCAATTTCCTTCATCCCATACTGCTTTGATACCTTCTCTCTTCTCTTTCAAAGCCAACTCTTTATCCACTTAATTAGCTCAACTCCAATGAAGTATTTACTGACTCTTCTTATGTGTAATACTTTGTGGCCAATTGGTTATGTCCATGGCCTCTCCTATGTTAGTTAATTAATACTATGTGTGTTTCTTTCTCAGCTATATATATTAGCTTTAAGTGTAGTCTCCTTTTTGTGGCTCCATGCTGCTTGTCCTTAATTAAATCATAATGTCCTCCTATTATCCTCAAGTTTAGTGCCTTCAGAATGCTTACTTGAAGAAAGCTTCCGAGTTTGAAATTTCATATCTCTTCCTGGATATCCAGTTATTGTAACAGTCTGGAGAGAAAATGTAAGAGGAGAATCTTCTCCAAAGAACCTCCATTATGATCTGCTATGGGGAATCCTTGTCACATGTAATGTAGTTGTAATACATGCATAATACACGTTAGCAGGCCTGGAGAGTTCCATGCAAGGAATTACTGCAAGATATGTATTTGTTCTGCAAATTTGAGCAAAAATTTACCTTTTTTTTTTTTAATTAGGGGAAAGTTTTTCAGCGTATACACAATTTTTTTCCTGCCTCAGAATTCTAGGAGGGTCCTGTTGTGTAGATAACAATCCTTACCATGTCTGCTTAATTCAGTTCTACATTTATGGAGATCCTGAGCTGTGATTCTAAGGCACTGAATCTGTATTAGTCTCGGTGATAAGAGAGTGAGGATGGGCAACAAGGTGTCTCTGGGTAACAGCTTCAGTAAAAATAATCCCCTTTTGATTCATTACAAGAGCGTCCTGCAACTTCTCTACTACAAGAGAAACCACAGTTCTTTAAAAGGCCATATCTGCAGTCCCTATGCAAACAATTGCTACCCCCATTTACATCAGTGGGAATTTTCATAATCGGTGGACTACTCTCATCAATACCATAAATGTTCTAGTTTCTTAATTATCTATTTTCAACTGATTCTGATTTCGTAGCACGTTTCTTCTTTCTTGCTTAGTAAATATAGATCTTTTCTGGGGGGCAGGGAAGAGGTAAAAGTGAATAATTTGCTGAATATAATTCAATAACACATTGAAAATCAGTTTGAATTGGGCATCTAACTCCATTGTGCCTTTGATAATCTCACCAGTGAGTTTTTAGCTATAACTATCTATTCAGCCTCCATTTTTTAAATTTTTTAAAATCATTTCCACATTTAAAAAAATCAATACATTTCTAAGAGCCGTTGTACACAATGCACTCCACTGAGGTGTATGTTGCTTAACTAATTGTTCCATGTCTGCATATAAAGAACATTCAATTCTCTGTTAGCCTCATTAAATTGCAATGTCCAGCATCCTGGTTGATGGCATAATTTGGCAACCTGAGACCCCAAGGCTGCTCTTTATATGGTGATCACTCTAGATAGCGAATAGGCAGAAACAGTAATGAGATTTTGCTCATTCGTCAGGTTTTCTTTATTCCACGATTAGTAAATGCCATAAAGTATAACACAGAAAATAGCACTGTAATATATTTTTAACAAATGATTGACATGACTTGAACATTGTGGCGCTAGCAGCTAGCTGAGCTCAGGTCACGACCTCAAAGCAGTGTTAAGTGTCCCAGTTCACTAGTCTGTTGAATGCTAATGTTATTGACTACACTTAACCAGCTGAATGCTATTTACATTGTATGTGTATCCTGTTTAATGTGTACTAAAGTAACTAAATTAACCTGTTGTTGCAATGTCCTTTTTCATGTCTGTATCCTGTACTTAATTAACCTTAAGATCAAATATATGTATACACTGCATGAAACTAATGCATGTCACCTGTATTGTCTTCACTTATCTATCCATGTTATAATGAATGACCGGTAATTGCCTTGTGTAAAACAGTTTAACCGGATTACTTGCGTACGCATGGGAATTAGAAGGTTAACTTCAAAGAATTCCACTGTGGAAAGTCTAAGACAGATGCTGGGCTAAAGACAATTGCTAGACTGTCTTCAATTATAAGAAAGCACACTGGGAGTGATTCTGCACCTTTAATAGAGGGGTTCTAGATGCAGTGACAAAGGCCCCCAAAACCCCATTTTGGGAAGCTCTGGGCCTGAGGACTTATGAAAAGACTCTAAGAGACAGGTAGATTACTTTATCTCTGCTACCATTTGGACTACGAATTCTGATCCAGCTGTAATGTATTTTATCCGCTTTAACCTTTTAATAATTCTCATTTCTTTCCTTAGTTAATAAACTTTTAGTTAGTTTCGTAAAAGTTTTGATTGTAGTGTTGTCTTTAGTGAGATCTTGAGTATATTTTGACGTGGGGGTATGTGACTGACCCTTTGGGGTTGGAAGTAATCCAATATGTGGTGAACTGGGTTTTAATAACTTTTCATAATAAAGTCCACTTTGTCTGGGTGGTAAAAATGAACTGGAATGCTTAAGGGGACTGTCTGCAATTCAATGGTAAGACAAATATAGTGATCCAGGATTACACATTTGTTACTGACTTAGTGAAATCTAATGATAGAATACACCATCAGTTTGGAGGGTCTGCCCTATTTTCTGACAGTCTGTCCTGAATTTGGCATTCTTAGCTGTAAGCCACTCCAGGCAGCATGACAAATGTGTTCGTTGTAATGCTGAGAAAAACATGTAATGCATTGTTTATACAAGTAATTACATGAGCATTTAGTCCTCTAAACAGCATCTTCTACAACCAACTACATGATAAGTTTATGTGCATATTCAGGGCTTCATGCACTGCTGTGCATGTTATTGGAACACATTCTAATATGACATTCTATAAATGAAATACATTTAAAAAGCATTGTGTCAGATGATGTATTTCAGAGATCATGCAAACTGGTTGTTTTAAAATGTTTTTCAAGTCCACACACTGATTCATGTATTTTATGGGCGATATAACCCATATAATCTATATCTAGAAAACACTTTTTCAATACGCCACATGTTGGCTGGAGGAATGGAAATTAAAAAAAAAAAAAAAAAGTAAAGTGTGTCCTTCTGAATTACCACTGCCACCTTGTTCTGACAAAAATCCCCAAAAGCCAGTACCCCTAGGTGGAGTATAGACATTTTTTAAGATCACTAGAAATATTGAAAGCGATTATGCTGTAGTCACCCAATCATTGGCACCTGGGTAACTCTACTGACTTGAACTGACATCAGAGTAACAGAGAGGTGAATCAGATCCATGTTCTGTCTTTCCACCAAAACAATGTGTTGCCAAGGAAGACCCACACTTGCTTTGACATATTATACTTGCAAATTGCCTCTCCAGGCAATCCATTCATGCCAATAATATTCTGCAGATTGTGAGGCTGTTCATGGCTTTGATACTCTGGAACATAATTAAGGACCTTCTGTGCTTTCCCTCCTCCTCAACTTTCAGTGAAGCACTGGGAAAGGGGCAAAAGCAAGAGCTGACATTGAACTGACAGAAACTAATTAGCTACCATTTCTGTGTCTATCAAATTCCAGCACTGACTATTTGAAATCCAAGTAACAGAAGAAGTGCAATCTGAGAATAGCTCTGAATCAGGTAGAAAGTGAGAGAAAAGAGGCTATTGTTTAAGTAAATCTTTTATATAGGAGGGGGACTTGAGGACATGGACAACTTTCTTTCTGATAGGTTTCAGAGTAGCAGCCATGTTAGTCTGTATCCGCAAAAAGAAAAGGAGGACTTGTGGCACCTTAGAGACAAACAAATGTATTTGAGCATAAGCTTTCGTGAGCTACAGCTCACTTCATCGGATTCATGCAGTGGAAAATACAGTGGGGAGATTTTATATACACAGAGAACATGAAACAATGGGTGTTACCATACACACTGTGATGAGAGTGATCAGGTAGGGTGAACTATTACCAGCAGGAGAGAAAAAAAACCTTTTGTAGTGATAATCAAGGTGAGCTATTTCCAGCAGTTGACAAGAACGTATGAGGAACACTTGGGGGAGAGAGGGGGAATAAACATGGGGAAATAGTTTTACTTTGTGTAATGACACATCCACTCCCAGTCTTTATTCAAGCCTAATGTAATGGTGTCCAGTTTGCAAATTAATTCCAGTTCAGCAGTCTCCTGTTGGAGTCTGTTTTTAAAGGTTTTTTTTTTGTTGAAGAATTGCGACTTTTAGGTCTGTAATCGAGTGACCAGGGAGATTGAAGTGTTCTCTGACTGATTTTTGAATGTTATAATTCTTGACGTCTGATTTGTGTCCATTTCTTCTTTTACGTAGAGACTGTCTGGTTTGGCCAATGTACATGGCAGAGGGGCATTGCTGGCACATGATAGCATATATCACTTTTTTTCTGTGTAACAGTCTGAAAAATGTCTGGCTGTTTACTGGCAGCTACTAGCTGACAGTGCTGCATCAGCCTGAGCACCTATTACAATACTAGCAGGAACAGTATATGTCAAATGCCATTTCCTTGATTTAAGAAAATTAGTTGAACTGGCTGGGTTTGTGGCCATATTATGATAGACTGAGAACAGAGAAGTACAAAACATTCGATTCGTATTTTAAATGCACTTGAAATTAACCTTGTTTCATGTTCATCCAGCTGGCAGAAAGTAGTGTCAGTTCCTGTCTGTTAGCTTTTCACCAAAATTGGATACACATTTGTTGGCCATCCTAATTATCCACAGATATTTTAAGGTTGCTCTTTACTGGTGCTACTTCAAGTTCAAACAGTGTTATGCAAATCCCACCCTTCTAGGTTCTCCTAATAACCTTTCTATACCCTCAAAACCAAAAAAGTCCTGCCTCAAGATACCACCGGCCCACACTCCACCTCCTCCTTTTTCCAAGTTCGCCATAAGTTTGGTTCTCTCACCAATATGAGAAAACTTCCTTCCCCTCCATGACTTTCAAACCACCTCAGTGGTACTTTAGAACTTACCGTGAGTCAGTTTTCAAGTCCAAGGGATCAGCTCCTAGTATCAGAGTTGGCCTTTTTACTATTATATTGGCTATCATCTTGTCTGGCCCCATGGTGTCCCTTTTGATATGTGAAATCATATCCTGTTCTAAGGGTCCAGTGGTTTCAGTGGCAGTTGGCTCCTCGGTGCTTTTGAAAATCCTATTTGCATCTTCAGGTGTCTCAATACCTTTAAAAAGCTGGGGCTTGGGGTCAATCTTTTATCTCACTGCAATATTCTCTCCAGGAAAAAAACAATAACAATAGGGGAAGGGCAGGGCACTGAGATGCAACTGCCCTAGCATTTCTAGTCCCCTTGATTTCCCCTAGCCCATTAGTAAGTACAGGGCTTTGCAAAAGGCTTTTCCATTTAGTTGGGAGAGGACAATCTTCTCACACTGCACTATATGCAATTGCTTAACTGACACATGTAAACAGACAAGATCACACAGATGTGAAAAGCAAAATTCAAAATCTATAACATGGCAAAGAGGAACATTGCCCCTTACACTGGTGAAAATCAGGAGTAACTGCATTGAAATCAGTAATGAAAATCCAATGTAAGTGAGATCAAAATTAGGCTCTGTCTGTCTTTTCTTTACATGCACTTGTCAGCAAGGATAGCATCTTCATGACCTCTCCAGTATGCCAAACCACTGATCCCTTTCTAACCCTGTCACGGAATATAAGGGCTAAAACTATGCCAGAAGAAGCTGAGGGAGAATGCTCCCAGTAGGGCTACCATAAGCAGCCCTATACTGAAAGGGGTGTGTTGGGGGCTTTTTTTCAGGGCAGGAAGGTTTGGCACCAAACACTTTGCACTGTGGGGGCTTCTGAGCTGACAGTGTTTACAATGGCCCTCAGAGCAATGCAAAGTCTAGGTCCAGAGATGGCTTAAAGCTACCTTTTGTCTCCCCACCTTCCACCCTGCTCCTTCTATGTTGCACCTGCAGAAGACTCAGCATAGACATTAAACCCTGAACTTTTCCTTTTCTGTGCTCATATAGAATTCCATGACCTTATTTTTAATGGGAAGTTGCTGCTTGGAAGGCAACTGTAAAATCAAGTTTCCCACTAGGTGGCAAAGAGAGACAATAATTTGCAGCGTCTTTCTGTGGGGGGAAAAATGAGGATAAAAGAGCTCCCAGCGATAAAACCTAGCTTACAAAAGTATATTGTGTGCTACAGATATAGCCTTTGGGAGTGAAACTGATTTTTAATAACGACAAACCTGAAAGTCTGGAAAGAACAGATTGACTGGGGCAACTCAGATGAGGACTTTTTTCAAAACTATCTGCATAGCGGCGAAAACGGAGATACTTTTAAGTCGTCCATCTTAGTGCTCTCTTTTGGCTGGTATTTTTCTCCAGATCACTTCCCACATGCTATATTATTCAGGGCCATGTTGTTCTCTGCAGTACAGCCGAAGTGACATTATTTAAAAAAGAGTGTCGCTTTAATGAAGACATGCCACTCACCATACTACGGGGCATTGTAAATATGGAGTAACTCCACTGCAGTTATCCTAATTATACATTGCTGTAGCTTAAATCAGATCTAACCCTATGAATTTACAGCCCAAAATTTGCAAGGTACCTCCCGAGAGGTTATGAGCACCTTACAGGGTCAAGCCCTGAGAATTTGAATAATACCCTTCTAAATAAGTTATAAGTCAAGTTTTTTGTCTGGTTTTGGGTTTCACTGCCAATCTAAAACTCAGCCCAGATTCATTAAAAGGCTCACAAATGGCCAGGAACCTTCTGGCAACCCTGGGCTGTCTTTCAATTGAACCTTGGGCTTTTGGGTATATACAGAATACCATAATTTTATTCATTTACTCCAGGGTCATTTTCTCAGCTATCATGGCTCCCACTACCTAATGCTCATTGTGGAGATAGTTATAAGCTTTAGTACATTCCATTATGCAAGATTCTTTCTGTGCATTTTGAATGCAAATGTCATTGTTGCATATTCACATTTACAACATAAATACAACAATAGGTAGATCAAATTTGCTGTCATCATCTTCTTTTGTGCTTTATAAATGTCTTAATGATTCTTTTTCTGTTGTGTAAACAATTGTACCTCTCCCTGGGAGCAAATGTATAAAAGCTTTGTTTGTGGAATGTAAATACCATGTAGCTATTGTATGAATAAAACTCATTCTTGTACAATGCAGCTGATGTTTCAGCTATTATTACTGTTATTTACATAGCACCATTGATGTGCATGGCACTTTAGTAAAGGGAGTAGTATATTTAGTTTTTCCAAAACTTTCCATTATAAAAATTCTTCCAACTTGTTTTGAAGCGCTCTAGTGCCTCAGTGGTTTGTAGCAGGAACTATAATTAGCCTTTTGTTAGCCCCATGGCAATCCACTCAGATTTGGACAAGTTACGAGTTGTTGAAAATTGCCATTTCTTGAGCGTGGTTTGCTCTGTATAGACATATAAGAAGACAAAGTTCATGATTCAAGTCTAAATTAGACAGATAACTTAATGAATCATGACAATAAACCACAGAGTGAGACGGGAAGGAGGCAAGAGAACAGAGTGCTAGGAGAAAGAGAAAACTACTCTGGGGAGAAGATATTTTTTCAATGAAAGATCATATAATTTGTTTTAATGCTTTCTAATGGTCAGGGTGCAAAAATAGGTATTGCATTCTGAAGTGGACTTTTGTGGTGGAAAGTTAGGAGAAATAAGTGACTTTTGAGGAAGGATTCAACAGAGGAGGTGAAGGCGAAAGGCTGGTACTTCTTCAAGCAGTGAGGAGACAGTCACAAGTGAGAGAAAGAGACAAAGGGAGCATTCAGGAGAAAAGAGTGAGTACAAGGGGCAGTGGTAAGAAATGAGAGCAGAGGTGTGAAGTGGGTAGAGCTGTGTAGAACTTTCAAGGTGAGGATGAAGAGTTTGATGTTGACATGGGGAGGAAGCCAATGATGGAGCTCAGTAACAGAAAGAATGAGCTGGTGAGTAGGGTGGGAATAGAGGATACAGCAATTTAAACAGAATGGAGGAATGCAAAGCAAAGACACAAAAGGAATTCCAGCAGTCAATTCATGAGATAACCAAAGCATGATCTTAGATTTAAGCAATGGGGAAAAGTAAGGAATGGTGTGTTTTTAGAAATGTAGAGGAAGAAGCAGTTGAATTTGCTGTAAAGCAGTATATAAAAGTGGTAGCTGAAACCTGGAGACAGACTTTCCATTGTATCCAGAAACATCAGCAGATTAAACACTACCCTGAATAGCTGGAATAGCTACATAGATTTTACTGCAATAGTCTAATCTCATGGTGACAAATGGTACTGTTTATTGTAGCAAGGTCTATACTGGAAAGAAACAGTCACACTGCTCTTACCAGAGGAGAAAATGTGCTCTTTTACAATTGCTATCTGAGCTTTGAGGAAGAGCCCAGATCTAACAGGACCCATTAATTTCAAAACATATAGGCTCACGCGCACACACACACACTCATATGCCTTTATGTAAAATTCCTATAGAAATTTAATAGAAAATTATATCCCTGCTATAGAATTGTAGAGGATATTTCAAAAAAACTATACAAAGACTGTAATTCTTTATTAAATTCTATAGGTCTTAGAGTAGTGTGGTGTTGATATTACCTTGTTACAAATCTATAAAACTCTGTTGGTTTAATCACTGTTTCATTCTACAGAATTTTTCCATAAAGGTAACTTGGAAAGTATTTCCCTTAAATATAAAAATATGAACTTCATCTAAGAACCAACAGACCAGTTTATTTTATTCAGTTTTCTTCCTCATGTGTATTTATTGATTGTCAGTCTTCTTTAATTTACTTAATCAAAGTTATGTATCTAGAAAAACAATTTTTGTTTACTGCTTGTCAGTAAAAGTTGCTGCTTATTTCACCTGTAGAAAAGAACTCAAACATCAAATTATGATCAGGTCCTGCAGGAGAGGTATATTCCCCTATAAGGTTAGTTTTCCAGACATAGAATTTTCAATGGAAAGTCCATTCTCTAGGTTGTGGTTGTGGTGAAAGAGGACATGATATGAGAAAGTCCAGATGGGTTTAAAAATAACTCCCACCTTTTTAGAATCCTGGTTATGGGATTATGGATTGCATTCTAATGTTCATATCAATTCAATATTCAGCCACAACTCTGACCACAACAACAGAAATTTGGGGACGGAAAAACATAGGCTTACACAGATCGAGACAACAAAGCTTTAGTGCTCTGTTGCATGCCAATTCAGAGAACGCATTCAGTTGCTCAAAAGTTAGGCCCAAATTCTGAGCTGATTTATACCCTGTACAAGCCTATTTCAGTCACATAGTGTAACTCAAAAAAGAATTTGGCTTTGAAATAAGTTAAATGAACAGTGATAAAAAGTATGTATGTGTTTGTTATTTATGAAAATTAGGTTTATTGCTAACAGTTATTAGGGATGACTAAGTATGCCAATATTTGTGAGGCTATGTAATTAATTACTGGTAGACATCTGAGGGCATTGCCTGCCCTGCATTTAGTTATAGTTTGAGATCTATAATATCTGTTTGTAAGACCCATTAGAAGTTCCTGGATTGTTCTAAAACTTTGTTCTGAAATGTTCAGCTGACAGACTCCATTGGTGTAGCTCAAGGAGACACACCAATGTTACACATGCTGATAAATGTCCAAAAGATATCGATTTATGACATTTTGGAAAACCAAAATAAAATAATAAACAGTTCCAAGAAAATCACTTTTTCTAGATAAGTGCTTTCTCTTACTTTGATTACTTACTGCATAAGTACCAGATTCTTCCAGCCTTACTCATGCAGAATAGGACCTAGTGCTGCAAGAGTCCCATTGGTGTCCAGAGCATAAATTGCAGAGTAAGGTATTACAAAACGTAAGGGTGGCAATATCAAACCCTGAGCGTTAAGTAAATTGGTCCCTCGAGCACTTGTATAAATATACGAAGCTCCCATTCTGACTGCAGCATCACTGTAATATAGTTTAGTTTATATGACAATTCTTTCATATTAGAGAAGATTTGACTTGAATTAAGACCTTTTGGTGAAGTCAGTGGGAGGCTTGTTGTTATTGACGTCACTCGGTCCAGGATTTCACTCTTTAAAATTCAGAGCTAAAGGATCTGATCCTGCATTCCTTTTACCTCTAAAGCGCCACTGAAATAAACAGCACTTTTGGATTCAGAAGAAATGCAGTATTTGAGCCCAAATTAATGGAAAATTAATCTTGTATCTTCCAGTCATTTATGCTTAATTTACTGATGGAAATTAATGTTTTGATATTATTAGCATGCAAAGCCAATACAGCTGTGGAGTATTGAGCTGGATTCTAGACTGTCAAAAGATGGCATTTAAATTCCTACAGCAGAATTTTTATGACTGATGATGATATAAGAGGCAGAAAGAATACAGCTTCACTTTCAGATGCTGCTGCTTGAGTGTGCCAGAGCTGGCACTTGAAAACATCATCTTTTGTTTTCCAAGCCCAGCTGATTCGATCTAGAGTCATCGAGAGAGAATAAATATGGAACCCCACAAAGTCATTTCTGCAGCATCACTTTTCTAACTATAAATACACTTCAGGGCTAAAATGTTATGCTTTATTGTGGTGCTGAAGTCCTACTGCAGAACACAGGATACAAAGGTATTTTAAGAATCCCTGTATCAGCTACTGTCAACACAATGGTGAAGAATCTCAGAAAGCGTCACTGTCTTCTGGCACTAAACATAGAGGTTGATTTGAATAAGGGAAATAACAATGTACCTAAGATATTCTGTCTCTTTATGCTTCACTTTTCACATGCTGCCTAGCCCATCTCTTGCATGGCTTCCCACTATAGCTTCAAACTTAACACAGAGCTTGACAGTTACCATAGGTAAACACAAAGGAGGAAGCAAAGAATAGCCCATCATTCCAGGTCGACACTAGGAGTACCTTGCCAGTACAGCTATTCTGGCATACTTTACTAGCAAAGCATTCCTAGTGTGGATGAGCTTTTGCGGGTGCAGCTTATTTAAGCCCCCAAGCAAGCCTGCTCTACCAGCTAATGCGTAGTTTTGCCAGAATAACAATGTGTACACTAGGGGCATTTGTTCCACTCCCCCAAAGGAGTGGTCATGATAGCCTTAACCAACACGCTAACTGTCTTGAGTTAATTGGCAATCAGATGAAACAGTCTAGTGTCGATTTATAAAATACACATGCCCATCACCTCAATGTAACTACAAACACAACCACGTTGCTGTGCCAACAGTGTACTTTAAAAAATGCACTTTCGAAATTTAGACTGCTGCAATGAAAAGCAGAGCCACCTTCTCCAACTGTTGACCAGAACTGTAAACATCTGAAACCATTGTCAAATAGGTAGGCTTTGCATAATGAGCTGAAGGTTAAGAAGCTTGGGCTTTATCTGAAAGCTTGGGTTTTAACGCTTGACAAAAAATCCCAGGCCTAGTCTACATTAGAAAAGGTTTGCCAGTATAACTATGTACTAGTATAGCATATACACCTAGTGCTTTCACTAGTATAAACATGTCACAAAAAGTCACTCACCTGACTGATATTACTATACTGGCAAAAATGTGTTGTGTAGACCTGTCCCCACTGAATAGCCCCTGTCAGCAGCCCTTATATAGTCAAATCTGGGGACAATTAAAGAGTGTGCATAAAATGACTTCAACCTGTACGGCAGTGAATGGAGAGAGAGACAGTTTCCCTGGAAGCAAGTGTTTTCAACCAAATGGAGCCATACTTTTGTTGGTGTAAATCACATTGTGCATCTCACTGTTATTTTCTTTTTTGAAATTTCTAATGTTCTAAATTTCCAATAACAAATATTAAAAAACAATCTAAATATCTATTTATCCTGTGAATCTAGGGCCCTGTTCTATTTCTGGCCAATGGGATGGGCCATTAGTGATGGAAGAATAGATTTCCAGTACTATCTGCTTCCATTTCAATAAAAAATTCCGCAATAAAACTCTTTTAAATGAAGGTAGCATGGCCTAGTGGATATAGCATTGTGCTGGGAATCAGAAAATCTGGGACTTTGGACAAGTCATTTCACCTCTCTGGGTCTCTGTTTTCTGCCTTATCCTTTGTCTGTTTGACTACTGAGATTGCAAACTTTCCTGGACAGTGTCTGTTTCTTATTCTGCATTTGTACAGGGCTTAGCACCACGAGGCCCCAAACTCAGTAGGAGCCCATACATGCTGCTGTAGTACAAATATTAAACAATAATAATTAATAAATGGTGTTTCGACATTTTCAGGTTCCCCAAAATTGTAAATAGTGGAGGGAATGAGGCCATGTTGGTTCGCCCATCTCTAAATATGTTGTAATGAAAATGACTGTTGAACAAAGACTTTTTCAGGTACTTTAGCACATGTATATTATTCACCTGCTAGAGTATAATATTCGCAACATGTCATGTAAAAACATAATAGACGATTTTGGAGTGAGCATTACAGGGACTTTTCAAGATGCACATTATGACAGACCATAACAACTGCATATAAAACGTTATGGTGTATCATGAAAACATTTACAATTAATTAGTATTATGGCAGTAGACTGGCATAATTATAGCCTAGTAAATAATTAGTATTAATTACTTAGAGGATTAATGAGTTAATTTGTGAAAAACACTGTGACAATGCAAGCAATATGTGCCTAAATGTGCATTATTTTTCCTCTAGAACAAATTAGTACCTTATATATGTATTCTTTTGGTATTATGCTAGTCTATTTTATGATAGTATTATTAAATGGATCTTAACATATTTCCTTGTTATGAAGTCCCTTCAAAGGCAAAACTCCATTTTCCAATCTGCATAGCTGATCACAGCTCCAATATTGTACTCCTGTGGGGAGATCCAGGACTTGAAGGAGAATGAAATTAAAATCCATCATGCATAAAGAGTGAAATTCATCCCAGCGCATTGTTCCATAATATCTTTTTACACAGATACTAGTATTAAAAAGTTAATAATTGCAGAGTGAGGTCAAAATTCTACTCTCTTTTATTGGTTAAATACATCCCAGTTCACAGGGTCCATTCAAGGCCCCCCAGAATATTTATGCCTCACACAAACCCCCCATTAAGTTTCTGCATTGCTATGTTGCTGAGCATCAAAACTCTAAGCTACAGATGATTTTCCGCATCTCTAAAAATAAGGTCCTAAATAAAATTAAGTGATGTGTGGAGGGGCTTGTATAGGCCCTTTGAATTTCATCCAGTAGGGAACATATGTGGCCATATCATGTGTATCCATTAGCTTGTCAGTACTAATAGATATATGCAAAGACCTTACGGAACTAAAGTTACTACCCAGGAGTATTCAACGGTTTTCAAACATTCGTTGTTTTCCATGCACATACATAGCAGGAATGGGAGGCATTGTAGAATTTTAAAGACAAATCTTCAAAATTCTAGCTGTTGACTTCTAATGTAAAAGCATTTGTTTATTAAAAATTAAAAACAATATGCCTCACCCTTTTCTCCAAATAGTAAAAACAAAAAACACCACCAACAGACAAAAAAACCCCAGTATGCTCTATGCCCAGTTTCATCCAGGAGTTAATAGTAATGCATGAGTAAGGTTAAGATTTTGTCACAGTTACTTCTAGTAAAAGTCACAGACATGTTGTGGGCAATAAACAAAAATTCACGAAAGCCCGTGACCTGTCTGCGACTTTTAGTAAAAATAACATTGGGGGTGGGGGGGATGATGGGAGAATGACTGAAGCCCAAGAGGGAGGAACAGAGGCTGAGCCCCACTGTGGGGAAGGGAGGTCCAGCACCCCCCATGGTGATGGTCAACAGCTCTGGGTCCCCCTCCAGAACCCCAACAGCTCAGAGATCTGGGATTCCTGCTGCCTGTGGTGGCTCAGTTCAGATGGCTCCAGGGTCTCCCACCACCCAAGGCAGCTGAGAGCTCCAGGGCCCCCCACCAGCTGACAGCTCTGACCCCACCCTAGGGCTGAAGTGGAAAATGTCACTGCAGTCTCTGAAAGTCACGGAAACCGTGATATAATATTTTCCTTATGCCTGGGTATTAAGGAGTTATAAATCTGCAAAAACAAGAATTAATAAAGAATATGCTGACAGAAGCTTAACTGTAGCAGCACTAGCAGGCACCATTGTATTATCTTGGGACTGCAACAGGTCTGATCACACTGTTGTCAAGAGATAGATGCCAACCTCAATATATTCTTACAGATGAAGAATCAGCAAATACCTTTTTTAGATCTTTTAAAATGTTTTGAGCAATTATATTAATATTCATTCTTAATCATTGAAACTCTCCATGACAGTTGTATCTACCCTTTCGAAAACAGTGTCAGAGAGCACCTTTCATATATTAATGATGAACTATTCAGCAGGATTTTAAACCTACGTGAACATGTGTCTTAATAATTTGGAAATGTCAGTATTCTAATAGTTTCAGGCCTCCAGCCTCCCTATTCCTTCTTATTTTTTGTTTGTACATGTTAAAAAATCATATAAGAGACACTGAACATGGCAGGATGTGCACCCTTAGTGTAACTCTTCCGGCGTGAATGGAGTTATAGTTTAAACCCCACTTTAAGGTTGAGTTGCAAAACATCTTTTGCAAATAAAAGCACAGAGTCAGTGCGCTATGATTTGGGATTATTCTCAAGTATTTATGACTGTCATGAATTCATGAAAATGTTTGTGACTCTTGGAAGTTTTGCATATTTTAACTTGATTTATTTACTTATTTATCTGAAAATTTGTTACATGATTTGTTGTTCATTCTTCAGTCTTCCATTTAAAACTTTCAGTTATCCAATAAGGGAACAGAAGAAATACCATGTGACCAATCACCCAACATAAATATCAATCTATAAATACTGAATATTCAAAGTAAAGAGTTTGTGAGCAACCACTAAACTGAAAATTATTTAGTTAAACAACTCATTAGATACTTATTATTCTTTAATCAATAAAGGGTCTAATCCAAAAGGAGGAGTAGCTCTATTTTTTTGCTGGTAGCATCACTCAATTGAACTACAAATTCCAGAAGCCCATGCAAATTTGTCAGATTCTTAGATGTCTGTTCTGGTAGCATTTCCACCATTTTGTTTCAGATGCCAGATCTGAACTGAGTTCCAGACTAATCTAATTCTGCCCCTCCAACTTCAGCAGCCTCTATAGGTTCAGCCTCTTGCTAACACATTTATTGGCAATTTCAGCAGATAAATGGAAGACGGAATGGGCCTGGAAACTGACATTTCCTATCCTTTACAAAGAGGTTGTTTTGTGACCACAGTTTATTCACACTAGTGAGGTAGTATGGAGAAAATGGTATGGGCATTGCCTATTCTGTACTCTCTTCTGGATAAATAAACTACCTCCACCTGCGGGCCATTGACATAATGCCCTTCACAAGCACGTAATGTTTGATTTTTTGGTTGTTTTTAAATTAAAGAATGAAAGAATTGGTGCTGTTCACAAATTCTTCATGTTCATAAACAGTAAAGGTTTCTAAGTGAGAGTGATAGCAAAGGAGAACAGGGTGACAATGGCTTTTCAAGACTGCCTGCTGCTTCTGCCAAGGAGGCAAAGATATTTTACATCATGCCTTTGAGTCATAGAACCACTCAGAGTAAATCAGTGTCAGTGCCCCATTCATCAGCATGCTGCCTTTAATTGTGGAGCTGGAAGTTTAATTTCCCATGCCTGGATAACGGCCCAATTTTCAGGAAAAACATTTGCATTAAATGATCAATGCAGCAATGAAAAAAAAAATGATTGTAAGTAAGCTTTGAGTCCTATTTTCAAAGATACCAGACCGCATAACAGAGCCAACAGATATGAACGCTATATTTTGTTCCTCCAGGTTCCCTTGGACCTAACAAGATTATCCTGGATTCAATTCTTCAGTCATTTCTTACTTGTTGTACTAGATGTCTAGCTCATTAATATCTCTAGGCTTTTGTTGGCTGAACAAACAAAAGCAGCAGTGTGGAGTGTTTGGGGTGAGTGATGGATTAAACACTAGAAGAGGTTAAAAGATGTGAGTGGTTGTTTTGTTAGACTCAGAGAAAGGAAGAAAATTTAGATGTTTTTTACCAGAATAACTTATCCACAAATTCAGCTACCTAGGATTACAGTTGGCACATAGATGAAAGCTTAGGGAAATATGGACAGCACAGAAAAGCTTTCATTCCACTGTTAAATTTCGCTTTCCATGTAATGGATCCCCACTTTAAATCATATTCATCTGCAGATGAATCAGCAGCAGCACACATATGGCTTGCATAACAGACACACAACTGTGTGATTTTTGTATTTACCAGACAATAGCCTCATTAGGGTGGATGTGTCTGGTAATTTTCCCCTATGTGCTGCTATTTCGCCTTTAGGTCATAGATTCTTTCTAGACCAGAAGGGACCATTATGATCATCTAGTCCAATCTCTTGTATAACATAGGCCATAGAACTTTCCCAAAATAATTCCTAGAGCATATATTTTAGAAAAACATCCAAACTTGATTTAAAAATTGTCAGTGATGGAGAATCCACCACAACCTTTGATACACTGGTATACATTTGATACATCTCACCATTAAAAATGTACAGTGAAGGGCCTATTTGAAATCCAGGAGGTGGGGTGGAGCCCAGCAAAACAAAAGGCCCGTTCCCTCAAATGGAAGGGGCCACAGAGCCAGCTATCTCTCCTTCAGGCCAGACTGCCAGCCCTCCAGGGGCTTAAGGGCAGATGCATGGTCTTTGAAGTTTAGTTCCTCATGTTCTTCTTTTATTAAGTGAGATGCTCTGTATTGTCTACAGTAGGCAGGGAACTTCTCTCTATTAAAAAGACCAGAAAGGTGCAGGCACAGCATGTGCTGGGTAATTTAGGTTGGAAACAATATGTATCAGAAGTTATGTCAACCAGTTTGCTTATTCCACAGCACCTAATGCCTGTGGGCTGGATCATTTCCAGCTCTGAATGACTGCACAAGGGCTGTAAATTGGTGAGGGTGCAGGGAACCTTGATTCTCTCCGCAGTTGTGAGCATGGGCCAAACACAGTGTGATTCCCTGAGTTCAAGGACTCCACACAGCTATTACCTACGGCAGCATTATGTTCCCCAAAGCAGGGTGTGTCTGACTTTTTTAAAGAGTAATAGCTGAACTCTTGGAACTACAGGAGGTCCTGCTGGAAACATGCCCCTCTATGCCTCTACACACACACTAAAAATAAAAGCAGGTATTTCCAACTTAGAGATAACTTAATGGTGTCAGAATGTTGCTGAATCTCTAGTGTGAGTCTAAGCAAAATCTCCCTGTGCATCCTTTGAAAACCAGTAGTAAACCAAGGAACCTGCCATGTAAGCAACGTGAAGATGTCTTTTACCTAGGAGAGCCTTGCCAAGGCAGCCTCGATATAGCTGTCTTCAAAGAAATGCTGCTGTTCATGGTTGGCTATGAGTCACTCCCACCACCTTTACCACTACTGTGTACCACTTCCAGCACCAGTTGAGGTGGCAAGCCACTGAGTGGGGCCAGAAGCATAACTTGACTCTCCTGTACATTAATGAAGATCACTGCCAACCACTACCAAAGATCTTTTCTTCAATAAGGTCCTGGAATCAATTTTGCCTTTGACTCCAGTGGGAACAGGAGGAGGCCCTTGAGTTTTGTTATATACTCAGAGCATAACATGATCATCATCCCTATTATCTGGAAAAGAGAAATTAATAAAGGCCTGGGGACTGGCATTGTCTTGAATATGCTGCTCAACCAACATAAATGTTTTTGCAGACAGCAGCACAGCTCTTATTTATTTGATTTCAAATTTGTTACACAGCAAATTAATATACCTTTTACACTTCGTCCTAGCACATCAAAGGGGTTGTTAATGTATCATCTGTAATACTAGATATACTGTTGCAAGAGGTATATGGCAGACAGAAGCTGCGGGAAAGGAGCAGAAGCTGTTTATGAGATCATCCTTTCGTTCATCTGTTGGGTGTCTGCACTGGATGGTAGTAGGATCCCCTTGACACATTGACAAAGCAATATTGCAACATGTACTCTTCACTTTCAAGCATTGCGCTGATTGTAAGGCTCCTGAGGACAGCTTGAAAGTTATTTTTTGCTGCTAGAGCAATATTGTTCTCCTTGGTGGTTTCAGAATCCGTTTCACCACACACTGAACAAATGACAGCAGAAAGATCATGCTTGTATTATCACTGTCACCTTCAAGTTGCCATTTCAAATGGATGGAGGATGTTAACTAAACTGACAACATAATTTGAGTGGGTGGAGGGGAGGACAGCATCTGCCTTTTTGATCCGTTGCTTACCAACATGCTGCAAGCATATATGGCTTTTTGGTTTTCATAATGCGTCTGAAGCATACAGAACACTGAATTCCAACAAGTTTGAGCCTCCTGCTTGAGCTGACATTTTAAACTAGTTGCCTTCACCTTCCAGCTGGGTCAGAATTTTCTGGGTCTTTGTAGAACAGCAAAAGGGTTTTATAAACATTTGCAAGGTCTCTGTAACATATATAATAATGCAGTGCTGAATAATTATTGAGTATATTCTGATGTCCTGGAATATACATTTAGATATTCCTGTATGTTGCGTACACTTAATTGCACCATTGTCTTGAGAGAGAGAGTGCAGCTCCTACTGAAGTGGACTTCACACTCAATTTCTGGTGAGGCTTGATATGGAGTGCTTGAGCAAGAGAAAGTTGGAAGTCTGGCACACTGCCTAATATTTTCTTGTTTACCTGCTCGACTGTTCTTTGCTTATACATCATACACAATTGAGTTCAATACATGTCTTTCCAGCATCATCTCCTTTTAATTCTTCTCTTTTTCACTTCTGGATCCCAGTCTTTGCTCGCTTGCTCGCTTTCACAACTCCACTACCAATAATGTGATTACATAACATGAATGATAGAATCATAGGGCTCTACTTCATGTTGATTTTTACAGAGGGGAGTATAAAAAGAGGATTAAAGGGTGTGTAAATGTCCCTGCAACCATAGAAGAGGGAAAGCAGTGACTTGTTGCCTCTCTTTGGAAGCCTTGAGAAGTCCATCCTTAAGTGTGCTTCAGAGCTGGGATAGGAGATATAGCTGGATGAGGTAATGGTGAGAAAGAGATGATGGCCACTTTGATTCCTCCTCAAATCTCCAGGGAATGTGCAAGACAACACAAGTCTGATACTGTCAACAGTAACTGAAGCTGTTTCCCTTACCATATGTTGCATTCCTTTCTGCCCCTTCCTCTTGGGAGAGGGGATATTTAGGGCAGATGCCAGCAGGGATCACAGGGAAGTGGCTTTTGAGTAAGCTGTGCTGTCATGGGAGAAGGGATGTTTCTGGGAAGCTGTGCACAGCCCAGTGCCACTATGCAAGTGACTCTGCATTCTACCTGTGGAATTTTCCCCATGGATCTCATGGCATCGGCAGCTCAAGATAATCAACTCTTGGCCTGCTCTCTGGGGCAATTGCTCCCCAACAAACACTTTATAGAAAGCCGAGCAGACATGCAGTAGTTTCCTCGCCCTGCAATGAGTTTTTCCAGTGTAGGGCATGGAATGGTAGGATAGATGCAGGAATACTCTTTGAAACTCTATATTCTCAAGCCTCTTTTCCAGCCTATGCTTAATTGTCTTAAAATTCCACAAAGTAATAGACCTCACTGCTGGAACACTTTGTTTACTGTTCTTTGTTCTCTTCTACTCCATTAGTTACAGCTCCTTGGGACTAACTTAACCTGGTGAGTGTGAATAATTGGTTATTGTGTACCCCTCAGTCATAATTTAGGCAAACTTTTATATATTTTGTGCTCTTAATTTTCCCTTAATAATGAATCCCACCAGACCCTTAAGTACTCACTGTTCTACTGTGAAATCTCCCCCAGTTCATCAATGTTTCTCTGGTAGTGGAGCATTAGCGTGCACAGTGCCCCAGATGCTGCTGCTTATTCTCTGACAAGTCCTCTTAATTTTGGATGAACTAGCCTTTGCTGTCTTCTCTGCCATTCACTCATCACTACTCTCATTCTACTATCTGGTTCATTCATAGCCCTCCCGCATCAGTCCCAAAGGATCTCTCAAATCATTACACAGGGATTTTAAACAAGGCCTGCTCAGTAGATTCCCCAAGCACTAAAATCCCACATCTCACCACCTAGCACTTTGTTTCCAGCTACTCACTGTTAAAAATACAGATTGTATACATCCTTGGAAATAATTCACTCAGTAACTCAACTGCATGCTATCTTCTGGTTCACACTAGGTTCTCCACAGGATAGGCTCAGTGCACATGTTTCACCTGCCATACTGCCTAACAATTGTGACACAGATGCAGTTACATTCACTACTGAGTATCATACTGGTATGATGCTCGGCATGAATGCATTTATAAACATTGAACAAATTATCTTTTTCAGTTGTCTTCCATCTATAATATTCACAGTTGGCCAGCCATGAATTTATCACCATCTGACATTGCAGTTGCCCTATGTAACAAAGATATTCAGGCACAGTGCCAGCCAAATCAACATAGTTGGCAGTGTGACTCTGGCCTATATTCAAGAAACACCAGAAATATGAATCCATTCCTGCTGCAATTACCATGGCATGGGCAGGCCGGCCTAGTGGTCAGAGCCAGAGTCAGTCAGGTGCCAAGCCAACAGAGCCAGAGACAGCACCAGGGATAAGACCTAGGATCAGGGATCTGGAATAAGGCAGAAAAGTAGGAACTGAAAGTAGATGGGGTTCTGCGATAAGCGGGATAGGAACCAGGAGCTGGCAGGAATACAAAGGTAAGGACTCAGGAAAGCAGAAGAGATCCACAGTAGCAACCAGACAGGGATTCCTCTAGTTGCTCAGACAATGCCCTGTGCTTCTTCCTGGTTTATAGAGAGCTCCTCAGCCAATTGTGGGTGCTGGTGTTTCTCCCAGTAAGGAGCTTCAGGGGCAAGGTTCACTTCTCTGGTTACTTAGGTGAACTGCTGGGTGATGGTCATGGCCTGATTACTGCCCAGGGGCTTGGGTTTGAGGTGTGCAATCCATCACATGTACTCTGCTTCAGATCCTGTTCAGCTCTTTGGTGCAAATATTTTTGTAATGGCTTTTAAAATGAAATTAAATATTTCCACATATCCCATCAACCCATTCTTAACACATACATTCCCAAACAGTAACTTCTCCATCACATAAAATGTATGTGAGTATAAAGAAGGAATTAATCAAGCTAGGAGTGTAACACATGAAATAAAAAAAAAGTGCTAAAGAAATTTGTAACAGACCAGGACCTGTTGCTAAGATAACAATAAAACTTGCAGATATTGATACTGAGGGTTACCTGTCTGTACATATTTAATTTCATTTTAAAAGCCATTACAAAAATATTTGCACCAAAGAGCTGAGCATGATCTGAAGCAAAGTAGGTGTGATGGAGCCGCCCAAGGTGAGTGCCACCCGGATCTGGGACCTCAAAACCCCTCCCCAGCTCTCCACCCCCTGCACGCCAAACCCTTCATAGCTGTTCCTCCGCATGGGAGCACCAGGGACATGTCACCACTTCCGGGGAGCCACATGGAACCAGGTAGGGAGCTTGCCAGCCCCGCACCAACCTGACGATAAAAAAGACTTTCAGTGAAGTTTGGAAATGCTGGTTTATAGAGCTTTCTGGTTGATAAAGTGGCAGATAACACAGCTTTTACTGTATTTAGCTGGGACTGAATTTGCATGCTAAACCCTGTGTGAACAGTTTTCAGAGTAACAGCCGTGTTAGTCTGTATTCGCAAAAAGAAAAGGAGTACTTGTGGCACCTTAGAGACTAACCAATTTATTTGAGCATGAGCTTTCGTGAGCTACAGCTCACTTCAGGCCAAGAATGGCTGTTCTGACAGCAAAGCAGTGTAAAACCTACCCCAGGCTAGAAAGTTAAGGTGACACTGCTGTTCAACAGGCCGGATTGTACCCTGGGTAATGTCACACACTTCTGAAATGATATTGTTCCTAAACTGTAACAGAGCTATAAAATCTTGAATGGAGGTATAAAATCTGATACACAAAGAAAACACCACTGAAATCTTGATAGAAATAGTTAGTTGGGTTCTAGGCATGAAGGAAAAGCTGTAAAATCTGCCTGATACCTAAAGTATGTTTTGTCTAAAGCCAAATGAACTTGCCATCACAGTCAATTGCCTTTTTGAATCACAATAGATCTAGACTGCAATTTATTCAAATAGTGAATAATTGTGTTAGTGGGAAAAGAAGAGTTCTGAGACATTTTTAGTAAATCTCATAGATCTGTGTGTTGCACACACTTGTGGCTTAGCCCCAATCTCTCCTTTGTCCTTATGCCCAAACACTGGATTTTTATTTTTTACTTTGGCAAAATCCACTCTTTAATTCTGGAGGCATCTGCTCTGCCTTATGTGGTCCATAGGTCTGCATTGACTTATTCCCTGTGCACTCCAAAAGTCAGTAGGACTGTACAAGTGTTAGATCCGGTTAGAATTTAGCCATATGTCTATATACATAACTTTTCCTACCTGTTCACCACCTCCATTCCAATTTTTATCATCCAGGGTTTCTCCAAGGTTGCTGTCTACTAGGCTCATGTAAGGGTGCTTGGCACCCCGCCTCCTGGATACAAAGTTCATTATTTCCATGATGTACCTGATTCTTTTCACCAAACCACCTAGGGTGAGCATTTTTTTCTTGCTAATCTGAATTTCTCCACATAGTTGTGAATCACGCTGTTGAAAAAAAATACTGAGATTTATGTACTTTTTAATCCTTTCTAATAGTCATTCTGAAGATGAGGCAATACACTGGAGATGATTTTGCATTCATTGCGTAATGCATAGCTTTTTATATTTCATTATAGTTGATCTATTCAGTTCAGTATCTCTGTACTTTTTTGTATGTGTCCCCCATTTTCCATTTTGTTGTGCAGTTTTTTTGCAGGCAGCCATCGTAGCTCGAGTTCTGAATTTCTTAGGTCTCCCAAACAAAGCAGGGCCAATACCATGATGTTCTAAGGGTCCTGGTGAGGTGTGCAGCATTATGAAAATTAGGTGAACATGGATTTCTTAATTCTCTCTCAAGTGCTGCAGAGAGAAGTAAAGGAAACACACAGCTCTGCAGTTAAGCTTTTGTGTAGGGACAATTGTCATAAGGAACAACAAAAAATTGTTAACATTGTCTAGCACTGAATGGCAATATATGATGTTCCGTAAAGCTTCTTTTATTCTTAGAGGAACTGCTTAGAATGTATGAAAAATTCTTTACAGCTCAACAGTTATGGAGTTGCAACAAGAATAGTACATTTTACAGTTTGTGCAAGTAGCTTTGCTAAATGCATGCTGAAAAGTGCAGCAGAGAGGATGTATTCTGTGGGCAAACTACACTTCATCTCAGGGCTCTTACCCTGATGAAATATTTTCAGTAAATCACAGTCTTTATGCTGTCCTTGGGTCTTCTGCAATCTCAGCTGCCACTGCTGCATAATGTACATTGATTTCTATTTGATATTCAAAAAGAGGGAACACTTGGCTTCTGACTTGATAATAAAGAGTGTCTCATTTAATACGTTTATTTTAGATAAACCGACAATCTCTGCCACAATTTGACATACTTTTCCATGTTTTTAAAGTAACAAAAGATGCTGTGGATAAGATAATGCAACTGTAGTTTCTTCCTAACACTACTACCCCCGAATGCCTCCACAATTTGCAGTGCCATTCAACACCCAGAGATGGAAAGCTATTTAATCACTCATCGGATGAATTATAAATCCAGTCCTATAATAGTACCACATGGTAGAGAGAAAGAAAGACCACTGCTCCCTTTAAAAAACCCAAACTTCTTTTACAACAGTGAAGAGTGACATGTCTATTCTAAAGTGTGAACCTCTTTTATATCACTAACAATTTTCCACCCCATCACATCTCATTACTGTTCTGCTTCACTAATGCCTAGTGACAGAAAAGTCACTAATATGCAGAGGTGTTTTCATATTGTATCTGCTAAATAAATAAAAATGATCTTATAAAACAATACTAATATTATATGATGGGAAATCACTCATATAATTAGATGTGCTTGAAAGGTTATGGAAAGCCACCTGAGGAAGTCAACCAGGGTTTTAGGAGAATCAATTGGTCCAAGCCAGCTCATGTATGGAGTAGGAAGAAGGAGAAACTGAGAGTTAAATTTCTGTTATATCTTTATAAATCAGGAATAAATTTACTGGTTTTAGTGGAACTGCTGTAGATCTACAGAAGTATCATTGGAACCTTGTCTACACTTAGCTATAACTCCAGTTCAGCAGTTGGTTTAGTTGCATTAGTGCTGACCCGTAGGTGTAGATAAGGATATACAAGGGATTTGGAACCAATGAGGGTTAACCCCAGTTTCCAGCCACACTTATTGCTCAGCTGGAGACTTTCCTGACTGTGGACTAGGCATGGAAAAGAATGTAGTATATAGAGTTAGATTCTGTACTCGTTTCCACAGATATAAATCTGGAGTGACGCCACTGAAGTCAGTGGTTGGACACCAGTGAAAACCTGACGCAAACAAGATGCATTCAATATCAGACGTAAGATTTTCATTGTTTTAAATGTTCACTGTTTTCCAACATACTAAATTCTTTTAAGGCTTTATAAAAATAATTTTAAGCCAACTCAGAGTGATTAGTCTAATAATTCTGCAAAGGTATCTTATGCTCAGCTTTTTCTTTGCACATTGCACAGATGTACAATGACTTGATTGAAAACTCAAGTTTCATGTTTTTGTGATGTCTCATGGGGAGTAAATTTCTGCTTTCAATTTCATGTAGGATACAAAATGTTTTTTTAGGAATGTCCTAAAGTATCTCATATTTATGGCTTGAATCAGATGCTATTTGATGTCTTATAAACATATTTTGTGTTTCTCAGCTGGAAATTTATAACACAATATGCTTGACACTGTGGAAAATTTCAGCTATACGTAAACAAATTGTGATAGAGACTAATTAAAGGAGAGCCAAGTTCCAAAGTATTCCTGAACAGCAGTTCAGAGATATGTGAACTAACAATAGAAAAGACAACAAAACTGAAGGTCAGAATAGCATAGTGAGAGTAGAAACAAGGGATTTTTTTTTCTAGGGAACTGGATATGCATTCACTGAGATTTTCATTCTTTTCTTTCTAACACTGGAGTAAATCAAGTGCAACTCTATTGCAACCAATGGAGTTACACCCGTGTGAATTTAGACTCAAATCCATGTTGTTTTAAAATCCTATTGACTTCATATGGCCTGATAACATATTACCATTACTAACATTTGTTGCTATGCAAGCTAAAGAAAATGGGCTAAACTCATTTTATTATTATGCCATTGCAGCCCACTTAAACTCAGTGTGGCTACAAGGGCCTAACCAAGAATGGAATCTGACCCACCTTCCCAAAGATATTCAAACCCCATGACTGATGAGTATCACCTGATTTTCTCTGAAGACCAAGGAGAAATTTTTTCCTTAAGGTACAAGATTACATAAATTAGCCACCTGAATTATAATTGTCCACTGAAGGATTTTTTTTCACCATACTTTGAGCATCTGGTACTAGCCTCCACTGGTCTGAGCTAGTCTTTCTTCATTATATGCATTATTGGGGGGTTCAGCTTTATCTGAAGGTAGCTACCAGACACTGCACCCTATGGCATATTTAGTGGATAATATAATACCAAAAAACACCCAAAATAATTTTGGGTGATATATTTAAAAGTTATTCACTATGGGTTATATTCACTACTATGCAGATGGCCAGTACAAATCCCACTATTTGCCAATTAGGTCCCACTTAAGCACTACAGTGCTTGCTCTCTGCACAGGATTTAATTTCACCCGGTGTTACTGTTCAACAATGTGCCAGATACATCATAAAACAAAAATAAATGTAGTTATTTTGAGGCCTCAATAAACCCTCCCAAACTCATGATGCCTGGTGTCATTGCTGCAGTCTATTGGAGCACCTCCTGTATGAGATGATTGCAAAAATGAGGATCATAATGCCCATTGTGAGCATTTCTTTCGGTTAAATATTTTGCTTATCCAATCTAGCTGGTTGCCCATAGTTATAGGAATTCAGTAAATATCCCTAGAGATATTTTCAATATATATAGTTCCCTGCCTCCCTCTTTTTGTCTCTTAATGATGAGGAATATTGTTGATTTGTTAAAACTGAAATACTGCGAAGTCTCTGTATTGTCTGCCAATTCTGACCCAACCCCCACCCCCCCCCAACTGTGTCAAGTCCTGATCTGAGTTCAGTGTTTCTTCAGGCTTAGTGAGCACAAGCATAATAGGCATACAGAAAGGGAAGTCCACCTTTTTCCTGCCAATCTCTAGGTGCACGATCTTCAGGTTCAAATCCATGGAGAACAACTTGCTATAGCTTTGTAAGAGGCCCCCCTCCATTTAAATAATTGTGCTTTTCTCCCAAAGGTGATTGCTCACATCCTAAAATTGTCAGCATCATAGCTAGAAAAGGAAGAAAATGTCCCTTCACAGCTAGACAAGGTAGTGAATTTTGACCAAGCAGAGAAATGAATTAATAACAATTATTAATAATTTTCACTTTCATCCCAAAATCTTCAAAGCACAGTAGCCCCATAGTAAAGTGGCAAATGGATTCTACTGAGAGGGGAGGAAGCAGATTATCCCCTATTGAAGAGATCTGCTGAGAACCAGTTGGGGAAGAAGGTAGGAGCAAAAGGACGCAACATTAACAAAATAATTTTAAATTATGGCAAAATTCAGAAAATGTGGCATGAATCTGGAGGGTAGTGATTCTGTTATGCATTGGTAATTCACACCCAATCTGAGATATAAAACATATGTACAAGATCCCTAGATACAACCAAGCTCCATTCCATGCAGATTAGGAGAGGGCCAGAGAAAAGGCGTGTCTCAATCATTTCCATTCACCTGATCCTTAGGACAACTGGACCCTTTGAGGGGCAGGAGTTACTTAGAGCACTTTCAGTGCCTCTACTTTTGGGCATCCATCTTTACATACCTTGCTCCAAATATTTCAGCATCATGTGTCTCAACTTAGATACCTGAATCCCAAATGATTCATAATCACCTCTCTTCATCTTTACTAAAGTGACCTAATTTTCAGAGTTGCCAAACACCTGGAGTCCCACTGACCTCACTAGGAGTTGAGAGTGATCAGTTTTTGGGTTCCCAAATGGAGACTTCAAGGGCCTGATGCTCAGAGTTGCTGTGCACTCACAACTCCAATTAAAGTTAATGAGAGCTATGGATGGTCAACACCTTTAAAAATCAGGGCTTATATATATCAGGTTTGACACTCAAAAACTAAGACACCCAAAATTGGAGGCTACTCTTGAGAATTTAGGCCTGAGTGACGCATCCAAGGTCACCCAATGGCCAAGTAGAATCATGGGAAATATGGCATAGGGTCTGCTAAAACATCAGATAAGCAAATATCCAGTGGGAATTAGAAGTACATTTGAGCTTTTAAGCAGAATTGGTCAAACATTAATTTGTCATATACAATTATCCTCTGAATTTTATGCATTGAACAAATTATTTGATAACAAAATAATATTATTGAATTCATATTTTTCCAATATTTTCCCCAGTATTTTTCAATGAATAGTTTTTTTCCAAACATCTTTATAGCTGGTCATATATTGTTAGTGGAATCATTTATTCAAAGATTAATGGGAAAATCCAGTGAATAATTGGCTATAAGTAGGAAACCAGAATGATATTCATGTATTATGTGGTTTCTCACACTCCAAAGGTTGATGATGCTGTTAAAATCATAATCCAGTAACAGCAGTAGAATAACACAAAGTCTCAGAGAGAAAAGACAGAGCATTTCTGACAGGACACGGAAGCATTAGAATGCAGAACACTACTGCCATGTGAAGTGAAGCAGCAGGTCTGGGATTCTCCTTCCCCAAGCCCACTAGAGACTGTGTAGGTCACAGAGGAAACGTTCAAAAAGGTGGCCAGCAGATGTTTCCCTCCCACACCAATCTTTCTGGCTGATTCACTGAATGAGGTTCAGCAGGTGGAGGAATGCAATCGTGTCACTCCCCCCATAATTAAGGTGCATATGGGCAGCTGCTAACAGGGGAAGAAGGATCACTCAGAAATCAAGAAAGCTGAAAGAAAGGCTCTTGTATGGATGAGGATATGTGAAAGAGTACACTGTCTTCCACATTCCACTGGGGGATAAAATGGCATCCTTTGCATTATGGCAAGAGGAAACTGACCCTACCTTAACTGACTACAAGAAACAGTTCACTTTTCTATTCAGAAAACTGGATTTAACTCCCTAAGAGTTGTGGAGTTCTTGTCACAAGTGAACCAAATTCAGATCTAGTGTCAGTAGATTCAACTTCATATATATCTCAGTACTTATTTGCCTCCCGTCCCCCATCTCCATAGTGACTAACCACTTCCAGAATTGAATGTATCCTCACAACCACCCTGTAATACCACCATTTTATAGATGCGGAAAGTGAGGCACAAAGAGACTAAGTGATTTGTCCAAGGTCACACAAGATGTTTGCAGCAGTATTGAGAATTAAACCTAGGTCTCCTATGCAAATCCTAGTGAAGTGCCTTAACCACAAGCTCATTTTTACTTCCTTATAAGCACCCATGGACTTGCTCCACCAGGACTAAATTTGTTCCAGTAAGAGGGTTTAGGGCTCAATGCAATAATGGTGGCTGATCAAATAACCTATTGCTCCTTAAATATCCTAGTAAAAATAGCAGCTGATTCTTCAATAATAATCCCTAACACTGCAACTTGGTACTGTGGTATTTTTGGCTTTACGATAAGGTACTGTAGTATTTTTCTAGGCATGATTACAGTCAGTGTGTGGCAAAAGGAAGATACCTTATTCAAAGTTAGCTGGAACAAAATAACAGAAAAGAAGAGAGAATTAAGGACAAAAATTAATAAAATAACAATAAAGATATTGTTTTCTTGTCAATGTGACATTTAATTGCATGGAATCATTACTCTTCTCTCACTCATTTAAACCCAACAGTTGGAAATGTTGCCCTCTGTGTGATTCTGAATTCCCTAAATGTACTTCTAACAGCTGATGGCTCAAATTCTGTTCTCAGCTACAAATTCTGCTCTTGGCTGCCTTCAGCTATGTGGAAGTACTTCCGATATATAGGGGGGAAGCTGATAGGAGAATTTGCCTTGCTGACTCTATACTTCACATTTTGAACACTTATAGCTGAGAAAAGGCCTTATCATGACATAATGAAAATAATAAGGACTAGAAACCCATTTACAGGGCTATTAGCTAAGGACCTTCTTGGTGGCTTGTGGGCTTGGCAATGGTAGACAGAGCTTTTCACCCCAAGGCCACTGGTTCAGAATTCATCCCAGTGTGTTAGTGAATGAACACTGATACCATCTGTTGACTGCAGTCTATGTGAAATGAGTGTCTCTCAATCAAGTTCCCAGTGCACAGGTGGCTACATAAAACAAAATCACCATTGCTATTGACAATCTCTCTTGTTTTTAACTTGTGCTGGGACAATCTCTGGGATGATAAACATCCCCCTTGAAAGAGGGCTGCCTTCCAACTGAGTAGTTGCCTGGGTGGTGTTTAGAGTTGTGGATTCTCAGGTGTTGAGGGACAGAGTGTCTTCTCTTTAAAGGGTTGGTTATAACAGCTGTGTCACTTTTGTGACCACCCAAAAATGCCTGAGAAGTTTGAACAACGCAACCACACACTGGGAACATGGAGATCTGGTGTGGGAGGGGTTCTGTTGTGGGGCTTTGTGTCCCTTATTACCTGTGGCAGAGCATGGTGGGAGACAAGACTGGAAGAAATTGTCGTCGTTTGGCGGACACCAGACCTGAGATGTTAGTTCTCAATTCCTTTGGTTTTGTCTGTAAGCTTTTCTTAGGAAAGAGAGCGTCAGTGTGAAGCCATCATTTTGACCAACATGCCAGCGACTGAACTAGGGACCTGCAGAGAACAAAAGCATGAGCTGATACAGCTTAAGCTAAAGAGCCAACGTTCATTGCAGGTGAGGCTGTAACAGACTCCTGTCCTCTGAAAACTGGCACAAAGAGGGACCTGTAACACACGCTCACTACTAGATTATGTGAACAAGAAAGGATCCTGGCCTTCATTGCATGCTAATTAATGTCAGGGTAGTGCTCTGAAAAGTTGCAACAATTAATGTTTTGATAACAGATGTCACCCCTGACTCTGTATGAATCACTGAAACCTAGCTGGTGAGACTGGTGTTGGTTGGATATGATTATTATTATTATTATTTTATTTTATTTATTTGTATCCTGGTAACACCTAATGGCCCTGACTAAGATCAAGGCCCTATTGTCCTTAGCACTGTACAAACAGAGACTAAAAGACAGTCCCTGCTCCAAAGAGTTTACATTCTAAACAATTCAGTGCAGCCTATACTGGCTAATTATCCCCAGAGCATAACTAGATAACAGAGCATAGATAACTTTTCTCTGCCTGAATCCCTGTCTCAGGTGAACAAAACCATTTGTGTTTTACAACCTTGTAGCATGTGAAGCTCCTTTCTATGGTTAATGATTCATGCAAATGCTCACATACTATAAAACAAATAAATTTTTCACTCCAGTCCACACTGCACTTTGAGTATTCCATTCCTGCTCTGTTGCATTGTCCCTATTCTGCAACTTCAGCTGCATATTCTGCATTCATTTCACATGCAGAATTCCCATTTGTCCCATGCTTGAATTTAATAATGATTTGAAATTGTCAAATAAACTCAAATGAAATTATTTAATCAAAGATTATCAATTAGAGATTAGTACAGCAATATACAGAATACAGGAAGAATAGATAAGCTGCCACCCATGGTGAAAGGTAAAAAGCTGGCCTCTGTAGCTCTCTCTTCCATACATGGTAGGATGCTGGCAATTTGCACTCCCCAACCTAACTTCCAACACCTGTCTTTTTTTTATAGGCTATGAGACATAGAAACCCCCTTTTCTGAGGGAAAAATATTTTCCCATGGTTACATTTACTATGTGTTCTGTTTTTCTAATTACTGATGAAATTTCTTTTTATGGTCCTCAGTTTACCTGATTCATGAGTAAAAAGAAATCTCTAATCTGGTCATTGTTACTAATGGCTATGAAAACTGACAGTTCTTAATGAGCTAAAAACTCTTTCAATGGGTCATTGTTTTATCCATTGTTGAACTCACCTGTAATAACAATTATTCCATATCAATCCCCGATTCCATTAACAGAAAAGATCTGCCATAATAAGTGTCCCTTATCAATCACACAGTTTTATTTATTGTAGTAGTTAGAGGGGGTCTTTTCTCTGGACACATGGATTCCCACAGATCTGAAGATGCTGAGGATAATTAGACACAGTCCAACACTCAATCATACATAATTCCTGAATACGGGTCACTTACATGTTAAGAAGCAATGATCTGGGCCTTAGAATTCAAATGCACACTTTGTTAATACCATAAGGATTTTGGAAGAATAGTTCATATGTAAATGAATGTCATATACTGGAAAAAGAGGACTAAAAGGGTTAATATTTACTAACAGGCACTAACCTGCTGATGACAAAGAGAGGTACATGCCCAGAACAAATTTTGTACATGTAACAATCATCCACAGAGCAGATCACTGAGAAGGATCTTCTTTTTTTCTCTCTTTTTTTTTAAAGTCACTTGCTCAAGTTACGTTTAGAAATAACCACCAAAGGTGAAAGACTGGTATAAAATTAAGTAGCCATGTATGTTGTTCAAGATTCCCAATGTAAAGAGCAATGGCAAAGGTGATGGATCCACTGAAAGAGCAATGAAATATTGTATTGTCCCCCTTGGTGCATAATAAACAACTGTAAATGCATACAAAATGGCCTGCAAAGTGTGAGTTGATTAGTAAGAGGAAATTCAGTGTAATTTTAGTAATGAAAAAGGAGATCAGGAAATAGCATTGGAAAGAATAAGTTTAATTGCGTATAACTATTTGATGTATATTTCAATCAGAAAAAGGAAAGGGAGCATACTAAATAATGCTGGTATGGCATTTACTGTAGGAAGATTTTCCTAAACAAAAGGCTGAACTTTGTATATTGCTTTTGAATAAAATAAAGATAATACAGGTTCACCGTAGCTGCCTATGAGGACGATTATGCAAAGCTTTTTGATTGTGATGGGCCTAATATGCTGTTTCTTCTATTTCTGTCCTAACTAAAGTTACTTGTTCTCATTCTTCATGGCTTGCATCTTTACATCTGAACAAAGTGAGTTTAAAATGCTGCCATTATGATCTGGTAGCATTTTACACTCATTTTGCCAAGGAGTAAACGACTACACAAGGTGCAAGGCAGAAGAGAATCTGTCCCATTGTTATTTAACACATAATTGCTATTATCTGTCACAATCCACGGTTATTAGATGCTGCAAATGGTCCTTACTCGTGCACGTAGCCCCTTTGTGGTGAACTGAACAGTTAATTTGACTAAGAATTTGCAGGATCAGGCTCATTATCAGTTAACAATTAATAAAGTAGAGACAAAATAAGCATTATATTGGCAGAGGAAACTAGGTATATTTTATAGCTAGGATTCCTTGGCCATGATTCAAATATTTGTCACTCACTAGACAAGTGACCACACCCTTAAGAAATGAAAACAAAAAATCACCTCTGATTTTCTTCAGTTTCTTTGCACCTGTAATAACAACTATAGGTAAAATGCCCTGCTATACCAGAGCAACTTGTGCAGCGATGGTCATTTCCAGTTCTGGTATGATAACTGTTTCTTTATGCTACACAAACCTGATTTGGCCTCTAACGAACAAAAGTGCATTGTATTATATGAGGAGAGAACATATGGATGGGTATTCTCCTATGGGGAGGGTATTTTTATTTTTTTTATTTTTACACCAATGTGCAGATATCTGGAGCATCTTTAAAGTGATAAAACAAATGTACAGCACTGCTGAGTTAAGCAGGGGAAACTCCTCCATGCTGGATAAGTGGCTATTTCCATACTGATTTTGGTATGTGTGCAATCGAGAGACTTCACTGAGGCTGTAGTTAGCTATACTGATTTTTAGAACACTTGTAATTTACAAGGTTTCCTTTCTCCTGGTATTTTCTAATTGTTTTTAATCCAGAGAAAAAGTCTCTGGGGGCAGAGTTTTCAAGGCTAGATATTGAAACTATGCATCCAAATCCCCCCATTTGGTTGTTTAAATAGATACTTTAGGTTCCCAATACCAAATTTAAGCACCTAACTGCCAAACTGAGTTCCCAAATGCCAGATCTAGATGCGTAGCCTAGCTTAACAAGATTGAAAATTTGACTCAGTGGGCAAATTCTGCTCTGACCTGTCCAACCCCCTAAGAGGTGTGGTTACAAAGGGACAGGGTGTCAGTTCAAGAAGTTGTTTTCTCCTTGTACTGCTGCTCAGGGACTAGTCACAATGTGAATGTAGAGTACAAACACTGCACTAGACTCTCCAAAGAAACCAGGCAAACCGGTTGAAACTATAGTAAAGAACAGAATTGTCAGACACATAGATGAACATAATTTGGGAAATAGTCAACATGATTTTTTTTAAAGGGAAATCACGCCTCACCAAATCTACTAGAATTCTTTGAGGGGGTCAACAAGCATGTGAACAAGGGGGTCCAGTGGATATAGTGTACTTAGATTTTCAGAAAGCCTTTGACAAGGTCCCTCACCAAAGGCTCTTGAGCAAAGTAAACTGTCATGGGATAAGAGGGAAGGTCCTTTCATGAACTGATAACTGGTTAAAAGTTATCCAAAGCAGACTGCGAAGAGTGACAAAGGGATCTCACAAAACTGGGTGACTGGGCCACAAAATGGCAGATGAAATTCTGTGTTGATAAATGCAAAGTAATGCACATTGGAAAACATAATCCCAACTATACATATAAAATGATGGGGTCTAAATTAGCTGTTACCACTCAAGAAAGAGATCTTGGAGTCATTATAGATAGTTCTCTGAAAACATCCACTCAATGCACAGCAGCAGTCAAAAAAGCAAACAGAATGTTGGGAATCATTAAAAAAGGGATAGATTGTAAAACAGAAAATATCATATTGCCTCTATATAAATCCATGGTACTCCCCCATCTTGAATACTGCGTGCAGGTGTGGTCACTCCATCTCAAAAAAGATATATTGGAATTGGAAAAGTTTCAGAAAAGGGTAACAAAAATTATTAGGGATATGGAACGGCTTCCATATGAGGAACGATTAATAAGACTGGGACTTTTCAGCTTGGAAAAGAGACGACTAAGGGGGGGATATGATAGGAGAGGTGTGGAGAAAGTAAATAAGGAAGTGTTATTTATTCCTTCTCATAACACATTAACTAGGGGTGACCAAATGAAATTACTAGGCAGCGGGTTTAAAACAAACAAAGGAAGTATTTTTTTCATACAACGCATAGTCAACCTTTGGAAATCCTTGGGGGAGCATATTGTGAAGGCCAAAATTATAACAGGGTTAAAAAAAGAACTAGATAGGTTCATGGAGGACAGGTCCATCAATGGCTATTAGCCAGGATGGGCATGGATGGTTTGCCAGAAGCTACGTGCCAGAAGCTGGGAATGGGCAACAGGGGATGGATCACTTGATGATTACCTGTTCTATTCATTCCCTCTGGGACACTTGGTATTGGCCACTATTGGAAGACAGAATACTGGGCTAGATGGACCTTTGGTCTGACCCAGTATGGCCTTTCTTATGTAAAGGGGCCAGAGATGGTGCTAGACCCCTTTGCCTATCCAGAGGAACAGAATACACTGTGCCTTTTAAAGCAATGTGGAGATCTAAGTTCCATGGCAACACTGGTGTCCAGGAGCCATGGAGGAATACCAACTGGGTCTGCCAGAAATCTTCCTGGGACTCCTGCTGCAATGCAGTCGCCTTCACCCATCACTTCTAGTCAGGCTGTGCTTTAAAGGTACCATCTAGTTCTTAATGGGATCACAGTGCAGAATTTGGCCCAGTATTTTAGTCATATATACATTTTTCCTTATCTTTTGTTTAAGGAAGAATGCCTTGCAAATGTCACAGTGTTAATGATTGCAAGAGAACAAATGAAACCCTATTAGATTATTCAATGAAATACTTGCCAGGTCAGCAAAGGCAAACATTTAAAAAACTAGCAAGTAACTATCTGTTTCAGTGCTGATATATAAGATGGATTCTTTTGAGGTTGCTATCTCATTCCAGGGAAACCTTATCTCCTCTGAATATGGCACTCCCCCTGCCCATACACAAAAAAAGTGCCTGCTGGGGGAGTCTATAGTTAAATCTGCACTTGTGAAGCACCTGCTGTTCAGGTAAGTGAGGTCCTCATCCTGTGGGATGCAAATCTGAAGGAACACTGTCCCAGAAAGAATCTTCTGGAACCTCTCTAAAGATGAAATGCTTCGAAATATTATGACATACATGGGACTTCACTGATGCCTGGGCCTTATGCTGCTCCTCTCCACAGGGTGTGAATTTCATTCTAATAGGGTAGTGTAAACTCCGATTGTGAAATTCATCCCTCCTCTTTCAGCAACGCATAAGCCTTGTGTTGGACTTCTGGTCAGGATTCAATTTCTCCCTTCAGGTCTGTAGTCCCACTGAAGCCATGGAGTTGTATGCATGAGTAAGCTGATCTTAGTCGGCGCTCCTGACTGAATTCTGCTCTCTGCTACAGAATCCAGAATCTGTCCATTGATGGGATTTGTCTTTGTGGGTCTGATTTTGAAAAGGCCTTAATCTGGCCTGTTTTTATGAGTGCTGTCACAGTGAGACATCTAACTGGTAGCATTTGTACTTTCAAGTAGTGGTGCCATAGACTTATGCCTGTAAAAATGCAGGCTGCTTTTCAAAACAGGCCCTGTGGGCCAAATTCTCTCCTGATTTACCCCTCTGCAGCTCATCCAAGTTGTTCCATCCAAATATGTTGCTACTTACTTTGAGTTTAAACTGGTGGAACTCCATGAAGCTCAATGGTGTTATTCCATGTTTGAGTTGGTGTAACTGATAGCAGAATTAGGCCTCCTGGATTTGCATGCACAGTTAGGTATAAATGATGGAACTATTTTGATTATAGGTCAGTTCAGGAGTCAGGAAAAGAAGCTCTTCAGAATTGCCAGAGGTGTGGAAATCTCATCAAACAATCATGAGATTTCCAGATAAATGTTGCAAACTCAGGAGGTTTATATATTTTGGATACGGTTCAGATCAGCAGAGCCTCTCTGGCACAGAGTCTGCTCCTCTTGCAGCATTTAGTTTTACAATGGTGTTTTACAGCATGAAACAAATTATCCAGTATCGGAAAACTCCAACTTCTGTTTAGCAGCAGTTTCTACAACAGGAAGAACATAGTACCATTTTCTGCTTCAATGGGTCAGTGACTGCAACAAAGATGGTTTGGAGCCCACACATTGGAGTTCTATCTTCAAGCAAATTGTAAGTTGTCAGAGCAGCAACTGGTCATTTTAGGCAAGTTTGACATTACCCACCACAAACAGTTTACATTTCTGATGGTGAACTAGCAACTTGATTTCTTTCTCTCTTTTTCCCTTTCTCTCTCTCTTTATTTTAGTACTCTAAGAGTTGAACTACACGGGCATTCTATTTACAGAGCTCTGGGGATGGTACTCCTATTAGTTGTGAAAATTCAGCCATTACATTTTATCATGAGACCTAAGAATGGTTCCTCTGTGGTAGTTATCTTAAGAAGGCATTCACCAAGGGATCCTTATGTTCTTACTCACTAACTTCTGAGGATATTTGCAAACAGTGCCAAAAATTCAGTGAGTTCATTATATGCGAGTAGAATTTTTAAGCAGATGATGTAACTCTGTATAGTTGCATTCCCTTTTGTCTATAAGCACCAGAATCCATCTGTTATAGTTTCTTTCCCATTATTTTGGGTCAGTAGGCACCATCCCTACTAAGAACGCTTTGCCTTCTTTGCTGGAGATTTTGGACTCATGCAGCAATGAGTGCCTAGTATAAGTGTTTGACTTCCAACTGAGAATTTTGCAAAGTTACTACTAGCTCTGTGATGAGGTTTATATTGAAACGTTCAAATGCCATCGCTGGGTAGAAAGAACAGTAGCCCTGAAAGGCTGCCAGACCTGGAGAGAAGATCTGGTGTCTGAGGCTCATTAAACAGCTGAGAGGTGGAATTGACAGCTATGCCTCCTGAATGGGAAGATGTCTATAAAAAGGAAGCCTCCCTGGAAGGAGAGGAGAGAAGAGCTTAGTGGTTCCTTCTAGTGCTCCCCATCCCCGGTGCAAAAGATGTCTGAAGTAGACTCAAGCTGGGGAAAGGAGCATTGGGGGGAAGAGAAATGAAGAAAGATTAACTGCTTGCCCTGAATAAAGAGGGGCTATATGCCACTTTCTGTTTGAATGGTTGTTTATGGGCTTTTGGACTTTGCATACAGAAGCCGCCCTAGGTTTTTTACGTTTAGGGACCTGTGGCAATCAAGGGGTATACTGAGAGCAGAGGTAGGTATTGCTATCGATATGTACCCCCAACAAAGTGAATGCTCCCAGACTTCTCCCCTTGTGTTCACTGCTATAATCATTTCTCCTATTGCATGTTACAGACATGACCGCTGATAGAAATCAAACTTCAAAGTCCCTGGTGTTACTGTTCATGGAAATTAAGTATTAAATCCCACACATAAATAATCAGTCTGGAAGTCTGGAAAAGCATCCTGCAATCATGGAACAGAAACTTTAGTATATAATTAACTGACCAATCACAACTGACCCACACAGATCATTAATGGTGCTTAGTTAAGTATTGAAAAAGGTCAGGAAATGTCAACTTTAAAACTGAATGCTTACCTTTAACTCTGCCTTTATGTGTACATAAAAGGATACAATCTCAAATGAAAGGAGTATTCACTGTTTCTCAAACAATACTTCTTCTAGTGGCTCTGCATATTCCCACTTATGGGTGCTGCACCATCGTATGGTGCCTTATGGTAAAAACTTCTTTTAACATGTCAGCTAGAGTGCTCCTGCATCACATACACTCCCACACCCCTTGCCTCAGGATCACCACACACGGAGGGTGAGGTTATAAAGGGAGTGGAATGCCCTCAGTGCCTTAGTTCCTTCTAACTGCATTCCTGGATGGAAGCGAACCACTCCATTCTCTTCAGAGCTGGAGGTTTTCTTCTTAGAAATACTTAGTGTTAGCTCATTTATTAGTTAGTGAATTACTTTTTTCCTAGTCCAGGTTATGGAGGAACTGAATAAACAGAGGAATCTGGGATTCAAGAAATGTCCTTTCTGCCCTGCTGTCTTCTTGGCATCCGACAACCACATGCACTGCCTTAAATGCCTAAGAGAGGGACACTCATCTTCTGAGTGTTCAATATGCCGAGCCTTTACTCCCAGAGCCTGCAAGTATAGGAAAGCTCACTTGCAGTTCCTCCTTTTAAAAGAAGCCTTTGAGGATAGACCCTTTGGATCTAATCAGGCCTTGGATCTTGAGTCTAAGAGATCAGTCTCTGCCCCTGTGGCTACTAGAGCCAAACATCTTTCACCACCCCGGCTCAGTTGAAGAGTTCCAAGAAGTCATAACCTGTCAAGGTCAGATCCAATCACCTGGTTCCTGCAGCTCCCTCAGTGAAACACCCAAGGCTATGGGTATCCAAACTGAGTGCAGGACATATTAATTAACTCTCAGAAACAGTCTACTAGAAACTGTTACTGTCAAGTGGTCCAGATTTCTGACTTGGATGAAGGGATGATCTGATTCTCCTGTACCTGCTTCCATTCCTTGTGTTCTGTAATATTGAATATGTTTTAAAGAATCTGAGGTTATCTAACTCCTTGTTAAAAGTTAATTTGGCAGCCATCACCATGTTTCACAGTGGAAGCATGTGACTAAAAGAACTAGGCAGAGGAAAAGGCGGGCTAGTGAAGGAGAAATAGAGCTTAAGAATAGGTTTGCAGAGTTGGAAAATGAAGAAGGGGCTCACCAGGTAGTCACTGAGGGTGACAGGGCAAGGAAGAAGAGAAGAGAGGTTAGTCCTATAGGAAAAGGGGAAGAGTTAATGGAGATTACACCAAATATGAGCCCCAGGAGGATACAGGATGGGTTAAAAAGGATTACAAGGGAGAATGGGAATGGAAAGAACTTGCAGCCAGAGGGAACAGGGGATAGACTGGAGAATAGCACCGTCACTAGGAAAAGGCAGGTCTATGTGATTGGGGACTCTTTACTGAGAAGAATAGATAGGCCTGTAACCAGAGCTGATCCAGAAAATAGGAGGGTGTGCTGTCTTCCGGGTGCTAAGATACGGGATGTAGACCTGAGGTTGAAAAGGATTCTAAAGGGAGCGGGAAAGAATCCCCTAATTATCCTTCATGTGGGAACAAATGATACGGCTAGATTCTCGCTGGAAAGTATTAAGGGAGACTATGCTAGGCTGGGGAGGACACTTAAGGAAATTGAGGCTCAGGTGATCTTTAGTGGGATTCTGCCTGTTCCTAGAGAAGGGCAACAAAGGTGTGACAAGATTATGACTATCAATAGATGGCTTAGGCAGTGGTGCTATAAGGAGGGCTTTGGGATGTATGGCCATTGGGAGGCATTCATGGATAGAGGACAGTTCTCTCGGGATGGACTTCATCTGAGTAGGGAAGGAAATAGACTTCTAGGATGGAGGCTGGCACAACTGATTAAGAGAGCTTTAAACTAGGAATTTGGGGGAGATGGTTGGGAGATGTCCAGGTAATCTCCACGCCAGAATTCAGCATAGAGTGGAAAGAAAATGAAGTAAGAGTGGATACAGCTGTAGGTAGGAGGAAGGGCAGTGTAGATACAAGTCTAATAGGTTATACTGGTAGTAAAATAACCGTGCCTAATAGGGTACAGAATGTGAGTGAGGCTAAACAGCAAAAATTAAGATGTTTGTACACTAATGCAAGGAGCCTAGGTAACAAAATGGAGGAACTAGAGTTACTGGTGCAGGAAGTGAAACCAGATATCATAGGTATAACAGAGACCTGGTGGAATAGTAGTCATGACTGGGCTACAGGTATTGAAGGGTATGTGCTGTTTAGGAAAGACCGAAATAAAGGTAAAGGTGGTGGAGTAGCACTGTATATCAATGATGAGATAGAATGTAAAGAAATAAGAAGCGATGAAATGGGTATGACTGAGTCTGTCTGGGCAAAAATTAAATTGGGGAAGAAAACTATTAGAGCCTCCCCTGGGATAGTGCTTGGGGTGTGCTATAGACCGCCGGGATCTAATTTGGATATGGATACAGCCCTTTTTAATGTTTTTAATAAAGTAAATACTAATGGAAACTGTGTGATCATGGGAGACTTTAACTTCCCAGATATAGACTGGAGGACGAGTGCTAGTAATAATAATAGGGCTCAGATTTTCCTAGATGCGATAGCTGATGGATTCCTTCAGCAAGTAGTTGCTGAACCGACTAGAGGGGATGCCATTTTAGATTTGGTCTTGGTGAGTAATGAGGACCTCATAGAGGAAATGGTTGTAGGGGATAATCTTGGCTCAAGTGATCATGAGCTAATTCAGTTCAAACTGAATGGAAGGATTAACAAAAATAAATCTGCGACTAGGGTTTTTGATTTCAAAAGGGCTGACTTTCAAAAATTAAGGAAATTAGTTAGGGAAGTGGATTGGACTGAAGAATTTATGGGTTTAAAGGTAGAGCAGGCCTGGGATTATTTTAAATTAAAGCTGCAGAAGCTATCGGAAGCCTGCATCCCAAGAAAGGGGAAAAAATTCATAGGCAGGAGTTGTAGACCAAGCTGGATGAGCAAGCATCTTAGAGAGGTAATTAAGAAAAAGCAGAAAGCATATAGGGAGTGGAAGAAGGGAGGGATCAGTAAGGCAAGCTACCTTATTGAGGTCAGAATATGTAGGGATAAAGTGAGACAGGCTAAAAGTCAAGTAGAGTTGGACCTTGCAAAGGGAATTAAAACCAATAGTAAAAGGTTCTATAGTCATATAAATAGGAAGAAAACAAAGAAAGAGGAAGTGGGACCGCTAAAAACTGAAGATGGAGTGGAGGTCAAGGATAATCTAGGCATGGCCCAATATCTAAACAAATACTTTGCCTCAGTCTTTAATAAGACTAAAGAGGATCTTAGGGATAATGGTAGCATGATAAATGGGAATGAGGATATGGAGGTAGACATCACCATATCTGAGGTAGAAGCGAAACTCAAACAGCTTAATGGGACTAAATCGGGGGGCCCAGATAATCTTCATCCAAGAATATTAAAGGAATTGGCACAAGAAATTGCAAGCCCATTAGCAAGAATTTTTAATGAATCTGTAAACTCAGGGGTTGTACCGTATGATTGGAGAATTGCTAACATAGTTCCTATTTTTAAGAAAGGGAAAAAAAGTGATCCAAGTAATTATAGGCCTGTTAGTTTGACATCTGTAGTATGCAAGGTCTTGGAAAAAATTTTGAAGGAGAAGGTAGTTAAGGACATTGAAGTCAATGGTAAATGGGACAAAATACAACATGGTTTTACAAAAGGTAGATCGTGCCAAACCAACCTGATCTCCTTCTTTGAGAAAGTAACAGATTTTTTAGATAAAGGAAACGCAGTGGATCTAATTTACTTAGATTTTAGTAAGGCGTTTGATACGGTGCCACATGGGGAATTATTAGTTAAATTGGATAAGATGGGCATCAATAGGAAAATTGAAAGGTGGATAGGGAATTGGTTAAAGGGGAGACTACAACGGGTCCTACTGAAAGGTGAACTGTCAAGTTGGAGGGAGGTTACCAGTGGAGTTCCTCAGGGATCGGTTTTGGGACCAATCTTATTTAATCTTTTTATTACTGACCTGGGCACAAAAAGTGGGAGTGTGCTAATAAAGTTTGCAGATGATACAAAGCTGGGAGGTATTGCTAATTTAGAGAAGGATAGGGATACCCTACAGGAGGATCTGGATGACCTTGTAAACTGGAGTAATAGGAATAGGATGAAATTTAATAGTGAGAAGTGTAAGGTCATGCATTTAGGGATTAATAACAAGAATTTTAGTTATAAGCTAGGGACGCATCAACTAGAAGTAACGGAGGAGGAAAAGGACCTTGGAGTATTGGTTGATCATAGGATGACTATGAGCTGCCAATGTGATATGGCTGTGAAAAAAGCTAATGTCGTCTTGGGATGCATCAGGAGAGGTATTTCCAGTAGGGATAAGGAGGTCTTAGTACCGTTATATAAGGCACTGGTGAGACCTCACCTGGAGTACTGTGTGCAGTTCTGGTCTCCCATGTTTAAGAAGGATGAATTCAAACTGGAACAGGTACAGAGAAGGGCTACTAGGATGATCCGAGGAATGGAAAACTTGTCTTATGAAAGGAGACTCAGGGAGCTTGGCTTGTTTAGCCTAACTAAAAGAAGGTTGAGGGGAGATATGATTGCTCTCTATAAATATATCAGAGGGATAAATACCAGAGAGGGAGAGGAATTATTTAAACTCAGTACCAATGTGGACACAAGAACAAATGGATATAAACTGGCCACTAGGAAATTTAGATTAGAAATTAGACGAAGGTTTCTAACCATCAGAGGAGTGAAGTTTTGGAATAGCCTTCCGAGGGAAGTAGTGGGGGCAAAAGATCTATCTTGCTTTAAGATTAAACTCGATAAGTTTATGGAGGAGATGGTATGATGGGATAACATGGCTTTGGTAATTAAATATTCATGGTAAATAGGCCCAATGGCCTGTGATGGGTTTTAGATGGGGTAAGATCCAAGTTACCCGGGAAAGAATTTTCTGTAGTATCTGGCTGATGAATCTTGCCCATATGCTCAGGGTTTAGCTGATCGCCATATTTGGGGTCGGGAAGGAATTTTCCTCCAGGGCAGATTGGAAGGCCCTGGAGGTTTTTCGCCTTCCTCTGTAGCATGGGGCACGGATCACTTGCTGGAGGATTCTCTGCTCCTTGAGGTTTTTAAACTACAATTTGAGGACTTCAATAGCACAGATATAGGTGTGAGGTTTTTTTTGTGGGAGTGGTGGGTGAAATTCTGTGGCCTGCGTTGTGCAGGAGGTCAGACTAGATGATCATAATGGTCCCTTCTGACCTAAATATCTATGAATCTATGAATCTATGAAGATTGCCATTTGTTCATTTTTTCATTAAAAAAGTGTATGAAAGGTTATCAAATGTGAATCCCTCTGTTAGGGATCCTGTCCCTTCTTGGGATCTAACTTGGTGTTAAAATTGCTGGCAAAATTGTCCTCTGAACCCTTGGCCAAGTGCTCTTTCCATCATTTATCTATCAAGATGATTTTCAGTATTGCTATCACATCAGCCAGGAGAGTGAGTGAATTGAATGCCCTTGTGCTAACCCACCTTCCACCTTTTTTCTAAAGGACCAGGTAGTTCTCAGATCTGATCCCAGATTTTTGCCTCAGGTGATGTCTGATTTCCATATCAATCTGGTCATTAATCTGAAGCTTTTCCCCACCCAATCCACACTCTAATAAGGGGGAATTGGTTTTATATACTTTGGATGTTAGAAGGACTCTTGCCTATTACTTGGACAGAACTAAGAATTTTCATAAATCATCTAGACTGTGTCTTATTCCAAGGACCACATGGTGCATATGGTTTCTTCCCAGACTATTTCTCAGTGGATAAAACAATGTATTGTTTAATGCTAAACATGAGCATAAGTCCCTGTACTGACTTTGATTTGACTACATTCCACTGGCATTGTGGCTACTTCCTTCTCCTGTCTTACGCAGGTGCCAGTTGCTGAAATTTGCAAAGCTGCAACCTGGACTTCGGTGCATACTTTCACTGTGCTCTGAACTTGGCTTCTAGAGAAGATGCCAGATTTGGCTAGGCAGTACTTCAGTCTCTATTCAACTAGTTCCCCTCTCCAGGTTAGTTTCAGCACTGCTTATCAGTCTACCCTATCAGTGGGATTATGAAGGACCACATGAAGAAATGAAGGTTACTTACGTGTAACTGATTGCAGAGTGGTAGCCATGTTAACTGTATCAGCAAAAAGAATGAGGAGTACTTGTGGCACCTTAGAGACTAACAAATTTATTTGGGCATAAGCTTTCGTGGGCTAAAACCCACTTCATCGGTTTTAGCGCACAAAAGCTTATGCCCATATAAATTTGTTAGTCTCTAAGGTGCCACAAGTATTCCTCGTTCTTGTTACCTGTAACTAGAGTTCTTCAAGATGGCTATGTATATTCACACTTCCCACGTGCTTTCTCTCTCAGTCAGAATTCTTGTTCTGTGACTCCGGTGTTGAGGTGGAAGGACCCGAGTTGATCAGGGTGCTCTGCACCTTTATCGCTTTGCCCTCAGTAATTTGTGACACTGAGGGTAAGCGGAGGAAGGCAAGAGAGCCCCTAGCAAACACTGCTAGAAGAGGTTTTTACCATAAGGCACCATAAGGCGGCACAGTACCCATAAGTGTGACTATGTAGAGCCATCTCAAAGAACTCCAGTTATAGGTAAGTAACCTTCATATATAGAACACCACACAATTTTCCCTCTAAGATTAGAGACAAATTTCAACCATTCTGGCTATAGCCCTGTTCAGGGCTCATTAAATAAGGGTTGTCCAGAGAATAAGGAACACTAATCAGTTAAAGGTCTGGGGCTAAGATACAGACCCTCCAGATTCCTACTCCTTAGCTCCTCGAGACAGAGGGATCATTATGGTGGGGGGAAAGAGTATGAGCAGAAAGAGAAGTCCCTTTAATCAGATCTTGAATTTCCTAAAACATCCGTGACTGATTTGGAGATCTTCAGTGGTTTAAGCATTAAACTATGTAAGTAAGTTAGCTACAAGTGCATGACCAGCATATCATTCCTTAGGTTATGTGTCTCATGAGTTTAATCAAAACTGCTGGTCAAACCTGTGACACCATTTTTAGATGCTCATAACTCAGTGAAATCAAAACCAATTCCCTTTGGAACAAGGCCATGCACTGCTCCTCAATAAGGATTATTCTGTGCCAAACTGCTACTTTCAAACCTAAGTTGCTTTGGCAAAAGTGCTGTTCAAAAGAAAGTCACAACTTTTTTTCTGAGAATGAGGAAGTATTTTTTCACCCTCCTCACATGCACAAAGATTGAACCATTTTGCTCAAATTACCAAATATCCACCCCCCTCCAAAAAATAAACTAATACTTAAGAATCATCTTTGGGCAGACACCATGCCCAGAAAATTTCAACACAAATGGTAACTGTTTCACAAAGTCATGTCCTTGTGGAAATAATACTTTATTGTGGAAATAATTTTGCCACCTTAACAATACAGTCAATGCTATTCTCACTGTAATAAAACAAATGGAACATTTAGGCCTTGATCCCACAAATATTTATGCACCTGCATAAATTTCCTTATGTGAGTAGTGCCATTGGCTTAAATGGAGCTACTCATGCACATAAGTGATTGCAGGATCAGGGCCTAAGAATGAAGTTCTGCTTTCTGAATTTATTAAATTGCCAGGGTTTTCATATCCCCAAATTGAATTGTTAAAAAAATATCATTATCAATGGCACATCCTTATCATTTCTGCTTATGTCAAACAGGATTTCACATAAATATTCATGGAAAAATCTCTTTCTGTTGCTCTTTTTGAATCCGTGCTTGATGGCTTGGAGTTTGATTTCCAGCACTGTTCAATGTCAAGGGCAATGCCGTTCTTTCTGAACAACTCTCATGTCTATCTGCAGAAATGCAGTTGTTTTCTAGTGCTTACATTTTTTTCAAAGACAGATAGTCCTAATGTGTGTGTGTGCGTGTGTGTGTGTGTATAGAAAAAGATTACATATATGTGTATGTGTGTGTGTATAAACAAACACACACAAAGAAAAATATTTTAAATATTTTAAAATGAATCTAGGTATATGTATATACATACAGTGTGTGGATACATACACACACACACACACACACACACACATATGAAGATACATCTAGTTTAAAAGCAGATAAAATAATTTCAGAAGCCAAAAAGTATTAAATTAGTGACACTATTATATTGATTGACATTTCATTATCTAAATGCCCAACATGCTTTTTGCTTTTAGATAATTAGTTGTCAGTTTCCAAAACCAATTACATTTTAAATGTTACCACAGTTGTTCTAAGGGAAACTTAGGCCTTTTATCTTGTGGCTGAATTAGTATTCAGATCGAAGTAAAGACCTGAGCAAAATACATTGTGCTCAGAGGGATATGCACTGGCAAACAAAGGCAGTAGGCATGTTCATGTCTCTTGGACAAAGAAAGATAAATAAGGTTTTTAGAATTAAGTTAGCACATGCTACCATGATGAGTACAAAGTGATTCTTCCAATGAGATTACTTTGCTTAACCTTGTACTACAGCGACAAACGGTTAGTTTATTTTATTTGTCTGTGATTTCAATTCCTCGTAGATGGATGCAGCTGTGTTTCAGTTCTAGCAAATGGGTACTAATACCTGGTTTGAATGTTCAGAAAAAACAAAAAAAAATTGTTTAGATCATTTGGTTTCAGCTTTGGCTTTGGGGATTAGATTTATAAAACACTTCCATTTTATTGTTCTTCTCTCCTTCATTTCCAATGACCTCACTCTTCAACACAAGTTTATGTATAACCAGCATCTGAAAGCTGAGAGTTGTCGGATTTCACAAGGAAAGTTTAAAAACTATTGTATTAATATGTAGAGAGGAAAATAGTACTTTGCATTGTGCATAATGTTTTGTAGATGTAGCTAGCACATAGTGGTTGCAGTTCACAGCATCTGTACCTGTATTCCCTCTCCATGGCTCAGCAAGGGCACCAACTTCTGGATTTGTGCCTCCCAGCCATCACCGCTCTTGGGCAGAGATGTGTGTCTCTCTTCCTCCTGACTGAGGTATTTCCAGGCTGCATAGTTCTTTGCCTATGCTATTATTCCCAACAAGACAGACTGCCTAAATGGGCAAAGCGTCTGTGCTTTGTTTTCTCTTTGAAATCTATGAACACCATAACTGCCCACAGTTAAAAGACACCACACAGCTCTTTCTAAGCAAGCACATTTATTCTTAAGATGAAAGCATTACAGAAAAAACATATTAAAAACAATCAAATAACCCACACACATGCTAATAAGCTTACCAAAGATCACCTCAACTCCAACAAGGGGCTCTAGAAGGTGGCAGTCCTTCCAATCCTTCTGCAAGGATTGTCCCCACTCTGCCCACAAAGAGAGGCAGCTATCAGGAAGGTTTCAGAGGGAGTAGATGCAGACTGTGCTTAGAAGTAGCAGGACTTGGTGAGTGGTGTGTTTGGTCATTCTATGGATTGTTTGGTTGATTGTTTTTTTTGTTGTTTTCTATGTATGAGCTACATAGCAGGGCCTTACTAATGGAAGATGCCTTGCAAAAGTTTCCAAGGTTCTAACCCTCAGAGCTTTGATCAGCCCAGCTGTGTGAAGTCTCTGAGTAGTTAATCACTCACTGGTGGTGAGGGGTGTAGCTAAGATGAGCTAATCATGGAAGGCTTGGGATAAAAAGTCACCAACTAAGCAAACTTGAGAGGCACAAACAGAAGCCGCTGACAGGAGAGTTTCAGAGGGAATAGAGAAGGGGTTTGTAAGAGGTTTCCTTCCAGTTTCAGCACAATGTGTGACATCAAGATGGCCAGTAACGGAACAGTGGTGTTGACCTGCAATGGATGTGCCATGTTTTCATTCCTGCCGGAAGCCAGAAGGGATTTCCTGTGCATGAAGTGGAAGTCACAGAATGACCAAGTTAGTGGCTGTGCTGGAGGAAAAGATTCACGGATTGGAGGGGTATGCAGAGATACTACTTAGAATCGGGAAAGCTGAGATGTTCCTAGACAGCCAGTACCCCAAGAAATACCAGTACCCCAAATTCAAGGGAGAATGGAGCTTACCACCAAGGAACTGGAGAAAGAAGAAGTACGATAGGAGGCCCAGAACAATAGGGAAGTTCCAGAAGACTGGAAGAAAGCTAATGTTGTGCCAATTCTGAAAAGGGTAAATGGGATGACCTGGCTAATTATAGACCTGGCAGCCTGATATCAGTCCTGAGCAAGATAATGGAGTGGCTAATAAGGGACTCAATTAATAAAGAACTAAAGGAGGGTAATGTAATTAATTCAAATCAACATGTGTTTATGCATATTAATAAGTTTACAAGAGTCACCCCAAGCTAACTTGATATCTTTTTTTTATGAGATTATAAATTTGGTTGATAAAGGTTATAGTGCTGATGTAATATACTTAGACTTCTGTAAGGAGTTTGACTTTGTACTGCACAACACTTTGATTAACAAACTAGAATGATATAAAATTAACATGGCACACATTAAATGGAATAAAAATTTGCTAACAAGTCTCAAAAATGTAACTGTAAATGGGGAGTAGTCATCAAGTGCAGGTGTTTCCAGTGGGGTCCCACAAGGATTTTAACCTTATAGTAGTTAACATTTTTATCAGTGAACTGGAAGAAAACATAAAATAATCACTGATAAAGTTTGAAGATAACACAAAAATTGGGAGAAAGATAAATAATGAAGAAGACAGGTCACTGATTTAGAGGGATCTGGATCATTTGGTAAACAAGCAAACAATATCCATTGTCATGTAAATGTATACATCTAGGAACTAACATACTTACAGGATGGGGGACTTTATCCTGGGAAGCAGTGACTCTGAAAATGATTTGGGGGTCATGGTAGATAATCAGCTGTGCATGAGGTCCCAGTGTGACAGTGTCGACAAAAGGGCTAGTGCAATCCTTAGATGCTTAAACAGGGGAATTTCAAGTTGGCATAGAGAGATTATTTTACCTTTCTTTTTGGCACTGGTGCGACCACTGCTGGAATGCTGTGTCCTGTTATAGGTCCCACAATTCAAGAAGGATGCTGATAAATTGCAGAGGGTTCAGAGAAAAGCCATGAGAAGGATTAAAGGTTTAAAAAACAGGCCTTAGGGAGAGAGACTCAAGGAGAAGGTTAAGGGGTGGCTTGATTACATTCTATAAGTATCTACATGGGAACAAATATATAGTAATGAGCTCTTCAATTTAGCGGAGAAAGATATAACACGATCCAATGGCTAGAAGTGGAAGCTAGACAAATTCAGACTGGAAATAAGGTGTAAATTTTTGACAGTGAGGGTAATTAACCATTGGAACAATTTATCAAGGGTCGTGGTGGAGTCTCTATTTTTAAATCAAGATTGGATGTTTTTCTAAAAGCTCTGCTCTGGGAATTATTTGGGGGAAGTTCGATGGCCTGTGCTATACAGGAAGTCAGACTAGATGACTAGTCCCTTGTGGCCTTGGAATCTATGAATCTTGGACAGAAGGTTCTGTCCATTTGCTGGATCAGGAAGAAGGCCTTGAGTCAGTTTAAACTCAGCCTATTTATCCAAAAGTCCTCCATTTGTCTGTTGGTCTCTGGAGAATCCAATTTGAACCAGTACTTACAAGTCCCTCCAGTCACTCTGGAGTTGTTACAACCTGACTGATTTTGCCTAACCATCCCTCACTGTTTTTAGCTCCTGGAGGACTGTCATCCCTGAATTATATGCAATCCTGGCCCACAAAGATACTTAAATTTAATGCAGTAAGGTCTCCCACAGATATTTCAGGAAATTGCCATATCTCTCACAATAGCATGTGAGCTCAAATCAAAAGACATCCTAGCTATGGACCCTGTTATAATTGCATGAATATTCTTGAGAAATTACTCATAATAGCTTTTGGAAAGGCACAAAGATGAATCATCACCACAGGTTTTGTATTCAGATGCTTTCTTTCTGCACAGAAGTAACTAAATCACCATTGCCCCCCGAGGAGTAGTCAGTCCACTGGTAGAGTCTGCTCAAACAAGCAAAGTTTCTCTGTATAGGAAAAGAGTTTGAACAGTCAAAGCTTCTGCACAAGCAAGACACAGCTTTCAGTCTAATGTCTTGCTGTCACTTAATAACAGTAATTAAAAAATATACAGAGCTTTTAATCTGCTGCTATAAGATAAACTGCTATACAAACTTCACTCCAATGTGTTTTTATGTACTGGGCTCATATCACTTTTCATTGAACTGCAGCCCTGCCTTTAAACAGTATACAATAGCACTACAGGACAGAAAATGGAAGATGTGCAATTTTTTTGGTTGCACCTAGTCTTTCCTGTGAGGTCTCATCTCTATGGCCCCAATCCTGCAATTGGAGCTACTTGGACAGATCCCTGAACTCACTGAGAATTTCACTTAGTTCAGTGAGTTTGTATGCAAGGACTGTATGGCAGAATTGTGACTTCGTGATGGCAGAACCTAATTTTCTTATCTTATGACATTTGACAAAAAAAGGAGCCTGAGGTGATATGGAGGCAAGCAAACATTTAACTGTCACTATTTATAGTTCCTATCAACAAATGATGACTCTAGCTATATTCCTACTTTATAAATGACTTATGTAATTGGGCTAAAGAAGTCTCACGCAACACTAGTTGGTCAATTACCTCTTAAATTATGTAGGCTTTCTTGATTAGAAAACATTATTTTTCTTTCCCTACATAAAGCCCTAGTCCTAAATATGCACTTAGTATATTTTAAATTATTGTTTGTATTTGTACACAGAAGCTACATGGAATGGAGATTTTCCTATTAAAAGTCTACGTTTCTGGATTCAAAAAACACCTTTATTTCTCCATGTGTAAAAGAACTTCTCTGAATTATGGATGGATGAATCAATGGGTGCATAATTCTAGGATAAGAAGCATCTGAGAGGCAAATGTGTCCACACAAAAATCTGCATATTTATTAAGGCCATGTCTACACTACGAAAGTACTCTGATTTTACAGAAGTTGATTTTTGGGAACAGATAGTATAAAGTCGAGTGCATGCGTTCACTCTAAGTACATTAATTCGGTGGTGTGCGTCCACAGTACTGTGGCAAGCGTCAACATACCGAGCGGTGCACTGTGGGTAGCTATCCCGCAGTCTCCGCTGCCCATTGGAATTCTGGGCTGAGCTCCCAATCCCTGCTGGGGCCAAAAATTTGTCGCGCGTGGTTATGTGTAAATGTCGTCAGTCAACCCTCCCTCCCTCCATGAAAGCAATGGCAGACAATCATTTCGCGCCCTTTTCCCTGGATTGCCCGAGCAGACGCTATAGCACGGCAAGCATGGAGCCCGTTCAGCTCACCGCAGCAGTTATGACCATTGTAAACACCTCACTCATTATCGCGCAGTTTATGCAGAACAAGCACCTGAAAAACCAGGTGAGGAGGCGACGGCAGCGCGGTGATGAGGACATGAACGCAGATTTCTCTAAAACCATGGTCCCCGGCAATTTAGAGATGATGGTGTTACTGGGGCAGGCTCATGCCGTGGAACGCTGATTCTGGGCCCGGGAAACAAGCACAGAGTGGTGGGACCACATAGTGTTGCAGGTTTGGGATGATTCCCTGTGGCTCCGAAACTTTCGCATGCATAAGGGCACTTTCATGGAACTTTGTGACTTGCTTTCCCCTGCCCTGAAGTGCAAGAATACCAAGATGAGAGCAGCCCTCACAGTTCACAAGCGAGTGGCAATAGCCCTGTGGAAGCTTGCAATGCCAGGCAGCTACCGGTCGGTCGGTAATCAATTTGGAGTGCGCAAATCTACTGTGGGGGTTGCTGTGATCTAAGTAGCCAACACAATCATTGAGCTGCTGCTATCAAAGGTAGTGACTCTGGGAAATGTGCAGGTCAAAGCAGATGGCTTTGCTGCAATGGGGTTCCCTAACTGTGGTGGGGCGATAGACGGAACCCATATCCCTAGCTTGGGACAGGACCACCAGGGCAGCCAGTACATAAACCACAAGGGGTACTTCTCAATGGTGCTGCAAGCACTGGTGGATCACAAGGGATGTTTCACCAACATCAGTGTGGGATGGCCAGGAAAGGTTCATGACGCTCACGTCCTCAGGAACTCTGGTCTGTTTAAAAGGCTGCAGGAAGGGATTTACTTCCCAGTCCAGAAAATAACTGTTGGGGATGTTGATATGCCTATAGTTATCCTTGGGGACCCAGCCTACCCCTTAATGCCCTGGACAGTAGTAAGGAGCTGTTCAACTATAGGCTGAGCAAGTGCAGAATGGTGGTAGAGTGTGCATTTGGTCATTTAAAGGGTAACTGGTGCAGTTTACTGACGGTCATCGGCCACTGTCCTGTACTCTGCTATTCTGCTGAGCTCTGTCAGTGCCGGACGACTGCATGAGCTCAGAGAACATTTCATCGCGCGTGCGGTTTTTTTGCTGCCTTATCTGAGATAGCCTTTGGGACGGAGGAGTGAGGCTTGAAACATTTGCAGCTGCTGGAGGAAAAAAAGGGAGTGAAGTATTTAAAAAGATACATTTTACAGAACAATGGCTATACTCTTTCATGGTGAACAACACTATTCACATTATATAGCACGTGATTTTGGTACAAGGTCACATTCTGCATCTTATATTGAGTGCCTGCGGCTTTTAGAGATCACACACGCAGTGCCGGGCAACAGAATTCGGCTTGCAGGCGGCCATGGTAAGCCATAGTCTTTCGGCTTCTGCAACCTTCATAACAGCAGCGCCCTCCTCTCCCATACCAAGCAAAGCACGCTGAGTTGGCCATTTAGTGCTGCAGTTTTCCTGTTAATGTGCAGCAGCAGAAACCGAACTAACCCCACCCCATCCAATTTTCTGGGATGATTGCTTTACCCCTCCCCCCACCGTGTGGCTGGAATCAGGGAAGATCCCTGCTAGCCAAACGTGAACAGCTCAGTGCCAATGCCCACCCTGCTCCCACCGTGTGGCTAACTGCAGGGAGGATTTCTTTTCAGCCACAGGCAAACAGCCCAGTATGAACGGCCACCTCTGAATGTCCCCTTAATTAAATTCCCCTATTTCAACCATGAACAAGGTTACCATGAACGATATCACTCTCCTGAGGATAACACAGAGAGATAAAGAACGGATGTTGCTTGAATGCCAGCAAACACCGGGACCATACGCTGCCAGGCTTTGTCATGCAATGATACCAGATTACTTGCTACTAGCAGGCGTGGTAAAGTGTCCTACCATGGAGGACGGAATAAGGCTGCTTTCCCCAGAAACCTTCTGCAAAGGCTTTTAGAGTACCTCCAGGAGAGCTTCATGGAGATGTCCCTGGAGGATTTCCATTCCATCCCCAGACATGTTAACAGACTTTTCCAGTAGCTGTACTGGCCACGAATGCATCCCAAGTCCTCAGGGCTAATTAATCATTAAAAATGCTTGCTTTTATAACATGTATTATATTTTAAAAGGTACACTCACCAGAGGTCCCTTCTCCGGCTTGGTTGGGTTGGGAGGGTATTTCAGGCAGGGTGATAAAAAAAGATCCTGGCTGTCAGGGAGAACGGTGTGCTGTGTGCTCTCCTCAAGCTCGTCCTCCTCCTCCTCATCTTCCCCATCCACAAAATCCTCAGGCATGGCAGAGAGTACCCCATCATCGGAGTCCACGGACAGGGGTGGGGTAGTGGTGGCAGCCCCCCCTAGAATTGCATGCAGCGCAGCGTAGAAGTGGCATGTCTGGGCTCTGTGCCAGAGCATCCGTTTGATTCTTTGGTTTTCTGGTACGCTTGTCTGAGCTCCTTAAGTTTCACGCGGCACTGTGTTGCGTCCCTGCTGTAGCCTCTGTTCCTCATGGCCTCGGAGGTTTTTTGAAATGTTTTGGCATTTCGTCTTTTGGAATGTAGTTCTGATAGCACGGATTCCACTCCCCATACAGTGATCAAATCCAGTACCTCCTGTTCGGTCCATGCTGGAGCTCTTTTTCGATTCCGGGACTGCATGGTCACCTGTGCTGATAAGCTGGCCTGGCCAAACAGGAAATGAGATTCAAAAGTTCCCTGGGCTTTTCCTGTACATCTGGCCAGTGCATCCGAGTTCAGAGTGCTGTCCAGAGAGGTCACAATGGTGCACTGTGGGATAGCTCCCAGAGGCCAATACCTTCAAATTGAGTCCACACTAACCCTAATTTGAAATTTCGATGTTGATTTCAGTGCTGATCCCCTCGTTGGGGAGGAATACAGAAATCAGTTTTAAGAGCCCTTTGTGTCGAAAAAAAATGGCCTCGTTGGGTGGACGGGTGCAGGGTTAATTCGATTTAATGCTGCTAAATTTGACATAAATTCATAGTGTAGACCAGGCCTAATAGAGCTATAACAACACTGAATGGCTGTTTTAAAGTTAATGTTATCGTGGGGCTCAATTATTTGTGACTTTGCTCATGTTAGCTAGTGCTACTAAACTTTCCAACAAGAATGTGTAATTGCTTAAGAAAATGAATTTGTACATGAATCCAGTAGTTACACATCACATACGTAAAGCTTCATTTAAAAATTAGTGAACATACACATATATAAAATGCTAGTAATTTAAAAAATTGATTTCACACACAGTAAGGTTACCAATGTAATATATACACATCTTAGAAGGTTTTGATATTATTTCCAGGCATGCTTACCTATTCCAATGCAAAGTCCCTCAAAACGTATAGAGGACAGGACCCAAACTAATATTATATATGTAGTCCAGATTCTGAGCTGCTGTAAATTGGTATAGCTCCATTGACTTCAGTGTATCTATGCTGATTTACACCAGCTACACATCTGGCCCTATAGCTCAATCTAGTAATTAAGGCACTTATTCAGGGAAGCACTGGAACAAATATTTAAGTTTGTCCCTGTTCAGCACAGTATTTAAGCATATGCGTAAATTCTGTCCTGAATAGGGATGTTTTCTGGATTCAGGACATAAAACAGCCAGAGATAAGCCAATATCAGGAAACAAGCTGACAAATTATATATATATAATTATATATAATATATAATAAAAATAACTCTTATTAAACAACAAAAATTAATTCCAAGACTTTGCCATTATTTCCCTTCATATTTATACTTTTGAACTGGCAACCAATCTATTTCCAAACCATCTGAAGAAATACCACTTATTTTACTTTATTTTCTTTTGCACTTTCAATAAAATATACCAGCTGAGCAGAATTATAACAAATATGTGAATTATTGTAAGAAGCTAAACAGCAGCAGGGACAGGGAAGCTTGTAAATTGCATTGTGCAATTGAGGTTCTGGAAATAAAATAAAATGTCATGTATAACTACATGCAGACTCTTTGCTACCTGAAAACAAGTGCTTCATGCCACAAAACTTCTTATAATCAAAACTATAATTGCTATTATACTTGTAAAATGGTAGAAAAGGCAAAGGATAGAGTTGGAGACGATTATGTTCTCTTTGTTTTCCTGGGAAAGAGACATGTTAAGGAAACATGAAACATCTGTTGTCTACTCTAGTCCCCTTAATCTGATCCCAAACGTATTCAGATACTGTTCTTAACCCTTTAATCACATGTGAGGCATATATGGATTTTTCACCACCCAATTTGGGCTCAAATCTATCAACATTATGCCTAATGTATGCTTTTGTTCAGGGTCACCCAGATATATCCTGTCTCTCACTCTGTCAAACATCACATGCATCAGCACATGTCATCTGTTTTATTCATTATAAGCTTTCTCAGAAACATTATATTTCATTCTTTCTTCCCTCATCCATCTCCTTCTCCACTTCCTTCATACCGTTGGGAGAACAGCGGCATTAAGTCAGGAACCAGGGGCAAGAGAATACTGGTTCTTTTGATAGTCATTTTAATGATGTTAATATGCATGAAGTATGCAGTTCCATAGGAATGAAGTCTACAGTAATTTACCATTATCCTTCAGCCATGGGATGTTACACTTCTGTATTAATGTTCTATGGAAAATACAAGAGCAAATGCAATTAATTACCCTTATCAGTCATACTGCTATTGCTTAACTTTATTTAAATTCGTATATTACTTATATTATGGATGAAATCCTGGACTCATTAAAGTCAATGGGAGTTTGGCTACTGAATTCCATAGGACCAGGATTTCACCTTATAAGGTCAAACTCTCTTCAGTTTTACTCTAGGGTAACTCCATTGACTTGAAAGCAGTTATTCTGATTTACATCAGTGTAAATGAAAGGAGAGTCACACCTATGTACGTATTTCAATTTTTTAAAAAATAACGAACCAAGGTAAAGAGAACAACTCAGCTATATAAAGATTTAACTTCTTTTAAAGCAACCTTACTATAAGTGAGTAAGCTAAAAAAGACATAATATGGGTTAACACACATTAACACTCAACTGGGGATGTGCTACCATACTAGATCTAATTGTGTTCTGTGGAGGTCTAATTCATCCCTGTGCAGAGGGCCAGGACAAGGACTATATAGTGCTTAGATTCAACATAAGCCCTAAATATGTCCTTAAATGAGACTCCAGTGGTTCGTAATGAGAATGCCTTGTGCTGACACTCTGCACAGGGGTGAGTTTCACATCCCAAGGGAATGACATATGCCAGCAATGTAGAAGAATCTTCATTGCTCCTTGGTGCTTAACAAAGATGCTGTAATGAGTTGAGCAACCTATGGTGTTTGTCAAAAAATATAAGAAGGGATAAGTTCCTTTTTTTGAACTGCTACTGACGTAAAACTGATTAGAAGGACACTGTGGGAAGAAGTACAGTCCACTGGGCTCTGTGAATGTAGGCCTTTACACACATATGGAGCCACATTAATGTCAAAACATTTGCACCTTTGCCATGCTCTAACAATTTCAAATCTGATCTGAAATCTCTTGCTTTCTTTAAGGTTTAGATCCATTATTGGGATTCAGCTATTTTCCCGGTTCATGTTAGTGCTTTTAATGCTAGAGCTGAAAAGATACTAAACTAATTAGTAATATTTTTGATAGACAAATATTGTTCCTTTGATTAATTTCCTCTTTCTCAGGCCTTACATTTGCTGTAGGCTTCCTCACCGCTTGCTGAGTGGATGATTAGCGCAGTCGAGTGAGACCACAACTTCCCCCTGGGAACTAAGCAGTTTTATGATGTCCTTTGCCCCAGTGATCTGAAGGCTGTGATGCTAAGTCCACCCTTGAACATACTTATTCCCCGCTGGCTACCATACCTTCAGATTAGATTTCTATCTGCTTCCTTTCTAGTCTTTCTAGTTGTAAAACCACAAAGGCAGCTTTCAAGTTGCTGTATCAAATACAAGAGACAGTAAACTCAGACAGAATACATACGTGTTCTCGACATACATGACCTAGACACCCGGGTTCTTGACAGGGAAAAGAATGAAGATGAAACTTTTCCTTTTTTTTTTAATTTTAGTTAACTTGTCACAAAATCTGTCCTACAGTTGAACTAAACACAGCCTAGCGAGTGGTAGCCATTATAAACTTGCCAGTTGCCTTAGATAATTTAGATTTGCAGTTAGATAATCTCAGTATTTGGTAGAGTTGGTCAACCTTTTTCAAATAGGACATTTTTCGTCAAAACTGGATTTTGTTTGTTTGGTTTTGACACAATTAAAAAGCAAAATAAATAAATACATCGTTCTTTTGGTAGGGTTTTGGTTTCTCATTTTTCCCTGCATATCTTTTTTTTTTCATTTCCCCGTTCCCCCTTTTTCAGTAAGCAAAATGGTATTTTCTTTATTCATGGTATTTCCTGGGGTCCTGTGATGGGGGCGCGACTCACCACTGTGGCGCCTCCTGCTGGGTGTAGGAGATGGCTCCCCACCGGGTCCACAGTCATCACTGCCCCATCCCTCTAGGCAGTCTCTGACCCAGCCCGGCTCTCAGGCATCCCTTTTTTATCCCGCCTTCTCCAAAGGAGGCAGTGCCTTTTTATATGGCCCTCTTCATGGCACCAGAAGCAAGCCCTTTGCCTCCCCTTGGCCATGGGCCTCCCATTGTCCTTTCCTTGCTCAGCCCGTTCCCCTGGGCTAGCTTCGGCCCTGCAACTAAGAGGGCACTCCCTCCTCAGGTGCCCCAGTTTCACACAGGTCCAACATGCCCATCTCCTCCCTGTTCTCCTCACAGGAGTGACTCTCTTGGGCTCTCACCCCTTCACAGTCTATGGGAGAGGCTTCTGTCCCCTACCTCACTAGGGGACTCTCTCTTCCAGTGTCCATGTTGCCCACAGGCCCAACACACCCATCTTCTCTATGTTCTCCTCACAGGAGGGATTCTCTTGGGCTCTCTCCCCTTCACAGTCTTTGGGAGAGGTTCCTATCCCCCACCCCAGTATGGGCACTGTCTCATCCAGTGTCCATGTTGCCCACAGGCATAACATTCACTTGGCCCAGCCCCGGCCCCAGTGCCTGGCTTCCTCTCTCACTCTCTGTGGCCTCTATGGACCTCCCCTCGTAGTGACTTGAATAGGTACAGCTGCTGCTCTGCTAGTTGGGTCATATAGGCCTGCAGGTACTCCTGTTCTCTCATTGTCTCTTTTGGGTTGTGAGCACCTGCATCAGCAGGGTCTGAAGCCGCCCTTGCTGCTTGTCGGCCCCTTTTTGCAGGGGCACTGACTTTGGAGTCCAGGCCGGGAAGAACCCTATGCAAAGAAGGCCGCTGCATACCCCAACTCCATTATCTCCACCTTTACTGCCTTTCAAATCTCTGAAATTGGCAATCAGTCCTCTATCCTCCCCCTATATCAGGGCTGACCATGTGCCCATATTCTCCACCACGTGACAGGGCATGACTCACCACTATAGTGCCTCCTGCTGGCTGCCCCAGGAATTAGCACTGCACCCTCTTCTGATGGTGTCTCGCCTGCTCTCATCTCTGTTCCTGGACCCACGTCACTCCCAGGACCGCAGCGTCCTCTTCAGTGACACTGCCCTCCGGCTGTGCCTCACTCTGTGCTCCCCGTCCTTTCCGACGGAACCTGCAGTCTATTATCCAGCCACTCCCTTCAGTGGCAAACTGCAGTTCACTGTCTAAACACTTCCCACATGGCTCCAGCACCCTCTTTGCTTTTGCATCAAGGCCTCAGTCTGCAACCCCCAGGAGGCAGCCAGGAGCTGTTTCATGCTCCATCCACTCCTGCTGACAGCACTGCTCTGTCCAGGGTACTGGCAGTTCTTGGTTGGGAGCCCAGGAAGGAAGGACTGTGTCCATGAGGAGCTGAGAGAAGTGGCTAGACCGTGGACTGCAGTTTGCCACTGAAGGGAGTGGCTGGACAGTAGTCTGCAGGTTCCCCCGGAAGGTGGGGGGACATAGAGTGTGGCACAGCCGGAGGGCAGTGTCACTAAAGAGGATGCCATGGTCATGGGAGCGACGTGGATCCAGGAACAGAGATGACAGCGGGTGAGACACCGCCAGAAGAGGGCACCGTGCTAATACTCTGGATACCCAGCAGGAGGCGCTGCAGTGGTGAGTAGCACCCCATCACAGGTCCCCATACATTAGGCAAGTTTTTAAGCAGAGGCTACTATTTTAAAGGGAGTTCTGAATGGAATTTACTTGAAATCTACATGTCTTTACAAATGTTTAACTGTCAGTCTAAATCAAATGTCTCAGAAGGACCTCTTTTTGATACATCTTTTTCAAATTGCTATACACAATGGTATGCCATCAGACACTCTTGCCTTCCCTAGCCACTCCATTTTGTTCTGTTACCTTCCCATCTTCCTCAAATTCCACAATGACTTCTCCTTCTCTGGTACCTCTTCCTCCTACACTAGCTTCCAACAACTTCTGTTCCCCTCAAACTCATACTGGAGGACTGTGCCTCTAGCTAGTCAGATCATCATGTCAAAGTCTCTGCTTTCATTTAAAACCAAGTAAGTTTCTCCTGATTGCAACAAAAAGGTTGAAAATGTGGCTCAAGTGTAACTGATGGAGAAACACCTCCCTGAAGAGGGACTTTGTGGTAGGTAAAGAGTGCCGTGGGATTCACCCACACCCATATCTCTGAAGTGGATATACCCCAACAGATATCTACTGTAGGGGCCCTTGCTGACACCCATGAAGGTCCCAAAGGGAGGAGGGCTTCCTGCAGCCATTCTGGCATTCTGGGGGAGGGAGACAGGGGACGAAGAAAAGGGCCTCGTGCTGTTGCCCCTGCCTGTGAAGGGAGGCAGGCACCCAACCCTACTCTACCTAGACATCTAATGGTATGTCTACACTGCAGCATTTTAGCCAGGGATAGCATGGGAAGCAGCTTGGGCTAGCTGCCTGAGTACATACCAAGGGGGCCCAGACAGGGTTGTAGTCAAGGCAGGTAGGATGATCTACCATCCATGCTACCCTTGCAACATTGCTGTTCTTAGTTCACTAACTCGAGTCATGCTAGTGTGTGTCTGTCTACCTGAGCAGAGCTACCTGTGTGCCTGTCTGCTCCCAGCTGCTGGGAGTGCTGATGTACCCCAAGTGGGAGGCAGAGCACTTGGTGAAGGCATGTTGTTATGTGTCTAGGGCCCTGGATTGCCCTAAAACAGCCCTGCCTTTCATTCCCCTTTTTCATCACGCCAGAGGTATGATGGAGCTTCTGCAGGGGCTGAAGATCTGGCAGATGTTTGCAGCACCTTAGGCGCTACTGTAATAGAAATAATACATAACAATGTTAACAATCCAATAAATGATGTTCTGTGTGTTATTCACTCAGCTGTATCCATGACCAAGAAAATCCACTTCATAATAAAGGTAGAAAACTCTATTTTCACCCTCATTGCTCTGTTCTCCTTTTTTCTGATGTATTCTTCTCATTTCTTGATAGAGATTGGTCCTTGCTTATCCTTCATCACCCGCCTCACTTTAAAGGGCATAACAATAATTATGTTCTTCCAAAGCCCACTACTTACCAATATAAGTAAATAAAAGACAGCTTGCTTATCAGGCCAGATTTCCCTAAGCTCTCATGGGACCCCACAAATAACAGTAACAGAAATGACTAACATTAAATTACAGATATCAAATCCTTCAGATTTACCAGGAGCCCCATGCACTGTTGCTGGTTGCTATGTACACAATCCCTATGATTTATTTCTGATGATGAAAAGATTGAACAACATGATGCAGTGCCAGACCTCACTAGACTAACCTTAGATTAGTTGGCTCAACATTTTCCTACCTGCCAAATCCTAGATGAACATTGCTATCCATAACTCCATTTGCTGGCATTAAATTATAAAGTCCCCATAGAGTGCAACATAACTTCCTGCTAACAAATAAAGTTAAATACTTTATTACAAAAATAATAAAAGAGCAAATGTAGAGGGAAGTCCACCTATCTCCTTTGATGTTGCAGTGAAAGTAAAATGCAATCTTTTGGAGAAGCTTTTCCAACTAGACATTTCCATCCCCCTCCCACCAACCTCTCTGTTACATCAGCTGCAGATGAAGCAATAAATACATCTTTTAAAAAAATCCATTTAACAAATGTTAGCATTTGCCTGGCAATTTTACTGAAGTTCATGAAATGTGTCAAAGTTGCTCTTGAAAACAAATTAAAAGCAGCAATATGTCTAGAAGCCATCTGGGAGTTGGCCATTTTCATCTTTTCTTTGTGGAAACTAGGAGTGAGTGCTGACACCAACCCAAATTTTGCCTGCAGTGGACCTCAGATGGCGTTTTATATTGTTCCAGCAACAGAATCCTGGGAGCTCAGAATTTCTCTCTGCAAGTTACACCCCCAGACATGTGCATACACTTGGGAACAGCTGTTTGCCAGACTGTCAAGTGCACTACAGTCTAGATGGCTCGATAGTCCCTTTGTTGACAATTCCCATCCTCGCTCATGGAAGTAGTATTAGAAATCCAGTGAAATCTAATGAAAGCAGTTAAGTGAAGGACTGTCAAGTGCAGCATGATAGAGAGATGAGCTGTTGTGTGTGTGTTTGCCTTTGGGAGCTTGGCTGCGTAGAGTCTAAGTAAAAATGAGAGTGTACTTCAAGATTTGGCCCAGACAGGACTCTAATATATCCCCCTGGAACTCATTTATTAAGCTCTTAGTGGTAAATTCTGCTCTCAGACACACTGGTGTAAGTTTGTAGTGACTTCAATGGAGTTGTTCTAAACTGACACCTGTATAGCTGATCAGATTCTCGCTCTCGGAATTATCCTTGCTACCCATTTCCGAATGCCTTCAGTGCATAGATTTCCCATTTAGGTTGATAAGAGTTCCACACATGGAGGGCTTACAGAATCATTTAGTGCTGATGACTCTCTCCTAATATCAGTCTCTTGAAACCCAGGGGGCATTGTTGGCCAAAGAGCTTTAAAGAAGGGAAAAGGTAGTTAGAAGTTTTCACCTCCTCCTAAACTAACTAGAGATCCACACTTCATGAGTAATATCCTATTTACACAGTCTCGGTCCATTGCCCATTGTGCAGAATTATGATAGCTCTTTCTCAGAATACTAATGTACTGAGACTATAATTTTAACCAGTATAATATATTGAACCCCACTTAAATAATTGACAAAGGAACAAGCCTGTGAAAAGAATATTTTTTCAATTTGAACCAATCTTGTGTGTATATATACTACATTTTCTTAAGCATATATTAATATTAATTCATATTATCTGGGCTACCACTCAGAAGCAAATTGGTAATCTATTGATATAAGACTATCACAGCTAAGTCTGTAGAGTTTTGTAAATATATACTGATGTTCTTGGTAAACAAGTATATTTTCTCCAGTTTTAAGAGCACTGATTTAATGAGTCTCCCCTATGTTACATATGTCTCTTAGAAAAATCTATATCTTTCATTCCAATTTTGTGAAGGATTTTTTTTTTTAAAAAAAGGGAAAGTACCTGTGTAGTGAAAACCTAGCAATATACTCAGGACTGTTACTGAAAGAATGCGGTTGCCCTCTATGACAAGACATTGGGCCCTTGAGCACTTAGAGGATCTGCCTACACTAACCACATTGTAAATGGGTCATATAATCAGGCTAAAGCCTTAGACAATGGTTGTATGATCTGGTTACTACATGGCTAGCCCCCATCTATACAAGTACACTTAACCATGTTTTAACCAAGTCAGAGAACAGCCATGGTCTAACCGGGTCCTCTGACTCTGTCTTTCTTTGGTGTCATGAGTCCAAATAACCGTAAGGTCCAATCATACAACATGCTGAGCATCTACCAAGGGCAGCTGAGTGCCTTCAATTCCCATTCATAACTGAGTGTAATATATTGATTTTGAATGCCAGCTGGACTCCACTGAAACACACTTTCCACCTCAACTCATTTTTAATGGAGTTTATTGTTTGTGAATGATTACATAAAATATCCATTGTTTTTATTAAATACTGAGCCAGCATATTCATTCACAGCCCTTAATCTTTCAAAAGATTAAATCTGATATAGATTCTTCTGTCTTGTTTCTCATTGGGTTTTATTACACCTACTTCATTGTACGTTGACTTGAAATAAAATAAACTCAGTACGCAAATTTCAGATAATGCTTAGCTGGCCAAGCTAGTATTTTGGACAGTGACATAAAATATATGTTTAATATAATGGTTCCCCTCTTTGTGCTCTTAGACTGATTTGTGCTGGCTAAGCGGAGATGAAAACATGAAGAATAAATAAAATGCGCAAAATTACTGACAGGCGTCGATATAACATAACCCCCTGAAATTTGATTTGTGTTTGAGATCATTGTCTAAGGGTTACAGCCATTCTTCATGAGTTATGAATTGCTTGATATTGCAGGAAACATCTGCCTGCAGATGAAAAATATTAATTTGGGGTGATCCTCATAAGTTCTAAGACTTCCTGCAGAGAGCTTATATAGACATTTTTATTAGAATTCATAAAATTATCTTTTAGAGTAATGCACTAAAATTCCCCAGGAAAACTAGATTAAGTAAAGAAAACAAGATTCTTCAAATTTCTCCAGCAAAATGGTAGTAAAGCCAAAGACTTGCCGGTTCTGTCTGTATTAATACATGCTGCCCTCTTTGTGCTCTGCACATGAATAAAGGAATGAATATAAAACATCATCAATTTACTCTGAATACCAAGTTTTGAATTTGGATGGGAAAGGACTGTGTACATTCCCCGCGTTTACATTCCTTTGTAAAAGGAAAAATTAATTGTACTATGTGTTGTTATAATAGAAGCATCTAACATTAGAGCTAGCAATAATAAGTGGTGAATTTCTGGCACTCTTAGTTTAATGGTATTTAGCTTCTAGTTTAGTAAAGGCTGGGAAAATAAATTGCTTTTCTCATTTTTTGAAGGGTGCCAGTATTGTAACAATTCATTCAAAACAAGAGCCTTAATTATGGCACCTATGCAATGATAGGTTATTAATGTTGATGAAATTCTTGACAGTTTACAAGAGAATTCAATCGAATGAAAAGTTTAATCACCGTGGAAATCTGAATGAAATAGATTCTAAACATGATGGACCTGTCACAGGCAAAAGATTATTAATTTGATTTTTATAATGTATGCTGGTCCTTATGTTCTTGCTATACCAGTGACAAATGGATCTGGGCAATCAACCTCCAATTTATGAGAATACAAAGGAGAAAGAAGTGTATTACACTCTGGTTCAATGTTACAGCAGTGCAAATCCAGAGTAACTCCATTAACTTCAACTACCTGACAGTTGCTTATTGTATATTGCTGCTGAAGTTCCAGTTGACATATGATGCAGTAACGGACTTTACTGGAGTTACTCCAAATTTGCACCTTGCACTTTTAGAACAAGAATTATGTGTGCAATGTATGAAGCCAAATACAAAATGAATAATTTCTTGGATGAATTTTGCCTGTTTTTCAGTCCACAATGAGACCATGATTTTATCACATGGAATCATTGTTTAGACTTTCTGAATAATTATTGGTCTGTGCAATATTTGTGCACAGTCCTTTGTGCATTTTCAGTATTCAAGCCATTTTCAGCAGACACATATATCACATGGCATGTTTCTCTTCTCTGATTGGATGAGCACTGGATTTCAATGTGAACACCCATACCTGCAAATTTGGAATTCATTTTCTGTGAATATTAACTTCATAGTCACTGTTTTAGATACCATGGTTACTACTAAGCCCATTTGCAAGAAGCTTTTCATCCCCCAAAAGTGACAAATACGGGTGTTAAAAATTCAAAAGAATATTCATTGAATGTTTTTCTAGTAGTGTTCACCCAGCTGTTGTGATAAGTGGTAAGTGGGCTTTGTGGATTCCTTTTGTTTCCTATTGATATACTGTAGATCCTGATTCAAAGCCCAATTGAAGCAAATAGGAATCTTCCTATACACTTCAATGGGTTTTGAATTGTGCCTATGGGTAAAATTTTCAAAGCCACCTAAGTAATTTAGACACTTGAAACATCAATGGGATGTAGGCTCTAAGCCACTTAGGCTCTGCTGGAAATTTTACCCCATATACACGAAAGCAGCCCCCCTGTGCCTTTATGGATGCACACTGTTTGGACTCACAGTCAACTTAAATTTATCACACTGTACTTGTACCCCATGAGTGACCATAGCAGATTGCTGCACAAATGGGTATAGTTCACAAATTGAGAAAGACTATGAGGAAAAGTGGTGACACGTGTTACTCATCATAAAACTAGTGAGTAACCTAAGAAAGCAGAAATAAGGGGTGAAATCCTGGCTCCCTTGAAACCATCGAATGGAGTAGGATTTCATCCAGGGTCTTTATAATGAATGCTAATGACTTAGGGCCAAATTCTATTCAGCTGACTCACATGGACTGTCCCACTGACTTCAGTGCAACTATTCACACGAACAGGTTTTAGTCATTAATCCCTTTCTCTTCTCAGAGTGACTACTATGCAGTCATTAAGTCTGGATAGCCTGCTGGTATCACAGGTATATCTGTCTTACCTTTTACAAAGCAGTCAATATTTAGTGCCTCTTCCTAGCCTCTTCAAATAGAGATTTCTTTCTTTCCTTTGTTGCTCTATGTTGCTTCTGCTAGTTTCCTTCAGCTTGTGACATTATATCCAATGTAAGTGCTAGTTCAACCAGTCGAAAGGTCTGTGCAAGAAGACTTTGAAGGTACCAGCTCTGAGACTAGTTGTAAATCAATAAAGTACTAGGAATCCTGAAGACCACTCTACTGCAAAATGCCAAACTATCCCAGAGAAGTTCAAGAAGTGTCTCAATGTATAAAATGATAAAGGTGAGCATGCTGATGTTTCTAAGCAGAGTGAAGCAGGTGGGTTGTCTCACTTGAACTGTTGATTAGTTATTATTAGCCTTAGGTCATTCTTATTTCGCATGTTCAGATCCTACTTTCTAATTTTAAATGATTGACCATCTTTAATTAGTACAGTTACTTTCTTAATCCTCACAAATGAAATAACTTCCACCAATATTGTGGTGCTTTATTAGAACTCAGTAGCTTCAGGGTGCCACTTCTGAGTGCACATCTCCAGACCACATTTCTTTCCTCCTTTTAATAATGCCGCAGCTCTATTATTATACTAAATGCTTATTTCATTATATTGAATTGTATCACTGTGTACAGATTTCTAGTCACTCTAATCCAGTGATTCTAAATGCTCCTGGACTTAGTGCTCTAAGTATAATTTGTAAACCTGCAATCAAGCCTCATTATTTTATCTATATTTCATAGACCTGTAGCTCACAGGAATGTAGGAACATAAATAGAGACAACCTTTTGCAGGCATCCGAAATGGGTGACCACATTTTATTCATAAACCTGATTAGGAAGTTGAGGTAGGAATGCCCAGGTAAATCTGGTAGTTTAATACAATCTCTTCAATCAGTAGGAAAGAGCTAGAGATTTAAGACTCATAATCTACCAGAAGAGCCCAAATTTCCGTCACTTTTTTTTTCCAAGGTATCACTAAAATTAAATAGACTCAGCTCAGTTGAAAGTAGTGGAATTACTATCACAACTCTTCTTAATAGGTTGTGTCTGTTCCATGCACCTCATTCCATACACTCACCTTTTCTGAGCAATTCCATGTGCTGGAATATATCACTGCCGTTTTACACTAGCAGCTTCTCATTAACATCCAATTTAAGAAAGATCCACACTTGGAGATCTTATCCTTTCTTTTATGACATAATCATACATAAACTGGTTAGTGCAGAAGAGAACATATTTTTCCCCTTCAGGTGCTGAGGTGCTGAGACTGTTACATTGTTATTTTTTTCCTGCTAAAGAGGCACATCCCAAGCCAGCTAGGGCATACTTGATCCACCTCAAAAGAAAAAATAAATAACCAGGCACTAATTTAATTTTTCATTTTCCACTAAGTTAATTGTTATCTTTGACTACGTCTTGTGGGTTCATTTCCCAAGTAAGTATATTGGGCCAAATTTTCTGGTCACTATACTGTGCTGGCTTCAATTAAGATAACACCACCAGAGAATTTGGATAGGTATATTTTAATGCTAGAAGTTTGAAAAAAATCCTAAGGAATTTAAGTGTCCAAATCTCATTATTTGGGTGCCTAACTGCCTTTGGCTCCAGTGAAAATCCCACTCTAAAGAATTGATTCCATCCTTAATACACAGACTCCATAGCTGTAAATATTAGCCAAAAACTAATCAAAATGGAATTTATAAATCCATCTGGCTCTTTGTGAAACTGAGCAAAAGTTTCACGGTGGAGGACACAAGGGTCAATTTTCCAGAACATTGATTATCAGATGTTCGTCTTCAGTGCACCATGTATCATTAACTAGTATAGCTATGCTTCTTATGGAGGAAGGGCAAAGGTTTACAATTCAGCAGGGTTCCGATGTGGTTCACAAGGCTGGGTAGTGTGGAATCCTTAGATGATGATTGATTCATCATCCTAATTTGAAGTGTTAGACCCTGATCCATAAATGAACGAGCTACCTTCCATGATTCATCTGGCCCCAAAATATACCAAAAATATACTAAAAAAAATACCAAAAATATAGGGAAAATAACCTCCAAAAAATTATTACAGAAAAATGCTCTTCTCATGGCCATGGACCTAATCCTGCCCATCCAATCAACTTCAGTGGGACTTGAGGGCACTCAGCACCTCCCAGGAGGCATTCAACAGCTTGCAGAAATAAAGGGGAAATGCATCATAATCCACAGAAAATGGCTTTTGGAGAGAAACTTTTACATCACAGGAAGCAGTGCTCACTAAACTGAATTTCTCTGCAATGACAAGTATGTTTCTTGCTGTACTGTTTCAATAGATTTTAACCACTCTGGTTGCCCCTGCCTAAGGTGTCTTAGACAAGATTTCCCATCAGTCAAAATCTTTCTCTTTGTCTGTTACTTTTGTCATCCAGGTCTGGGCTAATACAGTAAGGTACTTAATTGTGTTAATTAAAGATGCCAACTAAGCAAGATGCTTAAGAATGAAGCTGCCAATGGCATTCTCTGTTTTCAAGAGCCAGACTGATTTAAGGCTTTGAATCAGCTGCTCTGTAAATTCCAGACCCAATAGCTAGATATTGTGTAACAGCATACCAGAAGATACAGGCCCATTTGGCATGTCTGGATTGTAGCCATGCAGAAGAGCCAGATGGAGAGAATGAGCTCGCTTGGAGACTATTACTCCACAAGTTGGTAGAAAGAAAACATCCGTGGCCTGGTTATCTCCTGCCCAGATTATTGTACTCACCCTCCATGGTCCTCTTGATACCTATGTCACTCCATTACACTCAAAATCCAGCTGCTAAAATGATCTTCTTTACCCATCATGTTATTTTTCTCTTCAAATCCCTTCACGGGCTTCTTCTTACCCACTGTATGAAGTTTAGATTTCTCATCCTCACCTTCAAGGCCCTGATCAGCTCCATCATTTGCCACCTTGCCCTTTTTACTCCATCAGTGCTGCCATCCTTGAAAGCTCCTTCTCATCCTTCTCCCACCTGTATGAAAGCTTTCTTTCATGATGGTCCATATGCATGGTACAACTTCCTACACTCATTGCACCAGGCCCCAACCTGCTCCTTACATAAGTCCCTCCTAAAGGCTCATTTCTTCCAGGATGCCCACAAACACTATCCCAACACACATGTACGCATCACATCCTACCAATATCTCAGGTCCTCCAGAGCCACAGGTGAGCGACAAGCCTCCTATCTGGACTCTTTAGAACAGGAATCCATGTTTCCTTATGTGTTTTTCCAGCTGTAACACAATAGGGCTCCAAATCTGATTGGGGCCTCTGGGAACTACTGGGATGCAAATCATAAATGGGAGACTGGAAATTTCCTCTTCCCTTTCCCAGCAGCGGAGATCTCGGATATCTAGGCTTGCAGGGTCACAAGATGATGAGAAGAGCTTGTTGGGAAAATTCAAATGTTTAAAAAGGGACATATTTTTCACAAAAACTTTAATAATGACCTTCAAAGTCATGGCACTTTTTAATATATTGAATTGCTGTCACTGGCCCATGACAAAATTTCTCCCTATATACAACAACACAAAATGACCCATAGAAGTCACTCTGTACAGCTAAGAATGGCTGTATTATTACAACAATTTATTTGATGATTACGGGGTGAACTGAAAATGCCAAGGACTCTGTTTTCCAACATCACATGTACCCTGGGATTCTGCGGCTTTCCAGAGCTAGTTTCTGTGGCAACAGTAAGCCAATACTGCAGCAAGATTTAATACATCCTCATGCAAATATTATCAGCTCTAGTCATCTCTAATTCTATAGCCATGGAATATGATAACAGCCACTGAACTACAGGGGGGCCCATTTACAAGAAGTCTCTTTTTAAAAAGAAATTTATTTTCATGCTATTTTCTTCCTCCTCCTCCTGCCTTTTTTTTTTTTTTTTTTAAAAATCCCTCAATTCTATCATTTTTCCACAATCATCACTTCAACAGCATAGCTCCATTCACCAACATGGGCTCACTGCTGTCTATGAACTAGAATACCAAAAAGGGTGGATACTGAGTCAGCATTGGTGTTGTAGGTGAGATCCATGTGATAACATAAAAAGCCACAATAATAAAATGATGAGCTATGTGATAAATGAATTTAGTGTGCATCTTTCACTATTGCCTCTCCTGCTCTCTGCTCACTAATCCATCTCTGTAAGAATTGCTAAAACATCCTAAACCTTTGAGCACCTTCAAAGAGATGACAAAATCAAGCTGCTAGAGAAATGTTTCTTCCTTCTCCCTCAAATGTGTAATCTCCCTACTAATTATATAGTTCCCTGCAACAATACAAATTTCCCCAAAATTGCATCTGTGTGAAGCCCAGAATGGGCAACATTCAATCCAGGATCAATTAGAGCTTTACTAAGCCCCTTCATAGCCTGTTGGAAGAATTTCCTTGTAAAGAAGAAACACTTGAGTTCAGCACACTGCCACAGCTACTCTTAGGGTAAGTGCTCAAGTGGGCGGTCAAAGACAGATATCAATGGTGTACACTGTGAACGATACACCCAACAAGGAAAGTTGGGAGTACTTTTCAGATCCTCTAACATATCTTAGGTTCCATGGTTGAGAAAAGGTGGATCCTGAGTGCATCTCAGACACAAAAAATCCATCAGTTTCCAAGCTAGTGCTCTTCACTGAGAGATTTGGGAATCTTCCTCTAAGCCTTACCTTTAACTCCTAACATCACTTTAATGTACTAAACTGACAGATTAATTCTTCCTGAATGGTTTCAGAGGGGTAGCCGTGTTAGTCTGTATCAGCAAAAACAACAAGGAGTCCTTGTGGCACTTTAGAGACTAACAAATTTATTTGGGCATAAGCTTTCATGGGTTATAACCCACTTCATCAGATGCATCATATGTGCCATGCAGCTGATGAAGTGGGTTATAGCCCACGAAAGCTTATGCCCAAATAAATTTGTTCTTCCTGAATGATGATTGGAAATAATTGCTTTTTATGGTCAATGGTCATGCTACATAACTACTATTATCTACCATCCCAGGAGATGAAAGGTGCTGGAAGTAGCCACCCAGAATCCCTTAGAAGGAGACAGGAGGACAACCCTGCCCTCAGGTCCAGAAAGTATCAGGGATTGGAGGGATCAGTCTACCAGCTCCCAAGAAAACATCTGTGGGGTGTGTGAGACAAAGGGAGGGAGAGTTCTTGGGGCCTGAGGGAGCCACATAAGAGGGAACATGAAGCAAAACCTAGGGCTGTGCCAGCAACATTAACCCAGACAGGGCCGGCCTTAGGGGTGGGCCACCCGGGCAACCGCCCAGGGCACCCGGTGGCCAAAGGTGCACCATGCGGCAGTGTAAAGACGTGCTGGAGGTGTAGTGTCAGAAACTGCTTCCTGGGGAGGCTCTCAGATGTCTCCCTGCTTCTTCCCAGTGGAGGAACATTGGGGGTGGGGGACACAAGTGGTGACACACAGATAGAGCTCACCCCCCCCCCAATGTTCCTCTGTGCCCCCATAGAGGGTTGGGAGGAGAGAGGAGCAACACTAAGTGCACCATGTGTACTGGTCACTTTCCCCACCTGGGCTGTGCTGTAAGGTGGGCATCAGAAGCTGCTTCTCTCTGCCCTCCCCTTATGCAGCCCGGGTGAGGAAAGTGACCTGGATGCAGGGAGCTCTGATGTCACTCCTCACCCACCCCTTCCCCCTGCCCCGCAGCCTCCTAGGGGTGCACGGAGGAGCAGGCTTCCAGGGAGGAGCAGGCAGGAATGCCAGCTGCTCCATGCATCCAGGTCAGTTTCCCTACATGGGCGTTGGAGGAGGTGCAGGTGTTAGGAGTGAAGGGGGTGCAAGAGAGGGGCAGTGGCTGGGGGCACAGGAGGGGAGTGCAGGAGTTAAGGGCAAAGGGGACACAGTGTAGGGGTTAGGGCACAGGAGGAGGCGGGGTTGGGGTGAAGGAGATGCAAAGGTTGGGAGTGCAGGAGCTAGGGGCAAAGGGGGCGTGGGGAGCCCACAGGGGCCAAGGGCAATGCGGGTGTGTCAAAATACAAGTTTTGCCCAGGGCGCCATTTTCCCTAAGGCTGGTCCTGAACCCATATCCACAAGTGTTCATGGACTTGGACTGATCATTCACATGTAGTACCGGAATCCATTCCAATTTCAGGTACCTTCAGGTTCTAACTGCACTGTTCATCCTGCCTGAGTGAGGGAGCATGCAAAGGTACTAGGACATCATACTGCTTCAACAGATAATATCATGCACCTGATGTCATGAGGCAGTTTAAACAATATCAATATGATATACAGTAAGTACAGAGCAATTAGTAATGCAGTCAATCATCGTGCTTTCCTCACTGCTGGTTTTTTTTTTCATTCTACGCTTCACAAACTTCTATTTATTTACAAAAATCTAAAATGGACAGTAATAGAACAGTACCAAATAATGGGGGTTTGCTCCATTAAGAGAAAAGCACAATAGTACAATTTTGTACCATTGTGTGATTTGTGTATACTACCCTATGCCAGCCATGCAGTCTATCACAAACTCTTCCTGGCATTAATAACTATAGGACTAAAGCTGTATTTGTTTATTTCACATAGACATATTCCCTCTATTAACTTTTGGATAACACCAGCAGCTCATCTAATGAAAAATAATGGTTTTACACCAAAAATTCAGAACTGTTTCTTTCCAAAAAGAATCCAGGTGCAGAAGAGAAGAACACTAGTTCATATAGTCCCCAGCCTTATCTGGAAAGAACTGTCTGAATATATTAGATCTTCCTTTGCAAGGATTTGTGACACATAAAAATTTGTATGAATACCATTTTTTTTTCACTTCTGCAGTCTCTAAGCATCTGAGCAATGCATTTGATACGGTTGATTATAACAGTCTATTGGATAAATTAGCCTCCTAGGGTTTGATGGTTCAACTCTGAAATGGATCACTACATATGCAAATCTAATATGCTGAAGAGAAGTAGTTTTTTCAGGGAATTTTCCACTCCTTTTTCTAAGTTATCAGAACTTGCAAATTATTACAATGCTCCCTTGTCTAGGACTATCTTTTTGTATATTAAAAATACTAATATCTAACCTATGATGTGTCTACATGTCAGACAAGTAATCTAGGGATTAGGTACAGTGGTGATTCTGTGATAAGGGACACAGAGAGGATGCAAAATCATTTGAACACCCCACATTGGAATTTTATTACTTATTTTCTTTAGTTCTAGGATTTTTATTTATTTTTTAAAGGAAAAGGTTTTAGTGGCAGTGAAAAATGCTGAGGTTGAGATGCCTGAAGATTGAAATATATCTATCCATAGATCAGGTATAGCAAGTCATGGGCAATGCAAGCTGCTCTTACATTGCCCTGCTAATGTGCCTCACCCCTGACTTGGAGGGGCCACAGCTAGTGACTGAATTATTGGTCTCTCTGTTGAGACTGCCACAGGGATTTTAACTACTGCTGGTGTATTGTTTTGCTTTTCATCTGGCCATTTGCCTCTCTTCTGTGTAAGCCATTAAAAAGCCAACATTTGTCAGGCATCACCACTCACACACACATATATTCTAGATATAGGGAATAATTGTGGTAATCCCAGATACCATTGTGGGTGATAGGTAGCCCAGATTTTCTTTCACTATAAGACACTTGTGGCAGGAGAAGTGCAGGGCCATCTGATTCTCAGCACCTTCAGGGCTGCTCTAACTTATGCCAGCTAACTGCAGTCTCCAAGAGACTGTATACCAGTTTAAAATTGGCAAAGCACAGGTGTGCTCTTCCCCCCCCCCCGCCACACACACATATGCCGTCTACATCACAGTGGGGGACAATTGGTGTAGGAGTTGGTTATGCTGCTTTATGAGAGCTCAGCGCTCCCCTACATAGGAGGGGGAATTCTTACCTGGTTAGCGGGGGGCAGAGTCCACCACTTTGCACAATTTGAGCATTGCAAAGAATCTAAAACAGCAAGAGAATCTGAACCACTGTGGGCAAATACTGACTTTTTAGTGGTGACCACCCTGACAAAATCCTGAAATGTTTTCATCTAGCATTAAAGCAAATGACTGCTGAACTGCTTACCTTTTATTGCTATTCTTAGTTCACTTTCAAAACAAGACTCTCCATACGAATGAGGCAGCAGGCTCCTGAACGCTTTTCTAATGAGTTTTATGTTAATCATTTTGCTATTTATTTATTTAAGAAAAGCGAGCGATTAATTGGATTTTCTTTCTTGACTTCAATAATGTTTTGATTTTTTACAGAATGACAGCTTCTTGCTATAAGACATAAATTCAGAAACATAAACAGCCAGAGCCTCACTTGGTGTAAATCGGTATAGACCTATTGACTTCAAGGAAGATGTGCTGAATTACACCAGCTGAAGAGATGGCTCATATATTTCAGTGCTAGGAATTATCAGCTAAAATACAAAGGCTGGAATTCTACTATGTATTGCATTTTGGCATAATGCTCCTGGCAGAAATAAGACCAAAACTCTGTGGAACTGGCCATTTGATTATTACCCTGGGATAATGGGATCCTGGAGTGGCGCAGAGCCACTATGCCAACCAGCCACATTCCTGTTTGGTTGTATAACAGGCATTCTAGGAGAAAGGAGGCATACCCAGGGTGTCTTAAACCCCAGCAATCTCTTTCCACTGGGATGGAATTGGCAGCAGATGCAACTTAAAGCAACCTTCAGGCTCATTGGTTTCAGGACTTTGGAAGCACAAAAGTAGATTGAAGTTATCTTTGTACTGTGCCATACATCTCTGGGTGAATCTGAACTTCTTAGCATTAAAGTTTTGTGTATATAACTGGAGATGAGCTCAAGGAGCCAAATTTGGAATCAACTAATACAGCACCTGAATAGACATTTTATTCTGAATAATTATCTATTTATTCTTTCTACAGCATCAAAAATATGCTAGCCAGCTAACAGAAAGGAAGGGGAAGACAAGGACTTTGCTTTAAAGAATTTGCAATCGAAATGGCCAACTAATCGAAGGATGGGGTATGAATAAAAGCCATGATACTGAACAGTGTAATTTTTAGAGTGGATCTGAAAGTGTTTGGGGTTTCTTCTCTGATAGAAAGGGACAGAAACTGTGGCTCTTTTAGAATTTATTTGCAGTGTTGCTGTGTGGGTCCCAGGATATGAGAGAGACAAGGTTGATGAGGTAATATCTTTTACTGGACCGACTTCTTTTGGTGAACGAGACAAGCTTTCAAGCTACAGAAGAAGAAGCTTCAGCAGAATAAGAGCTCTCTGTAACACAAAAGCTTGTCTCTTTCCTCCTTTTCTCTCTCTTTTAAAAGTCAGTTTGCTGGATGAACTTGAAGGAAGAGAGGGAAGAGCCATGATAAAATGAGTTAGGGTGAGAGTTCCAGGAATGCAAGACACATGGAAGAAGCCCAAAGATAAGAGTGGGAGCAAAAACATAGTAGGGAGAGGTTAGTTGTGTGGCTTGGGTGGTTGTCAGCAAAGCAAAGACTCTGTTTGGGTTGACTGGTAGGAAATATTTACAGACCCTTGTCCTATATGATGATATAATTAATGCAATTTTTTGTAAATTTATGCTTCTTAGTATGCACATCATTTTAACAGATATGAAATTGATTGGCAAGTTTAGGTCTCTAATAGTTTCTAAGATTCACAGCAATTAGAATTAATTTGCCTTTCAGAATATTTCTATCTCCCTAACCACACTAAATAAAGCAACTGACATATGGCTTGTGTAGCAGATGGATCAACTGCAGCACATAGTCAGCTGTGTAGATTTGGTGCATAGCTGCCAATTGATTTGGGGTATGATAGCTAAGAAACAAAAACTAATTTGTGTGTTTGCTGGGTGAAGGTGTGGTGGGGATAGCATCCGTTCCTTGCACCAGCAAGTAAGTATCTTTTCCAATATCCATCACGGGGTCAATACTTGAGCCTTGTGTCATTATGTACTCCTTTTGTGACTTTGAATCACTGCATCCTGTCTCTGCTGTAGAACTGGTGGATAGTTTTTATTGGAATGAGCAAGTACAAGTAGTATCATACTTTGCATGCTTGGCTAATAGAGGTTAAACATACCTGACACTGAAGGATTGGTTCACAGAAGTGGGTTCCTGCAGATTTGGTAAGAGGTTTGGCTTCTCTATGAAAGCCTCTTAAAGGATTCTATATAGGCCCAATTCACCCCCCTATGGTCTCACTGGGAATCAGACAAGACCTTGTGTGCTGAAATGTACTCTTGTAATTGCATCTCACCGCTGGGAATCAGTAACTGATGAGTTATAATACCAGCTTTGACAGTGATTCTGAAATCTTGGGCAATTCTCTTAGCCTTTCTACATCTGTGAAATTAATATTGCCTACTTAAAGAAGTGGTGAGGATAAATTAAATTAGTTCTGATCCACAGCTGGTGTACATCAATGTAGCTCCAATGAAATCAATGTAGCTATGCTGATTATACCAGCTGAGAATGTGGCTCAATATTTTAAAAGTTCTTTAAACATTAAAGCTGTTCCAATTAGATGCCTAACTCCCTTAGGTGCCTTCAAAAATCCCATCATGAATGTGCATTGTAGATGGTAAAGGTTTTTAAGTGCAATACATATATTGCAGCAGCTAGGACTGCCCATTCAGTTGTCCAACTCAAAATCTTTTGAGGATCACCTATCACGTTCTGCTAAACTTTCTATTATAATCTGCTAGGCTCAAGTACTATAGTAATCACCTCACCTATGGTTTTTAAACTGTGTTATTAAGTTTAAAGCTTCAAACAGGTTCAGCCCTCAAGCATTCTTAGAGAGATGGAAGCCCACAAGGCTCTTCCTCTTGTAATCCTGTCACACATTTCCAATGTACTTGATATTTTTTCAGTAGCTCATCTCCCTTGAGACCTGAAAAAAAGAGAGATGCCTTTTAATTAGTCTTTGGGCCAAATTCAGCAGTGATAAAAAAGGGCTATATATTACATATTTGTACGTAGATCTAGAGGATTCTGAGTTGGTGTAACTTACATTTTGAGAGTAAACTGGAAGAAAGTGGAAGTTGCAGCTTAGACTCCTTTACGCACTCCTCTGAATCTGGCCAGTTTTAAAAAAGCAGCTCTGTATTTAAAGTAAGAATCTTGCACATTTAAAAAATTCAGACACATCACAGAAGTTAGTCAGGATCTTTACTGTTGTAAATGGGCACAGGCCCATGCAATGGTGCTACACTGATTTATGCCACCTGAAGAGCTCTGTTTCACCCGCCTTTCCTGTGTACATTTATAATCTATGATCATGTAATGGTGACTTCCATTGATGGGCTTCCATTTCACACCCCTTGGAGACTCTTGCCTAATTGAATAGACTTCATTCTAAGTATAATTTTCCTAACAGGCTGTCTGTTTCTTTGACAAGTTTCCCTTAAGATATAAATAATTACATGCATTTGGTTTTCAAAACCTGATCATATTTTGAATACATTATACAGGTTGAGAGTAGGGCTGGTGAAAAATTATCCATCAAAATAGGTTTTAAAAATAAAATTGTATTTGTCTAAACAAACTTTTTTGCAAAAAGTGACTACTGTCCATGAAAAATTTAGACCAAACACCCAGAATCCCAAAAGATTTTGGTTTTCAGTTGAAAAATATCTATTCAGTGCCTCATCATCCCATTCTCCTCAATGGGATGGGTTCCCAAGTTGACAACATCTCTCATGATGAACTGTTATTGGCTCAGCAAGAGAAGAGACCAGAGTGCATCATAAAAGATGTGACCTGGCCAGGGAGCCGGTCCCATAGATTCATCCAAGGATTCAATGAGCCCTTTTGGCCACAGCATTGCACTGGGAGGTCATGGCCAACTGATTACCAACATGCCTCACTGAGATGACTATTCCTCAGGATGACTTCCCCCCATCCTGTAAGCATGGCCCACATTCTTTGATCCTAGATGTATACATTTACATTTGGACATATTAAAACATATATTGTTTACTTGCTTCCAGGTTGTTTTCTTCATGAATCACCATTCCCCAAATCTTTGTATCATCTGCAAACTTTTATCAATGAGGGTTTTAGGTTATCTTCCCGGTCACTGAGAAAAATGTTAAATTGCATACAGCCAAGAACCAATCACTACAGGATAACACTAGAAACACATCTGCTTAGCTATGATTGCTTGTTTATTTTTAATCCACTTAATGTTTGCCATGTTAATTTTGTATCATTATACATTATATAATTTTTCATTCATTATTCTACCCTCTTTTAAAACTTTATTAATTCAGTCTCTTTGAAAAAGGAAGCATGTCTCATAATGTTTGAACTGCTTTAATTACTTTAAAATTAAAGAAGAACAAAGATGGTCACAATTTATATGACTTCTGCCCCCTAGCTCTATTGAACACAGATTAAAAAATAATTGAAATTTTTTTAGCAACATGAGTGAACACCACCATCCCATCAATTACATGCAGATGAGGTTGATTTTATTGAAGGAAGGATGGCTGCTGATAATATGAGAAAAATTGCTCACTTGATCCAGCAAGCTCAGATGTTCCCTTTATAGCCTTACCTATAGATGCAGAGAAAGCCTTGGATAAGGTTCAGTGGCCTTATCTAATGATTATCCTAAAATATTCAGATTTGGAAGCATGTTCCTGAATTGGGTCAGTGTATATATATACACACAAAACTCACCCCTGGCTTCACTATCAACTAATGGAATTATTTCTCCCACATTTCAACTAGAAAGAGAGACATGACAGGGCTGTTCCCTTCACCCCTCCTTTTTAATCTCTCTTGAACCACTGGAAATGTACATATATCAGCACTGAAGGTGTGACTATAAACATGAAAAATACTAAGTTTATATGCTGATGACTTTTTGTACCACTGAAGAATCCATCTTCATCAGTCCCATCATTATTGAATGTAGTTCATATTTTTGAAAGATCTCTGGTTTTCACATTAACTGCAATAAATCAGAAGCAATAGTAGGGTGACCATATGTCCCATTTTGGCTAGGACAATCCTCTTTTTAAGATCTACTGTGGACGTCCTGATTTTTTGGCAAAAATGGGCATTTGTCCCATTTGCCAACTGATTATCAGTTGGGAAGAGCAAATAGAACAAATGCCCAGTTTGCCAAAAAAGTGGGGGGCACAGAGGAACGTTTCATGCGGTGGCAAGCAGTGACAAGAGGCACTGGGCGTGAGGTTCAGGCTGTCAGTCCCCAGCCACGTTGAGCTCAGGCAGTCAGGCCCATCCCCAGGTGGTGTGGGGCAAGACTCCAGGTGGCTCGGGCCAGCCCCGGTCAGGGGGGAGTTTTTACTTTGGGAAATATGGTCAGCCTAAGTAATGGGTTTATCCAAAAGACCAGATGCTTCTCAGTTTCAGCATTTTCCATTTGAAATATCATAGAATCATGGCAATGTAGATCTGGAAGGGACCTTGAAGTCCATCAAATCCAGCCCCCTGTGCTGTGGCAGGACCTAGTAAACCTAGACCATCCCTGACAGAAAAGCGTTCAATGATGGGGATTCCACGACCTCTTTTGGAAGCCTATTCTTATTATAGTTAGAAAGTTTTTCCTAATATCTAACCTAAGCCTCTCTTGCTGCAGATTAAACCCATTACGTCTCATCCTACCTTCAGTGGAAATGCAGAACAATTGATGACCATCCTCTTTATAACAGTCCTTAACATATTTGAAGACTATGATCAGGTCCCCCCTCAGTCTTCTTTTCTCAAGATTAAATATGCCCAGGTTTTTTTTTAACCTTTCCTCATAGGTCATGTTTTCTAAACCTTTTATCATTTTTGTTGCTCTCCTCTGGATTGTTTCCAATTTGTCCACATCTTTCCTGCTGCCCAACACTGGACACAGTAATCCAGCAAGGAAAAAACTTATGCAAGGAAATAACTTATTCAGGTATTAAAATTTGTCCTAATCTTCCCAAAATTGTTTCTCTACATATGGACTTTAAGACATTTCCAAAGATGTGAAGAGGTGGCATCCCTTCCCTCTATCGTTATTGGGGAGAATAGAAATAGCCAAAATGAATATCTGCCGAAGATTGACATATCATTAGTCTATTGCCTTTCAAGGTCTCTCCCTCTTTGCTCAAATACATAGGCTTTTGCATGCAATTTATATGGGATTAAAACTAACCTCGCTTGTCACACAAGACCCTTAAAAAATCCTGGGCAACTGTAGATATGGGATTGACAAATCTGTATCTATATTATCTAGTATTCCATATGCGTCATATTGTAAGGTGGTTCCCCTTCTCTGGTACTGAATGCACATTGGCCTGGCCTGAGATTGAAAAAAACTTTAGCTATGACATTCAGATCTCTCTCTTTTTTTAATATACCTTAAAAGGCTACCCATATCCTTAAGGAAAAATCCAGTCTTCGCATGTACATGGAGCATCCTGCAATGCATTAAGATGATTACAGCATCCAATCTTACTGCTTTCTCTTCTTGTACTACTATGGGATAACCCATGGCTCAGGATCAAGGCCAACTCCATGCTTAAGACAATTTGGATAGAAAAAGGATTAACAAAAATTAAAGATATAATACAAGATGATAGACTGGCCTCCTTTGATTACATATGTAACAAATATCAGTTACCACTATCTCTCAGTTCTTTCTTTCAAAGGCTATGCTAAAGGATTCATGCATGAATAGGGAACAATTGGTCTGTTTCAACTTTCTCACCTCCAGAAGAACATGTTAAGAAATATGGAAACAAAAGTCACTGCATAGGAATTACTTACAGGCGGATTACCATCTCAATCTCAGTCTCAAAGAAAAATGAATTTAGCCTTACTATCACAACAGAAACCTGGGAGGAATATGGCTTAATGTGAAAGATACTTCAATTTTCTTATCCTTGCAATTCTTCCAGAATAAGATATTAAACAAATACCACTGGACTTGAGAATGTTTCTTTAAAGCTAATTTGGCAACACACAACAAATCCTGGAGATGCAAACAGCCAATTGCTAACTTTTCACCTCTTTTCCTGTCAAAAAATGCATGTGTTCTGGAACACCATATTCAGTGCTCTTTCAAAAAACTTTTATGTGTTGCTATAGTTCCTTCTCCAGGCTTGTGTATTTTAGGAATGCTGAATGAGAACTGGTATTACCAGTTAACATTAAGAAATTGATTGCAGTAACTATTTTAGTGGCCAAAAGAGTTATTCTGAGAAAATGGAAATCTGCAATTCCTCCCTCATACAGATGGGTTTGGTGAGCTCTCCCCTACTGCATTAATGGAAAAATGAGTCTAACAGAAACAATCAGAAAAAATATGAGGTCACACATGACACTATTGCATACTTTTGCAGTTTAATATATTTTAGTATTTGATACTCATAGGTTATGTCAGTCACTTTAATAATTGATGCATGACTTCTGCTGGTTCAGGTTTTTTGTTTGTTTTATCCAGGTTTTGAAAATAACGAATGGTGAATTTTATTTCCGTCTTGTGCATATTTGTTTTATATAAAAACAATACAAATAAATTTAAATTAATTCAGTCCCATCTCATGGATTTCAAGGCCAGAAGGAATTATTGTGATAATCTAGTCTGACCTCCTGTATAACACAGGCCATAGACCGTCCCAAAAATAAGTCCTACAGCAGAGCTTTTAGAAAAACATCCAGTCTTGATTTTAAAATGGTCAGCAATGAAGAATCCACCATGACCTTGGTAAATTGTTCCAATGGTTAATTACTCTCACCATTAAAAATGTACATGCTATTTCTAGTCTGAATTTTTCTAGCTTCAGCTTCCGGCCATGGCATCATGTTATACGTTTCTCTGCTTGACTGAAGAGCCCATTATTAAATATTTGTTCCCATGTAGATACTTACAGACTGTAATCAAGTCACCCCTTAATCTCCTTTTTGTTTAGCTAAATATAGCGAGCTCTTGAGTCTATCACTATCAGGCATGTTTTCTAATCCTTTAATCATTCTCATGGCTTTCCTCAGAGCCCTCTCCAATTTATCAACATCCTTCATGAATTGTGGGCATCATAACTGGACACTGTTCCAGCAGCGGTTGCAGTGCCAAATATAGAGGGAAAATAACCTCTCTACTCCTACTCAAGATTCCCTTGTTTATCCGCCACTCCGTAATTCTGCCTGGGACCCATGTCAGGCCTATTATTACTCCCTTAGAGGAAGGGGACAGGAAGCATCTGAACTAGAACTCCTTTGAGGCACCACTGCAGCATTTCTAAATTGGATTTTCAGTTTTCAGACAATTTTTGGGGGGGGGCGGGGAGGGGGGTGGGTGGGTCAGACAAACATTTTCAGTTTAGGTTTTTGCTGAAATTGATACATTTTCCACAAAATAATGTCCCCCTTTTACAACCAGCTCTAGCTGAGAGACTTTACAGATCTCTAAGCAGGATGGGTTGTTTATCTGCATTTACTCGGCCAGTCCTCTGAAAACAAGGCTTAACTGCTGTGAACAGAAGAGTCTTTTCCTTTTCCACAAGAAATTTTCTAGGTTTTTGAACATATTTATCACCATGATGACTAATAAAAGAATTAAGCTGACATTGACAGCTGCCTATATAATCATAGAAAGCAAGACCTTCAGTCATTCTTTGAGTGTGGTGATATATCCAGGATCATTATAAAGGAATATTTCTCTTTTACAAAAAGCCAGTGGCCTGCTTTTGTACCACTGTAACAATGTCCGAGATCACTTGCTTTCATCCTGAGGACCCTAATGGGTTTCCAGTCAGCTACAGCTCTCGATATCAATGGAAGTTTCATCTGAGTAAGAAATGACTAGAAACTTTGGAATCTGGCCCACAGTATAAGGCAGATGAGTCTGGTTATATAATTAAAAGGCTAAAATTGTGTTGTTTAATAGACTATAACAGTTCTATATTTGTAAAACGTAAGTATGGAGAACATAGGACATTTCTGTTTAAATTTATGAAAAATATGAGACTCGGTTTCCCCACTCACTTTTCTATTGTGACCTACTAGGACTGAAAGGGGTTAATTTCTTCTCTGGGACAAGGGCATAAGAGATTGTCTACATGGGGAAAATGCCTGGAATAGCCATAGCTGAATACCTAGTGCACTCTAACGCCACATATGGGAACTCATATTCTACACTGTGAATGCCTTTGTGCAGTTTCAGTTAAGACACTCCAAAAGGCATTCTGAATGAGGAATAAGTATTAAACAGGCACAGTTAGTGCAGAACACCAATTGTGTTTTAAATTTACACCCTAGCTATTTCACACTAACTTCCCCATGAATTTCCCAGGTAGACAAGCCCTCACAGATGGGTGTTGGTCACATAGGCACATCTGGGTTGGTATGAATGAACTATCAAGAACTATCCACATGTGACCAGACTTACCTTGGAGATACAAGAAAAGACCAATGACCAGATATTTTTAAGGACTGGCAGTCAAGGCTGAGGCAGAACATATAAAAACAGCATGACTAGAGCTTGAAATGAAGAACTGAGGTGTCAGAGAAATGTTATAAGAACTCTGCTGCCCAGTGCAGAGAGAGAGAAATTGGGCTAGAATGGCTGGAGTGCTCCCAGTACAGAAAGGTGTGTAAGCTTTGCTGTTTCATTCTAACCTAAGAATCCTAACATACTGTATTCCAGCTGACTAATAAAAGCTGTCTTGTTTGGAAAAGGCTGATTTCTGCCATTGCAAACATCTGCTTTTGCATCGCTCCCAATGGGCTAAAGCCTCTAACAGGAGTTCAAGTTCTTTTGGACTTCTCTGGATAAACCATAATGAGAAACAATGGTGCCAAAGTTAGAGCCCAGACTATTGGTAGTGGGGGCCAGAGGCCTCCCTCTTGCAAACAAATGGAGGCTGAGGGCCTAGCAACAAAAAGAACATGCTCTCTGAGAGACTGTATAAAGGTTTCAGAGTAGCAGCCATGTTAGTCTGTATCCACAAAAAAAAAAAGGAGGACTTGTGGCACCTTAGAGACTAACAAATTTATTTGAGCATAAGCTTTCACAGTCTCTCAGGTGCCACAAGTCCTCCTTTTCTTTTTTGTATAAAGGTTAGAAGCAAGCTCATCCTCGGGATCCATGACAATAAGGTAGGCAAAGAAAATAAGAATCTGTCCAACATTTTAGCTGAACAGAAAGAATCTTTTTTAGGTTTGAAACTATTCTGATAATTTTCATCTCTCCCTTTTCTGAGCCCCCAACCCCAGCCCAGTTTTGGTGAAATCAATCTTGGAATCTCAGCAGATATAGACTCTTGTAATGAGTGCTATATTCAGTTCTTATGGCTTCAGAGCTTTCCAAAGCAAAGATATGAGGAGATGCAACATCATGTAATAATCCTCATAATGCACAAGATTTCATGATGGCCTCCAGACAGAGCCCAGCAGAAACAGTACCAGTCCTGAGAAGAAGTTGAGTTGGGAGAACCAATCATGGGACTAGGCAAAAGAATTGTGTCCAGGGCTACTATTTGGGTTAGGAAACATGAACTGCATTAGTGAGTCTGTTTGGGGTTGGGAAGGTGGAGATGAGGATAAAAGCAGTGTAAAGATGGGGCCAAGAGGAAAAGGTTTGTTTGGGAGATGGCTAGGAAGCAGAGAGAAAAGAAGATCTCCCAAGATTTGACATTTCAGGCTCAATTCAATACATGATTAAGAGACATGATTTTTTAAGATACAAAAGGTTACTAGTACAATGACCTCATTGCCTCTGGCAATAGATTCATGCCATTGAGGTTGTGGATGAACTAAAAAGTCAAAGAATCCGTAAATGTTTAGTTAATAAGCAGCTAAAGATGACGATATATGGAGGACATTCTGGTAAAGCTACTGTTTAATTGCCTATATAGAAAATAAAATTCTACCTGAGTAACATTCCACATTTCCAGGCATGCCAAAAGGAAAAGTGACCAAGACTGAGATTTCTTGACAATTTCCCAGCTGAGATTGCCAGGTAGAATTATGTCTGATTGAATTAATTAGCCCAAATTTTCTCCTGCATCTAATCTCCTTTCCAGAATGTATTACTTATGATCATTTGAAAAATGAAAGGAATAAAATAATAACCCATCTGTAACAAAAATAAAGGAGTTTGAATTAGGGACCATAGCATTAATTTTGTCACAGAAGGAGAAAAGGAGAAATAACTAGGAGCAAATTATAACATTAGGAAAAACAAATTTTAAAGAAACATTAAATATTGCAAATAATTTGGACCTAATACTACTAAGCTAACTTATATATTGGGGTTTAGTTACAGATCCTTTGTTTGCATGTCTGACTATTGCTTATTGTTAGTGTTCCAGGCATGGTTTAGGATCATCCCTCAAAGATACTCTTATTTTGGAAGATTTTTCCTACCTATTTCATTGTGGGCCTGATCCAAAGCCTACCGAAGTTAATGAAAGAACTCCTGATGCCTTCAATGGGCTCTGGAGTACACAGCTATGCCTTTTTCTTTTTTCTCCTCCTTTTATTTGCTTGTTCTTATACTCTTCTCTGTTTCTTTTTTATTCACCTTATATTACAAGAGAACTTTCTATGTATGTGTTTAATTGTCCTATTCTATAGTCTAGGTAGGGATTTCTATCACACTCAGTACCCTGGTACCTGAGTCAATTATTTGAAATCAATGGGCCTAAGGTTCTCCTCTCACTTACATTTATTTTACACCAGTAGAACTACATTGATTTCAATACAGTAAATCCCGATTTACATTGGTATAAGCCTGCCGGTACCAGTCAAGTGAGTGTACGTTAATTCTGTTAGTTTACCTACAACACCAGCCAATGGATTTCCCTAGTGGTGATGGCTTTCCTTCTGCAAACCTCTGTCTCTTAAGCAAATCTGCTTCAGTAATGCTACAGTTAAAAGAAAATGAATGTTTGAAATAAAAATAAATAAAGGTCATCATTATGACCTCTGTGCTTTCGAGCCCGTGATTAATGCTAAGCAGTGAATTATTGCTTAGTACATACATGGTTAAGATTCAATTTGCTCTAAGTATATAGATATGTGGAAAACAAAAATGCCAACTTTTGCGACACACATGCAATTGAAAAAAACCACTTTGCTGAATTTCACATAACAGGAGCAAAACAAAAGGAAACTTTGAACCGCCTCTGCATTAAGATGATTCATATATTGTGCATTATGACACGTTTGTCACTGTCAGTTGATGTGACCCTGTGTATTTTATTTTGTCAGTCTTCTTTTTAAACTGATGGAGTTCTAAAAGAAAAAGAAATACAATCAAAACAAATGCTGGGAATCACAGCATCTCAGACCTTGAAGAAAATTAACAGGGCTGAGTACAGAAATATCATATTTTTTACCATGTAAAGTATCTGGGGCACCTATTTTTGTGTGGTGGTTTAGATTCCACAAGGATGTGGAAGATTGCAGAACCATTGCAGAAAAGGAAACAAATAGTTGTAAAGATCAATTCACAAAAGACTTGAATTAAAAAAACCAAAAACCCACAAAAATCCAACTTCTTTAGGAAAATTCAGGGCAATTTACAAAATAAACTGAACATTCCTTCCTGAATGTTCCAGGAAGTTCAATTAAACAGCAAAAGATTATCTCATATCTCTAGAAAGCCAGATGTTCTGTAGCATTACTCCAAGAAACCCATTTAAGTGTGAAGAAATCACAGACATTACCGTGGGACTGGGCTTCTAATGATATCTCTTCTCATAACTCCCGTAACAGAAGGGTGATTGTTCTTTTAAAGAAAAATATATTTGTCAGCCATGTCGTTTAGCAGCCAAAATAAATGTTAATAGTAAATTTACATCAGCATTTCACCCTTCCCTTTCACGACATTGGTCCAGCCTCTAGCATTTCCTGAGACATCCTCGGTGATATTGCAGGGGATATTTCAAAAGGCAGTTTTGGTTTAAACAGAATTATGGCTAGATAATCAGAAGTAATGCTTAGCAGCCCTGACACAGAGAAGAGACTAGAAACAAAATCAATGATCTATAAACAAATATACTCAGAATAAATTTCCAAGTCACTTAATCAATATTTTAAAATATTAATAGTTCTTTCTCAGGACTTCTAAATACTTCACAACCTGTTACAGTATATCTGCATTTTACTTGCTGCAACAGTTAAGAAACTGTCCGTATTTATTAGTAGCAGGATGATCCTACTATCAGTCAAATTTAAATAGATGGATAAGGATGACATCACAAGATGTCCCCCCTTAACAAGAAGTCCCACTTTACTTCATTGTACTGGAAGTGATGTCACCAGAAATGAAGATGTCACAGGAATGGCAATTTCACAGGAAATGTTAGGACCTAAACCCCTGTTCTTCAGGGATTTGGCCTGATCCTTTTTGACCCATGACATGCAACCAGAAGGCTCATCTTACATAGGAGGGAAACCAATAATGCCTAAACCAGTGCCTGACAAGGAGTTCCACCCTGAGAAATGATAAAGAAACACAACTAAATGCATGAAAAAGCTAAAATGAAAAGAGAGAGATGTTTTAGAATATGTGCAAAGAGACGTTTTAAAAGAAAATAGATATTTATAAATCTAATTGTTAACTAAATGGCCTAGCAGCCCTAAATCAGTGACAGATAAGTAGCATTCACTGTCCCTGGAAATGATAAAAAACTGCAGCTAAATGCATGTAAAGGCTAAAGTGGGGGGAGGTTTAAAATATGTGCAATGAGACTTGTTATGGAAAGAAATGCTTGTTTGTAAAAAAAAAAAAAAAAAAAAAAAGCCTAACTTAAATTATTAAAATTAAAAGTCACACAAGCAGGGAAAAAATTTTTAAAATAGGTGTAGAGAAAAATGTCACTAAGGATATACAAGTTCATGTCTTGGTCTCCACTATTTAAATTTCTTTTAAATTTCTTTTAGCAAAATATACTTAGATACATACACACAGCACCAACCCTTACCTCCATCCCAAAACAAAATTCAACAAAAACAACTTGGGAACATTAATAAAAGCTACACTGAAGTATTTGTGAAGTAGTAAATACAAACAAAATGTTCTTAATTGTGGTCAGTGCTTTTTATAGCACTATCTTACCATGACTTTACTCTTAAAGCTTCTGATCCTAAGCTCTCCTTTTCCAGTGATTGCAAAATTTCCTTTCAATAGCTCCCCAAGCATGACCACTGAGGTCAGTTTACTTGATTCAGCCATAGTATGTACAAGGTAATTGTGTGCCTATCATAGCAGGAAATAATGAACTAGTTGAGGAAGCTATAAAGAGAAAATATTTCAGTGAGCAAGATTCTCAACTTGACTATATCACATCATTTCAAATATCCAATGTTTCATTGGAAGAGCACTATTTGTCTCTCTCATACCCATCAATCACTGGATATTTCCTAAAGGTTATTCTTGGAACTGTTAACTTAAACTCTTAATTTATATACTCAGGGGTTAATAATGCTAGTTAGAAAGAAAACATGTTGCTACTGTTGTATAGGCTGATACTTCAGTACTGTAGATACTCTGGTCCCCAATCTATTATATCTTTCACTTAACACTAATCACTTCTAGTTTGTTAGAATGAAATCTCAACCTTTTTTACACTAACATATATGGTATTTGAATACAAGTGCTTGCACATTAATTACCCACTCGAGACTCTTAACTAACCATTTATACTCTTGATCTTACGGCCACAGTAATCTCCAGATAAATTTGCAACAGGAAACAATATTGGCAACAATCAAAAACTGCATGCAACTCTAGTGTTAAATATGTACTTTGTCTCTATCTGGTCCTCAATAGAGAACATCACACCTTTCAGAGGTTTAGCTTTACTGGTATCTAAACAGCAATGGCCTAAATTTTGCTGCCAGTTTGACCAGGAGTAACTCTGTATATTGATTTCATTTGGCGTCACATCTGAACACAGAATTTGGATCAGTTACACCGTATGAGCCTAAGTCTAAGCTTCCTCCCTGTAAGAACCAGCAGGGCTAGAACTTGGGACCATAGGGAGGTTTAGGCTAGGCTCTCTGGGAGGCCCCTGTCAGGAAAATCCACTGATGGGCCGGGACAGTTTGTTTACCTGCGACATCTGCAGGTTCGGCTGATCGCAGCTCCCACTGGTCACGGTTCACCGTCCCCGGCCAATGGGGGCAGCAGGAAGTGGTGTGGGCCGAGGGATGTGCTGGCTGCCGCTTCCCGCAGCCCCCATTGGCCTGGAACGGCAAACCACGGCCAGTGGGAGCTGCGATCGGCTGAACCTGCGGACGCTGCAGGTAAACAAACTGGCCCGGCCCGCCAGCGGATTTCCCTGATGGGCCACGTGCCAAAGGTTGCCGATCCCGGTCTAAAGCATCACTTAACTTGTGCTAGAGATCTTTGGATGTGGTGAAGACTCGAGTTGGTAGCAACACTCAAGTTATGCCTCAAGCTAAAACTGCAGTGAATACAAGCCCTTAGTAAGCAATGTTGACCTTTAAAGTATCATCACCGGCATCCTATTTAGCACCTATTGAAATGAATGTGATTGCTCACGTCTCAGAGCTATCATTTCAAGTTATCTGAAATCTCAGGCAGACACCTCTGTATTGGTTATACCACGACACTGCCAAAATACCCACCATTATGTCTTATGCCTGACTCTTCCTCCTCTTGCCAAAATTAGAGTTGCATTAGTGTCAATATTTGGTACAAATCATTGCTCTAAGTTGGTTCCAGGCCTTACCACAGAGAAAAATCTAGAGGGTACTAACCTGCAACTGATTTAATTTTTTGAATTGTCAGGTTGCTGCCCATGATCACTGTTTCATATACAGTATGCTGGGTAATAACACAAGAGGACTCCATGCTTCTCCAAAACTAACCTGGCTCTCTACTAAGAGAACTATTTACAGAGGTGCTGCAACTACTGCTAGCATTAAAGCCATGTGCATATAGATTGGCTTCCCGCTGCCTCCTCTAGGCTCTTTCCTACAGCTACCTGTATGACTCCCATCAATTTCCTTGCCCATTGCTACAATCACCAGAAGGTACAGACAAGTTCTCCCACAATACCTTGGGGAAGCACTCAGAGTGGCACAGTTACTGTGGGGCTATGCATTATGGGGTCTCCCTCCTCAATTCTTAGTGCCACACACAAGTGAATAGAGCACCAATGTGGACTTTTTAGTAGCCCCCCTCTTAGCAGTTGATTGTTACTCTCTGTAGTATGGCCACTCTTCTTCATGATAGGCTAACGTGAGGGACTTAACACAAGGGTGGATCATTTGAGTTAATTCTGTAGTGTAGTTTCACTGAAATGGGAAGGATAGAAGAGACAGAAAGAGACAGATTTAATTCATTTAGTATAATCATTCATTTTAGAACACAGTGAAATTACTGAAGAATGCTACAATTGGTTTTATAAAAGCAAAAAATAATCACACAGTAGCACATAATTGATTTTATTAAAATAAATCAAAGTGGAAGAGAATTTAGATTGGAATAAACTGAAAAATAAGCTATGCAAATTTAAAATGTTTGGTGCAACACAGAAGAGAAGAAGACTGAGATTATCTGCCTGGTTCTCTAAAAGAGTTGATTAACTTCTGTGAGTCTCAGACTTGAAACATTCCAACATTATCTGATGCAATGAAAGTGGTGGGAATGATTTACTGGAGTCTGTGAGTAGATCCTGGGCTCTCTTGATTTACAAACTCTTTTTAGATGTGGTACTTCAAAACCCTCTCTGGATATTTGATTCTGTGGATTGCTGTTGAACATTCAGATTGGATCCTGCTACTCTATGAACAGTTAAAGGGCTTAATTATGCTACACTGCAATTAAAAAACCCCGGCTGACCCATGCCAACTGATTCAGGTTCATGGGGCTCAGGCTGTCAGGCTGTTTAATTGCAGTGTAGACTTCCAGGCTCAGGCTAAGATCTAGGGCCCTGCTAGGTGGAAGGGTCTCAGAGTTTGGGCTTAGTCCAAGCCAGAATGTTTACGCTGCAATTAAATAGCCCTGGAAGCCCAAGTCAGATGGCACGGGCCAGCCACAGGTGTCTAATTGCAGTGTAGACCAGAGGTTCCCACAAAAAAAAAAAATTGGTGGCCTCAGAGTGCAGTCACCAACTCTTGCTGGTGGCCACACTGACACTTTCCCTAAAATTAACTTTAGGAAAAACAAATAAATATGCATGCACACACATCCAGATCATTCTAATTTATTTATGTAGGGGGGGGGGGTTTCAGACTCAATAAAATAATGTTGTGAACAGTGATATTTGTATGTTTTTAATATGACTTTTCATAGCAAATCCTGGCAAGTTAAGACCTGGATGGAGGGGTGAGGCAGCAGAGGCCAGGGGCGATGGATGGGGGGCCCTGCCACCGTGTGGTTGGAGGTGTGGGTCAGCACCTGGGGCTGGGGAAGCACTGAAATGGGTTACCTAGGGAGGTGGTGGAATCTCCTTCCTTAGCGGTTTTCAAGGTCAGGCTTGACAAAGCCCTGGCTGGGATGATTTAGCTGGGGATTGGTCCTGCTCTGAGCAGTGGGTTAGACTAGATGACCTCCTGAGGACCCTTCCAAACCGGATATTCTATGATTCTATGATTGGCGCCCAGGGCCGAGGATCAGTACCCACTGCCACAGGTCCGGGGGTTGGTGCTTGGGGTTCGCACCCACTGCTGCACAGCCAGGGCTAGGAGTCAGTGTCCTGGGCCAGCACCTGCTGGAGCCAGCTGCTGTGCGACCATTACTGGAGGTCATCATAGATGGCCAACACCTACTGGAGCCTATGGTTGGTGCCCACTGCTGCATGCCCAGGGTTGGGCATCTGCACCTGGGCTGCCACCTGGGGATAGGTGCTCCTGGCCAGCACCTGCTGGAACCCAGGGTGAACATCCAGGAGAAATGCCCAAGGTCAATGGCCAGGGTGGGGGTTGGAGCATGCCACTGGGGGTTGACTGCTGATAGGGTTTGGGGCTGGCACTTGGGGTCTGTGCCTGCTGCCACATGGCCAGGGCTCAGCATCCACAGCAGTACCCACCGGAGCCCACGACTTGCACCGGGAATCTGCACCCAGGGCCGGCAGCTGCTGGAGCTCAGGGTTGGCATCTGGGGCCAGCACATGGGGTCAGTGACTAGGGCTGGGGGTCGGAGCACACTCCAACCACTGGCCATGCAGCGGTGGGCTCTGATCCCTGGCTCTGGCCAGTGGCTGCCAGCAGGATTGGGGGACAGCACCATATGGCCAGAGCCAGGGATCAAAGCCTGCCACCAAGTGACTAGCGGTTGAAGTCTGAAGCCCCATGGCTGGACCCCTAGTCTGTAGCCAGGCTCCCTAAGTCCCTGACGTCCAACCACCCCAGGGCTGAAGTCCGAGCCCCACTAAGCCTCCTGTGTTCCCCCCCACGCCCCCCGGGGAGAGAACTCACCTTGTTCCTTCAGCGTTGTGCACCACCGTTCTCCAGAGCTGTGCAGGGTGGCGCAACCAGGAGCAACAGGGAGGGAGGGAGAGGGGCCAACGCTTTGCCACTTCTCCCATCACTTCCCAGGAAGCTTTTGTGGCCACAGAGAAACCCCCTGGTGGCTGCATGCGGCCATAGTGGCCGCATATGAGAAACGGTGGTGAGATCCTGGGATCCTGGGCTGTGCTGGGTGGGAGGAAGGTAATGCACTGCCTGAGCGGCAAGGGCAGAAGGAATTATTCTTCTGAAGGTAAGCATAATGCCACCAGGCATCTTGAGGGAAGCATCCTCATGACCAGCAGCCACTGCACCTGAAGAACAAGTGTAGAATGTCTGGACTTCAGCATAGCATCAAAGCCTGCACAGCGTGGCCATGCCCCCTTTGGGTTAATGAATACTGGTTGCTGGCCACTTTCCTCTTGATCTTAGCTTGCACAGGATGCCACATTATTTAGCCGTTCACCCTGTTCAATAGCTTTAAGCTGGGGAAGTAACTCACATCACCGTCTCTGTGATACATTTACATCAGTAGTTAATTTCTTTCAGGAAATTGGTAGCAACGGTAGAAGAATGAGACAATTCTTCAACCATTGAAAAGTTGTGGTCTATAATGACATTGTTTTAAAAGCAATAATGTACTGTGGAACTAATGTTCTGTGCTGCTTAAGTACTGAGTATGCATAAGAAAGATCTTTATGAGGCCTGGGGTGGTGCTATGAATTTTGGACTTTTTTTAATGCTCCTTAAAGTCAGTGGAAAGCCCAGTGATTTCTGTGGGCATTGGATCAGGCACTACATCATCCTTACAAAATAGTTATGGACATTTATCAGCCTAGACACAAATCTACACATTTTACTACAATATGATAACAATAAGAAAACTATGCTAATAGTATTTAATTCCCCACCCCCTTTTCCCCCAAAATGTACTCTACCCCGATAAAGAGGCAAGTAGAGTTTTTCAGTGCTGCTCTGTATACAGGACATGAGCTCAAATGTCAGACAAAAACAGGGTCAGCGTTACCTGAATTCTAAAAGGAACTTGGTTCAGGCCTACCAGCTGATGCTGGAGCTGATGCTGGGAATCATTTGTACAGTGAAAAAGGAGGTTATATACTAAGACCCGCACAAAGGTGCTGGTTTGACCCAGTCAATTTGCTGCTGCTCTCAGAATTTCAAAGCACCATTTGATCGCCTCTGCACATCAGGGAAATGGCCTGGGAGGTTGGAGGTTGTAGTGCAGCAATGGAACCAGACTGCTGGCATGCAAACTAACATTAGGCCCCACATTTGGCCAGATGCTGAAGGTGGCAAAATTTGGTAATACAATTAAAGCTAAAATACAAGCAAAAATAAAAGCAGTGAATTTCCATATATAAAACATTTATTGCTTTATCCTAAATCTTAAACCATTTAAAAATGACCCAGAGACATTAGTCCAATGTAGACCTCATGCCTGTAAAATTTACATTCAGTCCTCTTTTTTTTTTTTACCTGCAAAAGGCAAAGAAATACATTTGAAGCCACAATACTCCTATTACACTATGCTTTTTTTTAAAATGGCCAAATTATTTTACTCCAAATTTGATTATAAAAATAAAATGCTAGATTAATAGAAATTTGAGATGAAAAAAGATCTTTTCAGTGCCTTCTCATACCAACCCCCATATATACTTGATTTTTTCTCTTTAGCATTTTTTCTGGTTCTTTTCCCAGTCTAGATTAAATGTTCCCAGAGATGGAGCTTCCCTGATTTCCCTTGGAAAACAGTCAAGAGGGTTTTCCTGATTTTTAGCCTAAATGTTCTTGTACTTAATCAAAAAAATCTTAACTGAGATGTACATGTTTGTTTTCTCACTGGTAACACTTTCAAGGCCAAGTTATAAATAGGCCCTTGGAAATTGTCTTTACAGTGGAAATAATGAGAGTCTAAGCTTCATTGGCACTGGCAGACATCACAAAACTGCATAACAAGTATATAATGGTCAAAATACTTAAAACATCTTGTACTGTCAACCCTTTCCTCACCCTTTCCTTTCCTCCATTGCCCAAGAGATTTTCCAATCTTCTAATTAGCTAAAATATTTACTAACTAATCATCTCCAGATTAATTTTCCATTTTATAAAGTGTAATTTAAAATGTAAATCAATAAAGTGCAATTGTGGCTGGTTATTTTATAGCTTTTAAAAAGCACTCTAATCACAACTGAATGAAAGCAGTAATGTTAATGCATTTAATATTATGGAAAAGGTTTTATCATTTACTTGAATAGCATATTAATTTCCACATTAAAACTGCGCTATTGGATAAAACATCTATTCAATAAACATAACTTTTTTTAGTGTACTAAACCTGCAAAGTGCTCTTTGTGTGGGCACAGCTTATACTGACAAAGCATGGCTTTTGTTTATTCCAGCCCCTCTTCGTACCCCCTGACTGACACAGCTATGTTCCAAAGTTTGTAGCACAGAGCTAGCATCTGTCTCTTTGCTCTGTGATCCTCTGGTAAGCTTCAGTACCCTCACACAGCCAGGCATGACCTACCGTTAGGCCCCTGTGTAGAAAAAACATTGTTTCATGGAGGTGGGCCAGCAGTTGATGCATTCAAAATGGATGGCCCCAAATGGCTGTCTTGATGGTTTCTACACAGTAGTCCTTCACAGAGGTGCCCTTCCTGCGCAGGGCACTGTCTGGAATGCAATACAATAAGCGCTCACAGACAAATTTAGACATGCATTGAACACATAATATAAAATAGAGTTTATAAATTCACACAGACATGGCACACCTGGCTCCAAACACAGAACTTTGAGACATTAGGAATCAGGATCTACATTTCGGCTGATCAAGTCCAGTTCTAATTAGTACCATATCTAAATAAATTAATAAAGCTTACTTACTTAGCTACATAAGGAAAGTTCTTGAAGTCCTGAAAAGCTTTAAACCCCATTACTTTTCACTGATATAATTGCTCTTCCCAGTGAAGTCTGGAATTCCAAATAATGTTGATATATTAGCTCACTTAGGAAAGCATTGTTAGCAACTGATTGTTTATATAATCTCCCCCCAGCAATTTTAGGTTGTCCTGGTTTTGTTACAAGAAAGGAATATAGAGTTTTTTTACTTTAATTTGGTCCATTAATTTCCCTAAGTCATTTGGGCAGGGAGGTACTTAAGCAGCCTCCTAAGCAGTTTGAATGAGATAGTATTTCTAAAGCACCTCAGTTGAGTGCTTCTTATTCTAAGGTTTAAGGCTTTCATTAGAAATAGACTGCACTACCAGTGAAAGATTTATGCCTGTATGAACAGGAAGCAATAATGTAACCAGGAATGGTAGGTTTATATAAAGATAAAACATGGGGCTTACCAAAAATTATGGTTAAAAACAGTCAGAGAAACCTCCATTGCTAATTCTTTTATCATTAACAACAAATTAAAACTAATTACCTGCTAATCACAAAGAGTCGGGTCTGATGTTCCATTCCCAATCTGTGGTATTTATAAATGCTGCTGGGAGCAAAGGGAATATTCTTCTGCCGTGCGTGAGAGAAATAAATGATTGGTGATAGTTCAGTATGTTGTGCCTTTTTGATTTCCTTTTGGGTTTCCCCATTTGTAAGTGAAGTGGGAGGATTTATACTAATTTTCCCTTCCTAGCTAAAAGATATTCTGTTCAGAGAAGTGCATTTTGGTGATTTGTGGACAAACAGAGCATTGTAGCACAAAGCCTGGGAAACAAGCAGGGAGAACTGGAGGTCCTGGCAAAGTCAAGGAATTATGATGTGATTGGAATAACAGAGACTTGGTGGCATAACTCGCATAACTGGAGTACTGTCATGGAAGAACAGGGAGGCCAGAAAAGGTGGGGGAGTTGCACTGTATGTAAGGGAGCAGTATGACTGCTCAGAGCTCAAGTATGAAACTGCAGAAAAACCTGAGAGTCTCTGGGTTAAGTTTAGAAGTGTGAGCAACAAGGGTGATGTCGTGGTGGGAGTCTGCTATAGACCACCAGACCATGGGATGAGGTGGACGAGGCTTTCTTCCGGCAACTCACAGAAGCTACTAGATCTGGTTCTCATGGGCGACTTCAATCATCCTGATATCTGCTGGGAGAGCAATACAGCAGTGCACAGACAATCCAGGAAGTTTTTGGAAAATGTAGGGGACAATTTCCTCGTGCAAGTTCTGGAGGAACCAACTAGGGGCGGAGCTCTTCTTGACCTGCTGCTCACAAACTGGGAAGAATTAGTAGGGGAAGCAAAAGTGGATGGGAACCTGGGAGGCAGTGACCATGAGATGGTCGAGTTCAGGATCCTGACACAAGGAAGAAAGGAAAGCAGCAGAATACGGACCCTGAACTTCAGAAAAGCAGACTTTGACTCCCTCCAGGAACTGATGGGCAGGATCCCCTGGGAGAATAACATGAGGGGGAAAGGAGTCCAGGAGAGCTGGCTGTATTTTAAAGAATCCTTATTGTGATTACAGGGACAAACCATCCCGATGGGTAGAAAGAATAGTAAATATGGCAGGCGACCAGCTTGGCTTAACAGTGAAATCCTTGCTGATCTTAAACACAAAGAAGAGGCTTACAAGAAGTGGAAGATTGGACAAATGACCAGGGATGAGTATAAAAATATTGCTCGGGCATGTAGGAGTGAAATCAGGAAGGCTAAATTACACCTGGAGTTGCAGCTAGTGAGAGATGTTAAGAGTAACAAGAAGGGTTTCTGCAGGTATGTTGGCAACAAGAAGAAAGCCAAGGAAAGTGTGGGCCCCTTACTGAATGAGGAAGGCAACCTACTGACAGAGGATGTGAAAAAAGCTAATGTACTCAATGCTTTTTTTGCCTCTGTTTTCATGAACAAGGTCAGCTCCCAGACTACTGCACTGGGCAGCACAGCATGGGGAGGAGGTGGCCAGCCCTCTGTGAAGAAAGAAGTGGTTCGGGACTATTTAGAAAAGCTGGACGTGCACAAGTCCATGGGGCCAGATGCGTTGCATCCGAGAGTGCTAAAGGAATTGGCAGATGTGATTGCAGAGCCGTTGGCCATTATCTTTGAAAACTCATGGCGATCAGGGGAAGTCCCGGAAGACTGGAAAAAGGCTAATGTAGTGCCCATCTTTAAAAAAGGGAAGAAGAAGGATCCTGGGAACTACAGGCCAGTCAGCCTCACCTCAGTCCCCGGAAAAATCATGGAGCAGGTCCTCAAGGAATCAATTCTGAAGCACTTAGACGAGAGGAAAGTGATCAGGAACAGTCAGCATGGATTCACCAAGGAAAAGTCATGCCTGACTAATCTAATTGCCTTCTATGATGAGATAACCGGTTCTGTGGATGAAGGGAAAGCAGTGGATGTGTTATTCCTTGACTTTAGCAAAACTTTTGACATGGTCTCCCACACTATTCTTGTCAGCAAGTTAAAGAAGTATGGGCTGGATGGATGCACTACAAGGTGGGTAGAAAGTTGGCTAGATTGTCGGGCTCAACGGATAGTGATCAATGGCTCCATGTCTAGTTGGCAGCCGGTATCTAGCGGAGTGCCCCAAGGGTCAGTCCTGGGGCCGGTTTTGTTCAATATCTTCATTAATGATCTGAAGGATGGTGTGGATTGCACCCTCAGCAAGTTTGCGGATGACACTAAACTGGGAGGAGTGGTAGATACGCTGGAGGGTAGGGATAGGATACAGAGGGACTTAGACAAATTGGAGGATTGGGCCAAAAGAAATCTGATGAGGTTCAACAAGGACAAGTGCAGAGTCCTACACTTAGGATGGAAGAATCCCATGCACTGCTACAGACTAGGGACCGAATGGCTAGGCTGCAGTTCTGCAGAAAAGGACCTAGGGGTTGCAGTGGATGAGAAGCTGGATATGCGTCGACAGTGTGCCCTTGTTGCCAAGAAGGCTAACGGCATTTTGGGCTGTATAAGTAGGGGCATTGCCAGCAGATTGAGGGACGTGATCGTTCCCCTCTGTTCGACATTGGTGAGGCCTCATCTGGAGTACTGTGTCCAGTTTTGGGCCCCACACTACAAGAAGGATCTGGAAAAATTGGAGAGAGTCCAGCGAAGGGCAACAAAAATGATTCGGGGTCTGGAACACATGACTTATGAGGAGAGGCTGAGGGAACTGGGATTGTTTAGTCTATGGAAGAGAAGAATGAGGGGGGATTTGATAGCTGCCTTTAACAACCTGAAAGGTGGATTCAAAGAGGATGGATCTAGACTATTCTCAGTGATAGCAGATGACAGGACAAGGAGTAATGGTCTCAAGTTGCAGTGGGGGAGATTTAGGTTGGATATTAGGAAAAACTTTTTCACTAGGAGGGTGGTGAAACACTGGAATACATTACCTAGGGAGGTGGTGGAATCTCCTTCCTTAAAAGTTTTTAAGGTCAGGCTTGACAAAGCCCTGGCTGGGATGATTTAGTTGGGGATTGGTCCTGCTCTGGGCAGGGGGTTGGACTAGATGACCTCCAGAGGTCCCTTCCAACTATGATATTCTATGATGTAAAAGGAAACTTAGTTTGATAGCATCCTGTCTGGCAAGAACTCACTTATCAATAGCTGGGATGTGAAATCCTCATTTCTGTGTTTGTTCTATCACTGTAGTCCCCATTTCCCCATTGTTTGTCTGTATAATCTCTGTCTGGTTTTGTGATTGTATCTGTCTGCTGTATAATTAATTTTTCTGGGTGTAAACTAATTAAGATGGTGGGATATAATTGGTTAAATAATCATGTTACAATATGTTAGGATTGGTTAGTTAAATTTCAGTAAAATGATTGGTTAAGGTATAGCTAAGCAGAACTCAAATTTTACTATATAGTCTACAGTCAATCAGGGAGGGAGGGAGGGGGTGGGTGGGAGAAATGGGAACAGGGAATGGGGGTGGGGAAATTGGAATCATGTTTTGCTAAAGGGGGAAATGGGAACAGGGAACGGGGGTGGGAAAATTGGAATCATGTTTGGCTAAGGGCAGGAATGGGAACAGAGGGACACGGGTGTAAGGCTCTGTGGTGTCAGAGCTGGGAAGGGGGACACTAAGGAAGGAAGGAAACTGAAATCATGCTTGCTGGAAGTTCACCCCAATAAACATCAAATCGCTTGCACCTTTGGACTTCGGGTATTGTTGCTCTCTGTTCATGCGAGAAGGACCAGGGAAGTAAGTGGGTGAAGGAATAAGCCCCTAACAGCTACAAATGTCCAGTGAAGAATTCCCCTGAAGGATTAACATACGGCATATCCTACTGGCATAAGGCTGGCTCTGGTGCCAGTCGTGCTCCCTCTCTCCTTGGTTTAAGGAGTATGTTGGGAGTGAGGAGAGGTAGAGAGTGAGGAAAGTCATGGCAGAGCTATGCTGTGCTCTGGTGATCCTCCCTTACAGACCCTACGCAGTGCTAATTTATGCTGGGACTAGCATAGATCAGCCTCCAGTATCAGGAATTCATTACCAGCTCCCTGACAATTTCTTTCCCGAGATGTATTCTCCCTGCATCCAGTGGACCTTGGTTGCAGAGGAGATGTTAGCTGGGAATATTTTACCTTTTTGTTTACTTGCTTATGTCCTTTTAGTGCATTTTTCACCTGTTGCAACACTTCATTAACTTTTATCCCTTTATTGATCTTTAAAATATGGAGCTTTGAAATAATGTTTTGCTTTTAACCACTAATGTGCAATTTCAGGTACAGTGACTTTGTGGTGACAGTGTTTGTAACAACTTGTATGGTCACATGGTTGCAGTTAACTTTATTACATGCAATGTAGGAACAGAACTCCACAACCAGAGGTGTGTATTAAATATAGACTGCCGAACAAAACAGATTAAAACTTTGCAATAAATCTTCCTTTTATCTATTTAATGTGTTTACCTTCTATGCATTTAATGTGTTTTAAGAACCCAAACCTTTTGCACAGATCAACTTGTAAACTCTACTTCTAGCTCAATATGTCACTATTTCTAAGGCTTGAAATTTCATGCAGAAGTAACATGCCATCCATAGTTAGCAACTGAAATTTGTGATGAAAATAAACAAGATATAGCCAGGTTTCAGAGTAACAGCCGTGTTAGTCTGTATTCGCAAAAAGAAAAGGAGTACTTGTGGCACCTTAGAGACTAACCAATTTATTTGAGCATGAGCTTTCGTGAGCTACAGCTCACTTCATCGGATGCATACTGTGGAAACTGCAGAAGACATTATATACACAGAGACCATGAAACAATACCTCCTCCCACCCCACTCTCCTGCTGGTAATAGCTTATCTAAAGTGATCATCAAGATATAGCCAGGATTCTATGCATCAGTCACAGGCCACAGAAAACATGCCTCCTCCTTAGGGGAGATTTCCTTTGCAAATCAGCTGAACCATCAAATAGCACCACTATGTTTTTGGTTAAATGGCCATTATTTTTTCCTAGCTGGGCACAATTTAAAATGCTCATCCAGGCTCAATTAATGGCCACTAACTAGACAGGCTGTGATACTTTCAGCATGCCAACCCCCCTGGTCCAAATCATGCCTGCAATGGGCCCAGCTCCCAGGCACTTTCAAAGCCCTCCTGCTATTTTAAAATTCTCAACAAATGGCATGTAATGCAATTACCAACATAGCATAAAAATAAACAATTATGCGTCAATGTTCGTTTTGTAAGTGTCTTGTACAGATAAAAAGGGAACACAATCATGACCGGGATTAGTCATCAGACAATTATGTATTTAAGTAATTAAAACTATCATCCATTACACTGAATGCTCTAAAAATTTCCACATAATTGATGTCATACTTGTCCAGAGTGGGATTTTTTTCTTCAATACGAAATAATATTTTTCCAAATTTGAAAATTAAGCAGCCTGGCTTTAACAACACCCCCTCCAAAATTCCCCAAAAGGAAATCTGTAAATAGTCTTCTAAATAAATGTGGCTTGAAATGTAGTAATTTAGTAAGCAATCTTCAGAATGTGCATCCAAAATCTATTCTAATGTGGCCAGTAAAAGGCTATAGCTGAGACAGGTACATAGAATCTTCTGAAAAAAAGAGCATTAGGGAATACGAATCTACATGAAGAAATGAAGGATGCTGGTTTGTGTGTCAGAATATAAATACAACTTTTGATTGAGAAATCTATTTTCTCCTTGGCTGGTTTTCACTTGGAACATATCACAGGCATAAAGGTGCTCAGTACCAGTTACAAACACTAAAAGATTTATTACCAAAATGGGGCTTGTTCATACAGCATGGAGCTGATGAATAGGAGGCTTGTAGTTTGATACTGGTCCACTGATGCTTTACAAGTTATAATTTCTGGACTAGAATCTCAAATGCCTGCTCCACATTCAATATTTAGAGCAGATGCAGTTTGAAAGAGTATGAGGCTTTGTTAATGTTGGGGTAGCCTGTGATACCTTATCCACTCAGGAATATGTTTGGGTAGCTTCTGAGACCTTACTCACTCAGTAGCCTCTGAGACCTTATCCATTTTGTTCCTAAGAACTCAGATCAACACTGGACTTTGTCACTTGGGCATCTTCATTTGGCATACAGCAAGTCTCAGTGAGTTGGGTATAAAGCATACCACGCATTCAAAGTTACACAGCAAAACTCTTCCTTTATATGTTTAAAATTACTTTACATTTACTAAACATTGAATCACATATTTGGGGATTGGCTTGGTTACTTTATAGGTTACAGTATGTTCCGTCCACACACTGCCTATGCTCGACTTTATTTTTTACCTCATCTTTATGCACCTGACTTACCTTGTCCATGGTTATCTTATTGTTGGTAAATGGTTTCCACCTCTTATCTTAGCTAGGTCAGACATTCTGTCTCTTAGCTTTCTGACCTATTTACCTATTTTAGATAGCACAAACATTCAGTTTTCAGCCTGCTGATCTATTGACCTCCCTAATCCTGTCTTCCAAAGAATATGGCCACCCACATGTTCAATTACTCTTGTCGAGCCATGCCTACAGTTAATATGAGTCATTTTGTTCCAATGCTATATCGACATGTCTTCTAATGCTTAACTGGAAAAGGTTCACCATTCTTAGGCTCTCTCTATACTGCATAAAATCCTATCTGTAATTTACACATGGTGTATTCCCTACCCCAAAAAAGCAAATCAAACAGGTCAAATTAATCTTAGGCAATTTTTTGAAATACTGTTTTATGGCCAAACCCCGACGTCTTCAATCAGTTTTTACTCATCTCCTACTCAGGAAAACTCCCAACACCTGCATAAGGATGGAAGGAGGGAGGCCTACGCCCACCAAAAGAGTGAGAGAAGCAAGCCAAGGTTCCCATCCACCTCAGTCCACCCAAAGCCCAGGAACAGATACACTGCCTACCCAAAGAACTGCAGAAATTTTGGCAGAAGGGCAGTGGAGTCAGCAGGAAACCGAACCTCTTTATAGCCTGACTATGGACCACCCAAGTAGTTACCATAGTACTTAGGTGGATTCACTGGACAGTGGGGTTAGACTCTTAGAACAGACTATCTGGTCCTTGTACAGTCCACATGGCACTAGAGACAAATCTCTTGGGACTAGTTGTTATTCTGACCTGCTTGAAGTCACTGGCACTATTCCTATGCATAACATTAAGCAGGTGTGTGATGGGGTGTACTTGGCCCTTCGTGGCCTGCTGCTGGTGGCTCTGCAGTTCTACTACATCCCACCTCAGGAAGAGTAGCAAAGATGGGTCCTCCAGGCCTGCCTAGAAAGGCTGCATAAAAGCAGCCAATCAGCCCAGCAGGTTCAGATTAAATGGAGTTGCAGGGCCTGAGCATGTTAGTTCTCATCTGAGGCTAAAGAAGGGGGCTCTGCTCTGGACAAAAGAGTTTTCTAGGCTGCATTTGCTAAACCTGGAACTGAGAGGCCATGAAAACTCTAACCCTAGGGTAAAGGCTGAAGGCAAAGGGACCAGGTAGGATGAAGCCTGGGGAATGCAGCAGCAGCTAATTAAAGGCAGCACTAAGCGGCTGCTGTTTATAAGCTCTCTGGGCTGGAACCCTGAGTAGTGGGTGGGCCTGGGTCCTGCCACTGGCAAAGTGAGCTAAGCCTGAGACGGGCACAAGGGCTCCTTCAGAAGCCCAGGCAAAGTGATGGATTTAAAAAGCCCAGAGATGGGCACTGAAGATTCTGGTGAAGGCAGATAGTTTGGTGAATAGAGAGAGACTCAACGGAGCACTAAGGGGCCAGAAGAGAGAAGTAACCCTCAGGAAGTAGAGGTGGGGTCTAGCTTGAGACTGGGATTGGCAAACTTTTGCTTTGTGTTTGTCTTGGACTTGAATATATGGGAAGGGGTTCGTTTTGACTGTGGCTTTACTGGAGGGCTGAGCCACTGAAGACCTGCCTAGGAAGATCGGCAACCTACAGGGGGAATCTAGAAGTGGACAAGGATTGCAGTACCACACCTAGCTGCTTGTAGGCACTTGAGAGATGAGTGTCCCCCCCTCCTACATGGTGGTGTTAAACTGACTACCCACTCTCAAATTTTGTCTGTATTATTTAATTAGTTTCTTTGTTTAAAAAATGAACTTATTTTTTTCAAATTTCCAGGGCATGGTGGCTAGTGACAAGATGGCTGTTAAAAATGCAAATGTAAATAAGGATTCCTGCAGCTTTTGATTCTGAGCAGAACAAAGAAAGCATTAGTACTTTTTACATATTAAAAGACTGATTAGGACTTTCAATTTCCACATGGCTTCATTTAATGGTTTTTGAGACACACACACACACACATCGAAAAATTGGGACCGTGTATCAAAAGACCAGAGAAGCCTACTATTGCCTCAGCAACAGACAGGGACCACCATTACTGTTTAATCAGCTTTCAATAACTTTGCTATTCATAATTTGTTGAAATAAACATTAAGTGAAGGGCCCTATCTCCAAATACAGCACCAATCAGATAGCTGGAATTCCAGTCTCTCCTCTCTAATAATCTGTAGTGGCAAAAAATAGTTCTGCTATGGTGTGATAAACACACAGTCCATTAGCAATTATATTTTTTAAAAAAAAACTGCTAATAGTTTAGAATAGTATCATTATGACTAATGCTGTTGAACAATATCCTTCTGATCTTTCATTATCATTTCCATAAGCTCCAATGGCTTCCCTATCAAACAGTGGCATTTCGCACTCGTAGAGAAGAGTATGTGAACTAACTTGAACTCTACTGTTTTCCAGGATCTTATTTTCAAGGTGCTTTCCAAAAGAGCCCACCGTGAATTCATGACAAGTATAATGTCAGCTAAAACAGACTATAGCAACCCTTATTTCTTGGCAGTGAGGATGACTGAACAACCTAAGTGGACAATTATTGATTATCTGTCTAAACTGATTGATGTTAATTTTAATAATCTTGGATATTTCTCCCCATCATTGTTTCAGAGAGAAGTTAGTAGGTTCATCTCTTTATTCTTCTATTAGGGATAACAATATAGACCTTCAGGCTGAAGAGTTAAGAAGACTGCCAAACTACTTATGATGAAAATACAAAAGCATAGAAGTTATTTCACAAAAGTGCTTTTTGTTTTTAGCAATTGAGCTAGTATAATATTCATTTTCCAATTAATCAAAGTGTTCTTTGAACTCCATGGGATAAACATAGAAATCACTGAAAATTCTATAGAATGTAGCTTGATGTGCCGGACAAGTTATGAAATGTCACGTGTTGATGCTGATGTCAGTGTTACTGCAATGGAGCAGTCTTTACCCAGAACCAAATCATCTTACAGAGCATGAACCACAATCTTCCTTTAAGTTTCCATTTGTTGGTGTCCCCTGTATTAAAAGAAAAAAGCAACAAGCCTTTTTCTATCCTAAATAGCATACTAACGTACAGTATCTCCAACAACATCAATTAAATATCAAATTGCTGTTCCTAAGGATGATTAATATGGACTTCAGTTCATTAAGTAGTAAGCACAGGCCCAAACTAAAAGCCTTCATCTAAGTGCCCCTAAACTCTGGGGTAGTTTGGACTCTGATCCAAACTAGGCACCAAACTATGCCACCTTAGGGCTAGATTTTCCTACAATTTAAGCATACAAGTGCACATAAAATTGACCCCATCTGTTAATCAATCAGGCCCCAATCACTGAAATATTTGAACAACTTTGTGGATTTAATTGGATTCTAATCTGGTTTATGCATCATAATTGTACAATCTTCATTTTTTAATGATGTCACAGAGAGAGAGAGCCCAGTTTGACTCTCAGATCCTAGGATAAGTGTGCAACTTTGTAAAATGAGTAAACTTGGTTTGAAAGACATTGAGAGAAAAATAAAGTCTAAATTTTCAAACATGCACCCAAATTAGGCATGCAAATCTACACACAAGTCCGCATTCTCTGGGCATATGCCTGTAGGCATACATACAGGCCTGACCTGCACATGCACATTGGAGAGTTACACTCTAAGTGCCTGGGCCCTTAGGCATGTGCATATTTGAAAATTTGGGCTTAAGTGTGGAGTCCTGAGATACCATTTTTACTAATTCACTTTCCATTTCACTTTGGCCCCAATCCAGCAATGAGATCTGTGTGGATAAACTCCTTGTACCTATACAGCAGTCACCAGGGCCCTACAAAGGGACCGAGGTGGATCCAGTTGTAGGATTGAGGGCTTTGATACCACATGATGTGGTTCTTAACTAGTGCAAAGAAAAATTATTGTAAATTAGCTAAATCCTAACCATAGAATCTAGAGATTAGAACTGAGAGTAGAGCATCACACATTTTGTTTCAACTTCACATCTCTTTCAATCCCAGCATTCAAATGAGACTATTTCATAACAATTTGTTCTACTACAAATGGAACTAATTTGATTGTATTTTTTTATTTACTTTTATGGAAAGGAGATTAGGGTTTCTAATCATATATGGTAAAAACTCATTAGCTATGAAGCCGTCTGCTTTTATTCTATCTTTGGGAAGGAACAGGCTCTTGGTGCCTCACACCTGTAAATGTATTTTTTCTAACTCCTCATTTTCTTCTCTAATTACTTCTTGATCATGGGGTAAATTCTCTAAGCTGCAGTGGAAAGGAAATCATTGTCTTTTTATCCTCTCTATGGGGAATTCATTCCACTTGTTTACTGATGTGTGCGGCAGACTGAATAAAATGATTCCTAATTAGCATATATGAAATAATCATTGGTCTATCTGGAGTCATAATTAATGCATTAGGAAGAATTTACCGAGTGTCAAGGAGAAAGACATTAGCATAAATGAGCTTATTTTAGATGGGCTGCAATTGAGAGAATACTTTTCGGTAAGAATGTTTACCAAAATTAAGCAATAATAACATATCAATTTACTAAGAACCATTAGCATGCATGATTTGAACTGTTAACTTTTGCAACTAAGCTCCATTTCCTCCCTTTAAACACCTTGCTAGCCAAAGTATGTTGCTGGCATCTTAATATATTTAAACCACAGCAGTCAAAGGGTGAAAAAATCTGCTGTCAACTTAACAGTTGCTTAAACTGTTATTTAACATCTTCATGGACCTTGAGAAAGCAGATTCTGCTTGAGTCTTAAATTCACCGTATATGATGAAAATAAGGCTTTATTGCTTAACAGATGCTCCTTCTCAGAGTATAACCTGTAAACAAAAGCAAAACAGGATGTTCATCCTCAAACAGGTTAATGTGTCTAAATAATTTTCACTTCTGTACTGTCAGAGAGATGAAGTGACAAACTGGGTGTGAGGTTTGAAGATTATCATTTCCATATTCCTTAGTCACTTACCTGTAAATCTGGGACCTAACCTAACAAATCTGATAGCTTGCAGCTAGATTTTAATTTCTAGACAAAGAATGGGGAGGAGTGCTATACTTAAAAAGTTAAGAGGCTCGCTTTTGGAAACTATCATATGTGGATACACAACAAGCAGGACATCATTTCAGGCCTAATTTTTACTGTAAATAATGATCTAAAGAGGTGAGTTATGCACATAAGCAATACATACACACACCTCTTGAGTTTCTTGAATCACTGGTTCAACTGTGATAAACTCATTTAAAATAGCAGACCTGATTCTTACTCCAGTATAAATCACTGGGCTTACACTAGTGATACACTGATGTAACTTCAGTGACTTAGGAGAGATCAGAATGAGCTCCAGGGTGTAATATTGCCTCAAAGCAGTTAGCCTGTGTCTCATCTCAGTTTCTACAGTTTAAATCTGGAGTAATGCCACTGAAGTAATGCAAAACCAGTGTACACCCAAGAAGAATCATGGCCAGTGAGTAAACAGTCCACATGCAGATTGCAATGGTCCATCTGACATCTCCTTCCATTGGTCCCATCTTCTTTATATTTTGTTGTCTGGGGTGAGACAGGCATGTTGGGTTTCCTTAAGTCACATGTTTGCTGAAGTTTTTGCTTTTGGTTCTTTGCTCGTGATATTTAAGCTAGAGCATCAGGACTGAAATATGGAGCACTGCTCATGAGCTGTACATGAGTGAGGCTGTTGGGAATGATAAACTATGCAGATCACGCTGGTCTGTAGCTGTAGGAAGCATAGTCTTTCCCTAGCTAAATTTAGAGCTAATAATTGTTTAGTCAGTTATATTACTATTTGTGTTTGGTCAAATGATTTACAGGATCAATAGTAACATGACATGGAAGATATATTGACAAGATCTGTTTTTATAGCTAGAAAATCCTATATATTGATCTTTAAAAAACAGCCGCTTTCTGAAGTGAAGTGGAAAAGTGTGTGTGGGGGAGAAAAATAATCACACTAAGTGATGTTATATATAGTTCAAATGAATATAGGAATTCAATGTATTGTATAGGATCATTGCATGGGTTAAAGAAGAGCAAAGGGCAAGGGAAAATTGGAAGATCCAGTAATGTGCTGGCATGGGGGCGGGGAATCCTATTTTAGTCTATCTTGCTGCTTTTATTGCATTCATAGACTTAATATATTTAGCAATAAAATTCTTGTCTGACCTTTTCTAATCAAGCTGGGAGTCTTGATACTGTGGGGTGTATATGTGGAATGATTGAGATATCCCATAACCACCTATTTTATTTGTGCCTGTCCTGGACGAACTAGAGTACCTAGTGGAAGCTATATTTCCAGAATTACATGCAAACCACTGTAAGTGCTGCTAATGAACACCATACCTTCCACTGACACTTGGGCCCCATGATAAATGGTGTAGCAAAATAAGGCTATTTCCTCCAGAAAGGTCAATGGCCAAAGAACTGATTAGCAGGGTAGCTGCTTATGGAGACACGTTAGTATGATGGAATAAAGAATTTGCTTCATTTTTCTCTTGTGCATCCATGCGGTAAAATAAGCTGCAAGAAGGGGGAGAAGTCCACTGGTCTGATCCAGGCAAAAAAGTCATCTCAGTGGCTTGTCTACATTACCCGCTGGATTGATGGACAGCAAACGATCCAGCGGGGGGTTGATTTATCGCATCTAATCTAGACGCGATAAACCGACTGCTGAGCGCTCTCCCGTTGACTCTGGTACTCCACCAGGGCGAAAGGTGCAGGCGGAGTCTATGGGAGAGCGTCAGCTGTTGACTTATCTCAGTGAAGATACTGTGGTAAGTAGATCTAAGTATGTTGACTTCAGCTACGTTGTTCACGTAGCTGAAGTTGCGTAACTTAGATTGATTTCCACTCCCCTAGTGCAGACATAGTGGAAACCCCTTGGGTGATAAATCCCATTGAAGTGGGAGACTATCATTATCCTGCTGGGGCAAGAACTGATGCCTATGAAATCCAGCAGCCACAAGAGTTATTCCCTATTCTAGAGTGTTCTTACACTTTCAGGAGAAGGCTAATTTTTAAGCAGTATATATAGTATGGGATTTTCTATCCTCATCAGTAAAAGTCAGAGGGCTTGTCAGCATATGGCATTTAGGCTCAGAGGAATGAATTTAGGGTTAATAAATCATGCCACTATGCTCCTCTCACATTCTACTATGGAGGATAAAGCTGTTTCCCAGCAGTCTGAATGTCAGTCATCTAAGGAAGAAATTTAGAAGCAATACGTGTCCTCATGTTGTCACTCATTGGCCGAACTCTGAAACAGAGCTGTTAGCCAATGAGATGACGTTTCCAAAGACCATGTTTTCTTAGAGTTCATGTTCTCTGCCTATAAAACTGGCAGTTGGAATACATGTCCTGAAGGTAAGAGAGCATCCACCTCCTGCCTGCAGCAGAACTCAGGTGGGGATTGGCGCTGCCTTACCTCTAACACAACTCCAATGGTAGGATGGAAAGATTCCTTCAGGCACCTCTAGGCGAAGAACAGGGAGCAGGCCTCCACACCAGACAGCTGGGCAATCGAGCCATCGCTAAGGCTGTAGGAACTGGTACAGGTTGCATGGCCTGCAGCACAGACGGGGGGACCAGGCCCAAAGTGCCAGAGGCAAGGAAGATGTATTTCCTGCAGATCCATGATTTCCTGACATAGAGCAATCCCATTACTTGAGTTTTTTTTTAAAAAACACTTTGAACAAAGCATTAAATATATTTGTTTTGTAGAACAACTAGATACTGGAAGTGGACATTGGACTAACTTTGATATGGTAGGGGCTCACCTAAGCACTGCTTTATGTTAGCTTCTGGAGGCACAAACCTGTGTGCAGTGGATTGTCTCTCAGGGGAGACTGCACTGCTTTTGTGCCAGTGCACTGCTGTCTCCTCTAGGTATGGGCTGCAGGGGCCCAAAGAGTGGGCAGGACTTGTTGGGGAGAGGTTACCGTTGATTCCATTGACCCCCACCATGGGCTGCTAGTCAGAAATGAAAGCTGCCCTCCTCACAGAGGAAGTATAGCCTGCCTTCCGGAAAGGAAAACCCTTGTGCAATAGAAGATGCCTCCCTGGCACAATGAGGTGTAATTTGTAACCTTGATTAGTGGGAGTGAATCCAGAGGCTCAAGTAAATGGAAGCAGCAGCAGGAGGAGGAAGAGAATAGAATCTTATTTACTAAAAGTAGAAGGAAGGCCCTGAAACAGCCTTATTTTGGCACCCGGGCTTGGGAGAAGGGGGGAGCAGCTCTCCTGCTCTCCTTTAGGTACTGTGGTGAGCTCTTTCTCCAGTTTCAATCCTCTTTAACTTCTGGAACTCTTTCCTAGGCATTTCTCATTTTCCACTTCTATGACTCTGATTAGCCCAGCATCCCCATTCTATAATGTCAGGTCAAGAACTTTTAGCCACAGTTCTTTATGAGGGATTATGTTAGAATCCGTGGTGTGAGAATGAAATTTGCAATTGTACACTTTTGTTGCACACCAGCATCCTTTTTAGTCCCCATTTTCAGAAACTGACATCTCTGGGAATTTTCCTAGCATATTCGTTGCTTTAATGTGTTCTGATGCCCCTGTTTTTAAGCATGTCTGACTTTGCTGCCAAAACTTAGGATGATAGGTGTGGAGAATTATCCTCAGAAAATAGATCTGCTTCGCAAGGGCTTTTACATTTCAAAAGCAATATTAAATATTTTAGTTTGGATAACTATGGTATCAAGCATCACTTAAGGGAAAGCCAGAACTGTGCTATTCAGTCAGAAGCCCTTTCCTGGGCTAGTGCAGAGCTGCACTATCCCAGGGGGAGCTCCAGGGGGCAGCATCTCCAAATCTCTCCCACACTCAGGAGCAGCACCCTATGAAAATGAAGTATACTTCCCCTTCTGCAGGCTAGCGTGCACTGAGCAGGGCCGTTACTCGGCTTCCTTTCCTCTCCTGATGGAAAGGGCAGGGCCTTTACTTGGCTTCCTTTTTCCTCCTGTCACCCAGAAGGCAGCAAACCTGGGGTTTAAGAGCGTGCCGGGTCACAGTTGGGCCTAGTGACTGTACTGGAGTCATGACAAGTGCAGGGTCCTTGCATTCTTGCACTCCACCGAAGAATGCAAGGGTCAGGCGCTTCTATCCCAGCATCTTTTGCCTATAAAATGCAAAGTAAAGAAATACTTTTTTCAAAACCTGAAGGAGAGCTTGAAAGATTGTCTTTCTCACCAACAGAAATTGGTCCAATAAAATATATTCTTCCCTCCCCACAACCCACCCACTTTTTCTCTCTAATATCCTGGAGCTGTCATGGCCACAACCACACTGCATTTTTTTGAAACATTAACCTTTGCTGCTAGGGAAAGTGGGCTCAAATGGGCTGTACCCAGTTGGTGTTTTTGGCCCATTCGCTAGGGATGGTATGCATGCAGTATATGAGGCATGGTATTTTTGCAGGTTTGCCTTTGAACCACAGCATTTTTCTCTGAGCCTGCATTCACTGCATAATTGCAATATAAGAATGAAAATGCTTTTTTTGTAATTCAAAAAGTAGTTTGTGGCGTCACACAATTAAAATGGCTAAAATGAAACAGCTCAACTCTTTGAAATGCATAGTAAGCTAAGTAGAAATTCATCAGTGAATGCACTTTAAGAGACAGTAGTAACTTAGGAAATGCAAGATACGGGTGCAATCTCAATTAATCCAAGAGGTGATTAAATTAAAAGTAACTTTTAAATTAGTTCTATCACTGTCATCATAAATGGTATGTTTTGATCTAATAACAGCTCGGCCCATTTAATAGCAGATGGGAATGGTCCTTTACTCTTTAGCCATGGCTGCCCTCAGATATGTGTATTTGTGTCCTGCAAAATCACTTATTTTACAAGGTATGTGATGCACTACTCTCCTGTGTTAGCTGAGTCCAGGCACCTGACTCCAGAAAGCACAGCACTTTTTTTACATTCACGTGTTGTTGGCTTTTTAACTGATGCATGCAATTTAGAGAAAAGATGAGAAATCATTTTCATATGACCTATCCAGACGTCCAACAACTCAAAGAAAAAAAAAAGAAGAAAGTATTGCAGGGGCCAAACTGGATTCCATGTTTATTATGTTCTTGCTGGAAATGCCGGGAAGCTGTGAAAGGTGTATTGTTGCAACTAATATTCTGGCCTGCTCCTGTGTTTAAGTAGCCTGAAGACAAATTTGAGAGCTGTTACTCAGAAATGTGCTGACCTCCTACAGCTTGGGCTATCGTCCAGATCACACAGTCATTGGAACTTCTTTACTATTCTTAACAGAACATGAATTAATCCTCTCAACTTTCATATGAGATTGTTAATTATTATCCCCATTTTACAAATGGGAAACTGAGGCACAGATCATTAAGTCATATAGTAAAAGTGTTGATTATCAAACCAGGAGTTCCAGCTCCCAGCCCTGTGGTCTAACTGACATGCTATTTCTCTTCACTTCCCCTATCCCTGCCATTGTAAAATACCTGGTGACACTTACAATCCTCGATGGTCTAATATCACCACATGGCTCCTTGTGAGATTAGCCAGCCTACTCAGGAATGATCAACAGCAAGTTTGAGATTGAGAAATCAAATCCCAGGATGACCTGTGTCTCGCCTTTCCAGTTTTTACAAGCAGCTGTATTAGCATTTTCTGAAATATGAAGATTCATTGAGCAGCTGTACTATTGAATCCCTGGTAATAGTGTGATTCTGAATGCACAGATAAAAAAAAAATATTGAAGTCCATTTTCATGCAAATAGTAAGGTTTGTTCTTTTAAAGCAAATAAATTGTGTATTCCCCCCACAACCACACAACATGCTGCCAGAATTCACACAACCCCTTTTCTGTCCCCTCATCGTTAATAGAATCTAATTATCATGCACATGAGCAATGTGAACTTCCAGCAAAAGGGGTGGATGCTACCAATAAAAAAGCCTACCTTGCTCTCAATGAATGCAATTCATGTCTCACCGCCCCCCACCATTAATTTTCAAGCCCTGGGATTGCAGTAATTTATGTATAAAGAGGCATGTTGATGTGTTTATTACTCCACAATAGAGTTCAATCTTGTAAGATTATGAGCAACTGCAGTGCTCATCACCACCTCACAAGACATAGGTCAGCAAAACTAGGGCCTGATACGACACCGAACAAAGTCAATGCCTAGAGAACTGTCAGTCTCATCCTGCTTTTATTGAAAACTTTTCATTATCCCTAATTTTTCAGGCAACTATATTATCTCCCACATGTCCAGGCCTGGAACCATATACAATGAGATTAAAACTTCATATTGAGCCTCATTAATGATCCTTCTGTTTTACATTGTGATCCTTGGTGATGTTAGATTGTTTGCTCTTTGAGAAAGGAACTGTTTATTCTATTTTTATATAGCACCAGAAACAATGGGATCCTGGCCTCGTTTGGGCCTCAAGGTGCTCCCACAACTTGTGTAATTAATAATGTATTTAGGAGAGGACTTATTTTATCTCCCCAATAACGCTTCAGTTCTACTGTTACCATCATATCACTGGAATTTAGTACCCTAGCTGTGCCCTGTTTCTAGCCAGTGCTTCCCACTCTTTGGATCAGCACTGGTACTATGCAGGTCCCAGGTGGATGTGAGCTTGTGACTCCATTGCTTTGCTGCAATTCTCCTCAGCCTCTCCCCCTGCATAGCCTTTCTGTTACTGGGGCCTTTGCCCACGCTGAGAGAATCTGTCCTAGTGCCTTGGCCACCATATGGTAACCAGCTGACACACACATGCTAAATATCATTTGGGGTGTTGGAATAGGGTGGCAAGGTTTTCTATTGACCACTAGGTTCGCAGGTGATGGAGACCTGTCTTAGAATGCTGATTTACTGTGTCCACTGCAGTCTCTTAACCCTACTTTGGATATAATGTTAGTTCAGAGAATCACTGAACTAATGTCTGGAACAGCGAAACCATGGCAACATCCTAGATTGAGTCTAAAAGCTTATGTTGTGCTTATGTTGTGTTTTTATTGTTTCAACTACTAATAAAAGAAGGACCACAGGAAGATGGATGAGTTTTTGGCGCTCTATCCTAGAGTGTGTGTGTCCTTTGCTGAAGGTGGAGTGAGGATTTAGCCTCTTCAGAGGTTAATTTTATTCTAAGGCATTCAGGGGAATCTCTGACTCATGAAAAGTACCAAAGGATTGTCACCATCCACAGACAGTTGATAGCACCTTGGCTTTAAAGATTGACTCTGAATGACCCACAGAGTAAATTGCATGGAACTCCATTTTATCTGTTCCAAAAGGATAAATGGTTCAGTCAATGCTAGCATGATTTGAACCTGAATTTCTAGGGAATCTAACTTAGTTCAAGCCTAAGGCTTAGGTCAGTAAACCAGATCATCCAACTGCAGCTTTGCATAACTCATGTGAATGGCTTTTGGTTTGACTTTTTTTTTTTTTTTTAATAGTGGCAAACCTGTTTCAGTGCTTATGGGTGGACTCGGTGATTGGACAGGCCAGTTCACTCCATCTTAATGTCATTCTATCATTCAACGTTAAAAAGTTGTCACTTATCCCTTATATAATTAGTCATGGTATTTGCAGAATTTTCTGCAGTTAGAATGGAAAATGATTGAAAACATCACTCCGTTTAAATGGTTAAATGTGGTAAATAACAAGTTTTTAATGTTGCCCACTTTGGAGGAGACGGGGGAGAGAAAACGAATACCATTAGAAGAAAACAAGGACATGGCTTGACTCTGATGAGCCAGTACATTGCTGCAGCATAATGATGATTATATAATTCATTGAGTTCTGTAATCACAATATAATGCTGCATCATAACACCATGTACCAATGCCTGAAACAAATTCAGGGGTTCTAAAGGCTATTCTAGCATACATGGGCAGTCCAGTGAATGTGAAGATGAGGGACAACTGTTAACTCTCTGGCTGAATAGGGCCTGATTTTCATAAGTGCCGAGCACCTGTAGTTCCCATTAAAGCCGATCCATGTGGTGGTGCTTGCATGTGTGAAAATCAGTGCCAATGTAAAATAGAAAATCGCTGACCCATTTTGCAGACAAATTAGAATGAATAAATACAGAAAATGTCTCAAATTAGGATTACCAGAGAAAAGAATGGATAATGCCTTGCGGGTAAAGGCTAAATATCATTTATATCTCCAGCTCATCTACATATATACAAAATTTATGTCATATAATGTCTGCATTAACATTTATAGCATACATTTTGTGTGTCATTATTTCTTGGCACATTAAGGTGACTTATGACTCCTAATGTTGCTTTTGCTTGCAAAAGTTAACTGGTGGGAGTTTTAGATTAGAAGTATCTGGGTACTAATAGAACAGCCATGTCTGGATACTTTGTGGTGCTCCCAGAATGCTCAGTGGTCTGCCATTACTTAATGCACTTTCGGAAGTTCATTCTGGGACTAGCTAAGTGATGTGGCTATTAAAACACCCTTATGATGGTGTTTTAATAGTGATAAAACTATTGGATAAAACTAATGGTGATAAAACACCTACTTACTGCACGTTCTTGACCAACTCATTTCACCTCTGTCTATGCCTCAGTTTTCCCATCAGTAAAGTAGAGAGAACAATAATTTTCTCTATCACATAGCATGTGGTGAGTATTAGTTCATTAATGCTCACAAACACTTCTTGATTCTCAGATGGAAGGCCCTATTGGAATGAAAAGTCTGTTATATGATTCTTACTTTGCAAAACCAACCCTTTACTAACAAGGCTTGTAAAAACAAAACACAGACTCCTCAGCTCATCTTTAGTTAGTACTACCTATCATTGCAGAGTACAAATTGTACCTCTTGTTCTTCCCCCTACAAAATCCTGATAAACATTTTTAATGGTAATAGTGTAATTATCTTTGATTAGTGACTGTGCTAACTTAAAAAAAAAAGTAAAGTAGATGTTGATTACCAAGCAGTAATGTAGTACTTTCATGCACAGCTATAATTCCACTCATGAATATATATCAATCTGATGCATCAGTTGTTATCCTTACTTGCAATTAAAAGACACTAACCAATGCCACTTCATCTTGAATTAGGAAACTTAAGGAAGAACAGAGATGTCCAGAGTGTAGGAAATTTCTGGATAGTGCCAAATCCATCAAGCTCTTATTCAGTTTCCCTATTTGAACTGGTCTCTGTGCATTTTACCTACTCAAAATGTAGCAGAGCACAGAACAGACAGCAACAGCCAGAGGTAATATAGGCAGATGATGGTAGCATCAGGTGGTAATGTAAGTAAATGGAAACAGTGGTTCTAGGAAGTCACATAAGAGTGGTGATAGGGATTGACGCATTGCTACAGTAGCATATGAGGATTTAGGAAACAGAGAGAAGATGACCTGCATGAAATAGAGTGACTTGGAGGGAGAGGGGTGGCCTGCAAATAGAAGAGTGAAGGTAAAGGGCACAGTATCTCCTACACTACACTATGTCTACACAGCAATGTAAGCCTGGGCTCCGTGTATACACACTCCAATTGTGTTAAACTCAGGCTCGAACCTAGGGTCCCAGGACCCTGCAAGGCTGGAGGGTCTGAGCCCACGTTAAGCTGGGACCTAGCAAAGCAATAGGTCTTGGGCCCTGTGTGCATGCGGCCCCAACATGACTTGGGTACCAGAAGTCTTCCAGATGTACCCCAGAGTTCCTTGGGCAACTGCCTTAGTCCTCTCTCTTCAGACAATTTCTGGTGCAGCCTATTGCACTCTATTGCAAATGGCAGCCACTCAGATCAGCGTTAATCCATTGTTTGCTGCCCAAGGTCCCTGCGTATGCACCCCCAGGAAAGGTTGGAGGGCCCAGGCCAGAGAGCAGAGTGGGGTCTAAGCAGCTGCCCTGCAGGGAGGGGGAGTGGCAGAGGTGTTGATTTCCAAATCAGGAGTAATTACCCCCACCCAACGATGTGGGACTCCAGAGAATTACACAAGTATTGTAGTGCTGAAACATAAGTCTAAGTTCCGGTGGTTATAGCAGCCTCCCATGGAACACTTGCTCTAGTGGTTGTATTTATGATACAGCTCAGCCTTGTGCTATTTTCAAGCTGTTTCATATTATTTAATAGGCTGTTGTATATTGGATTGAATGCATCAGACCTTCATAATCAACCGCTCAAATTTCAATTTTCTCATGCAGTGTATAAATTGAACTTTAAGATTTGTGATTCATTGAAAGGTGCTTCTGTTACTTTTGCATTCCTTTTGTTTCCGTTTCAAATCATCACACTGAACAAGAGCTCACTGAAAAGCAATTGGAGAAAAGTAACAGTCAGCAGATTTGGTGCCGTATTCAGACTCCATTGTGAGGAGAGAGGATCTTCTTTCCATTAAACTCAAAAACAGACTTGTTCAAGAAAATAAAGAGGTAGAACTAGGAAATATGTAGGTCCAAAGTCAATGTTTGTTTAATCAACAGAAATGGGCCCAAAATCATCCATTTGACTACTTTGACTCAGTGGAGCATCTATTTTATACCAGTGTGGGACCAGATCCAGGTTTAATTCTGAATCCACATGGCATGACTAAAGCTCATCTCTATCTAAAAAGTCAGGAATGATTTACCCTTAGAAGGAATGCCCAGTAATGAGACTATGGGCTGTCTGGGCCCAGTCCAATGTGCCAGATTCCCACTGAGTTCAGCAAGAGTGGGCTTGCACAAGCTGGTTTGCAGGAGACAGACCATATGAAGAGCACCAAAGCTGCTTTACCTTATACATCCACTCTTTGATCTAAATGTTATTGTCTTGAGAAAATTGCCAGTTTGCTTATTTGTGGCCCAGTTGTACACCTGTGCAAGGGTTACCCCCAATTACTCCAGTTTCCTGCTCCATCTTTGGATGTCTGCATTATTCCTAGGCTTCTGCTTTATGACAGAGAGTGAAGGCAGTGAAGTGTCAGTTTTACAGAAATAACACATGAGAGCTGAATTCAGCTAGTTTTCCAGTTAAATTATGCCCCCCCCCACCCTAAACTGGGTTTACGTTAGGTTCAAGTACACTCTGAATAGATCCCTTGACCTTTCTAGGATTTTCTTGGTCTAGGAAGAACAGATTATTTCTAATTCATTCTATCCTACATAAAAAGGCAATGGATTACAGATGCCTTGGTGGGGTTACTTTTCCTGAGATCATACTCTTAAGCTACTTCAAATTTGATTTAATATTTGTATGCTTATTTCCCTCATCTGCAAAAACACTGGACTTCTGTGCAATTAATAAAACTCTTTAAAACATCTAGCCAAACCAATCAATATCTTTCTTCCATCTCGCTACTGCATTTTGGTATTTAATTGATGATATTTTCTAAATGGTGGCAACACACTTGTGACAATGAGGTTATGACACTAGCTCAGATGGATTTACTGCAGCTTTGTACAGTCAATGGCTTTGAAATCGGAGATGTGACCCAGCACAGTGATAATAAATAAGAATTATCAAAAAGTCACCTTCTCCTTCCCAGTTAGTATAATCAAGCCTGGAGTGCAACTTGCAAGCACTGACCAAGCCACAATTTCAGTGTGGTGCAAATCCTGCCCCCTTCCTATCCATTCTGGGGACATGGTATATTTTGGACACAGTAGAGTGGGTGGGCTGTTGGGTGCCCTATTGTACATAAAACTTGGCTGGCCCATCCACTAAAGCCTTATTATGCAACAACCAATCCAAAAAAAAAAAAGAGAGAGAGAGACAAAAACAAAGAACTGGAAGACTGACAGTTCAACAAATCATATTTTAAACTGTGACACTTTAATATTCTGGGTAAATAAAGCTTTGAGCAAAAAGTATTTGTGCATGGTATTTGATTTGCACTATTTAATGTAACAAATTGGCCTGTATGCTTCACAATGGAAAAAAAAATTAGTTACACAATTGCATATGCATAATATTTGTGCAGTCATGTCAATACACATTTACAGTATCTTTGCAAATGACTATTAGATAATCATGCATGCAAGGGTCCATGTCTGATTACTTGTGCATGCAACTGCAGTAATTATTCAGGGAAATTAGGCATGGAATTTCACACCTTTCTTGAAAATCAAACCCTATATATTTTCCCATATTTCTGAATTAATTCCACATTTGTAGCCTGATCTCCTTCTGCCCATACTTACACAAAATTCCAATTCCCTTTTGCTTAAGTAAGGATGACATAATCAGACCCTAGACATTTGTGATTGGTTGCTATCCATTTAAGAGCGGGGCAGGCTGGGAACTCTCCCCCAGGGACAAAATAAGAAAAGCTACTCGAGGAAAGCCAGTTTGGATTGGCTCTGGTGAAGGAAATATTTACAAGAACTGTTGTGAGGGCGCTAATTTGAAGATATGGATTGTCCTTCATATTTTTTTTGATTGGTTAGTTGTGGGTTTTGTTTGTTTGGGGTTTTTTTTGGCTAATAAACTGAGATTTATCCTTTGTGTCCCTTGAGTCTTTGCAGTTCTTAACCTTAACCTTATTACCTTCAAAGCTTAACCTGTAAGCTCCAAATGACCCTGTGTCACAACATATAAATATATGATCAGATCTTTCATGATAATGTCTTTCCTCTATTGCATTTTTCTGGTCTCTTGCTTTACCTAGTGTGCAGTTGTATCTATTGCATAACTCATCTGCATGACAATGGCTTTTCTCTCTCTAGTGAATAAAGTTTTAGCTTCTGTTTAAAAATACATGTTATCTTAGAGTTACGGTTCAGTAACCATAAAGAAAGAAAGAGACACAAAAACTGATGTTACTGATGAGAGAGAGAGTTTACCTTTAAAAAAAGGTCTTCAGGCAAGATAAATTAATTTTCATTGTTGAAAATAGACTTTAATTTCAGTACTTTAAAAGGTAATCAACTCTATAATTTAAAATTACAGCAGTAAATAACAGATTTTAAATCTGAAACAACTTCACATTGTTGGCAACAGTAAGAGGACATAGTAATTCTCACATCAAAATAAGTTATTAAAACTTGGAAAGCTCAGACAGTGAACAGGCCAAGAGAATAAATGAAAACTTCAGTGCCAACTAAGAGCAGAGAAGTGCTCCATCCAGACAACCTCCAGTATTACTTTTCTTCTTTTCTTTAAAAAAAAAATGGTTAATTTTAGCATTTGTGAAATGTGCTGAAAATGACAGTCCTGATGAATGAAGTCCTCTGTTCACAGAGCATAGGGAATTCAGGAGGCGATTTTTCAAAGGAGCAAAGAAGAGTTAAGCTCCCAACTCTGAATGATTCCTCCCCCCTTTGTCCTTTGAAAATCTCCTCTCTATTCACCGATGTCCTGATCCTATAAAGATTTACACATGACCTTAATTTTATGCTCCGAGTAGCCCTATTGAAGCCATTGGAACTAAACACAGTGTATAACAGAGGTGGGCAAACTACGGCCCGCAGGACCGTCCTGCCCGGCCCTGGAGCTCCTGGCCGGGGAGGCTAGCCCCTGGCTCCTCCCCTAATACCCCTGCTCCCCTGCAGCTACGCTGCCGCACGGGCAGCACTCTGGGCAGCGGGGTTGCGCGCTCCTGCCGAGCAGAGTGACAGCATGTCTAGCCTGGTTGCGCAGCGCGGCTGCCAGACATGCTGCTCTGAGCGGCATGGGCCGGAGCCAGGACCGGGGGGTTGGATAAAGGGTGGGGGGGTCCCGGGGAGCAGTCAAAGGACAGGGAGCAAGGGGTGGTTGGATGGAGCAGAGGTTCTGAGGTCAGGGGATGGGGATTGGGGGGGTTGGATGGGGGTGGGATCCAGGGAGGCGGTTAGTGGCGGGGGTCCAGGGAGGGGACGGTTAGGGGACAAGGAGCAGGGGGGGTTGGATGGGTTGGAGGTTCTGATGGGGGCAGGAAGTGGGACGGGGCGGATAGAGGGCGGGGGCCAGGCTGTTTGGGGAGGCACAGCCTTCCCTACCCAGCCCTCCATAGAGTTTTGCAACCCTGTCAGGGTTCCTTCCCCACTCTGAACTCTAGGGTACAGATGTGGGGACCCGCATGAAAGACCCCCTAAGCTTATTCTTACCAGCTTAGGTTAAAAACTTCCCCGAGGTACAAACTTTGCCTTGTCCTTGAACATTATGTTGCCACCATCAAGCGTTTTAAACAAAGAACAGGGAAAGAGACCACTTGGAGATGTCTTACCCCAAAATATTCCCCCAAACCCTACACACCCCATTTCCTGGGGAGGCTTGAGAATAATATCCTAACCAATTGGTTCCAAAATCATCAAAGACCCAAACCCCTGGATCTTGTAACAATGGAAAAATCAGTCAGGTTCTTAAAAGAAAGATTTTATTTTTAAAAAAGAAAGGTAAAAATCATCTCTGTAAAATCAGGATGGAAAATACTTTACAGGATATTCAGATTCAAAACACAGAGGATCCCCCTCTGGCAAAACCTTAAAGTTACAGAAAACAGGAATAAACCTCCCTCTTAACACAGGGAAAATTCACATAAAACAAAAGATAAACTAATCCGCCTTGCCGGGCTTACCTATACTGATTGCAGTATTGGAGACTTGGATTAGGATGGGTTGGAGAAGATGGATTTCTATCTGGTCTTTCTCAGTCCCAAGAGAGAACAACCATGTAAACCAAGAGAACAAACAAAAGCCTACCCCCCCCCCAAGATTTGAAAGTATCTTGTCCCCTTATTGGTCCTATGGGTCAGGTGCCAGCCAGGTTAGCTGAGCTTCTTAACCCTTTACAGGTAACAGGATGTTGCCTCTGGCCAGGAGGGATTTTATAGCACTGTATACAGAAAGGTGATTACCCTTCCCTTTATATTTATGACAAACGCCAATGTGGCCCTTGGGCCAAAATGTTTGCCCACCCCGGTGTATAAAGTTAAGTGCAGTACCTGGGTTTAAACAGCCTATTAGTGCCAATTTTGGTGAAACATAAGAATGGCCATGCTGGGTCAGACCAATGGAGTATGTAGGCTAGTATTCTGTCTTCAGACAGTGGCCAGTGACAGATGCTTCTGAGGGAATGAACAGAACAGGGCAATTTTGAGTGACCTATCCCCTGTCGTTCAGTCCCAGATGGAGATTTAGGGACATCCAGAGATTGTGCTTGTGTGCCTGACCATCTTGGCTAACAGCCATTGATAAACCCATCCAGAATTTACCTAATTTCTTTTAAAAACCCAGTTATAATTTTGGCCTTCCCAAACTTCCCATGGCAACGAGTTCCATAGGTTGACTGTGCATTCTGTGAAGAAGTACTTCCTTATGATTGGTTTTTAAACTTACTGCCTATTAATTTCATGAAATAATTTCTGAAAATCTTAGTACACTATATCAATGGGGTAATCCTTGTCTACAAACTTGTTGACAACCTTAAAGAATTCTGATAGATTGGTGAGGCATGATTTCACTTTACAAAAGCCACATTGATTCCTCTCCAACAAATCATGTTCACCTATGTGCCTGATAATTCTGTTCTTTACTATAGTTTCAACTAATTTGCCTGGTACTGAAGTTAGGTTTACTGGCCTGTAATTGCCAGAATTATCTCTGGAAACTTTTTACAAAAATTGAGATTAGCTACCCTCCAGTCATGTGGTACAGTGGCTGATTTAAGTGATAAGTACATACCACAGTTGGCAGTTCTGCAATTTCACATTTGAATTCCTTCAGAACTCTTGTGTGAATACCACCTTATCCTGGTGACTTATTACCCTTTAATTTATCCATTTGTTCCAAAACCTCGCCTATTGACAGCTCATTCTGGGAAAGTTCCTCACATTTGTCACCTAAAAAAAGAATAGCTCAGATGTGGCAGGAGATCCGATGCTGTGAAGACGGATGCAAACAATTCCGTTTAGCTTCTCTGCAATGGTCTTGTCTTCCCTGAGTGCTCATTTAGCACCTCAACCATACAGCAGTCCAACTGACAGTTTGACAGCATTCTGATGTGCTTAAAAAAGGTTGCTGTTAGTTTTTATGTCTTAATTGTTTCTTGGTCCCCCTTATTATACTTTGACACTCAACTTGCCAGAGTTTATGCGCCTTTCCGTTTTTCCTTACTAGGATTTGACTTCCAATGAAAGTTTTTTGACATGCACACTTCTCCATGGGAACTAAACTAAGATCACTTAATTCATTTAACCACGTCATTTAACCGTCATCATATTGTAAAAGCTTTTGGTTACTTCCAGGCGGGGATGGATGGATGAATTCATTAATACTAATTATTATATATTACCTACATGCATTTTATAAGTTACTCATCACCGTGGTGTCTAGACACACTTCACAACATTTACCACAGAATGGGAAAATATTTATATAATGCTTTTTGATTCTGCAAGATCCCAAAGCGCTTTACAGGATCCGTGGAGATATGATCTGCTGTTCCAATGAAGAGAAAAATTTACCATTAAAAGACATCTGCATTTTAAACAGAATACAATGGTCAACGGGGTGAGTGAGATACTGTAGTCATAAAGGATTAACCCAGTATCTCATAGATCTAGGAAGGTAAAGATTCCTCATATGGAATACCACTATGCATGTGACACATTACATATGGTAGCCAACATCAGAAAGCGTCTGGTCTTGAGCACTGCAAGGGCTGCGATCCAGATCTCTATTAAGCTGTCAAGTTAGTATTTTGATTTAGATTTAAATTTAGATTTTTGAATGACCTATTTTAACAAAGTCATTTTGTTACAAAATTTTTCTTTTTCCTCATTTATTTGTAATAGGTTTTTGGAGTTTCATGACCAAGAGACAATGATTTCTGTGGTCATGAACAGGTATTATGCTACTGTCTTGATAGATAGCTACTTGTCATCAGACAGCATATCCACAAATAAATCAAGAATTAACTTGTATCATCAGAGAAATATTTTTATTATCTGTTATATCAGAGAGTCAGGTGTTACCCAGAGAATGTTTAAAATACCCATCAAAAATACAAAAGAAAGATAATAAAGTTTATTTTGCATCCTGAGTTTATGATCATTTTTATTTTATTCTGTAACAGAGGTTAAGCAGACTAGATAGTTTAGTATGAGTAAAATCATTCTAGTGACATACCTCACTTCTCTTTATAAGCCACAATAAACTCTTTATATTTTATTTAAAGTATGTGTTTCATTAAATGTCTTGTGATTAAAGCATAGAGCTGAGAGTGAGGAGACGTAGTTTATCATTCAAATGCTGGCACAGACATTCTTTTTGACCTTGAGCCCCAGTTTCAAAAGCTGGCTTCTAATTTTATGTGCCCAACTTTAATCACTTGTGGTTTGCAGAGATGCCCAATTGATTTCAGTTGGAATTGTGGGTACTTAGCATCTCTGAAAATCCAGCCTTGGGTTGGTAATGCTGGGCTCCCCAAAAGTGAAACTATTAAATCTGACTCTTACACTATCTGTCTAATTTCCCCAATGGTTAAATAGGGTTAGTAATATTTTCATACCTCACAGAAGTGGCAAGATGTCTAATTCATGAAAGTATCTGATCTTCTACTTTAGTCAGCAGCCTTTTGATGACTCTCATCATTATGTTGATGCCTTTCTGGATCCTGGCAGAGAGAAGTGAATTGTGTTTAAGTGGCTCTGGTGTTTCCTTATTAATCAGTTCCAGGACATGCTGCAAAGTACTGCACTCAGACATTTGTTTGAAGAGGTGGCTTGGATCAGATTGTTTCATATATAGATCGCAACAACAAAGGATGTGATTTTATATATGAGATCAGGTGCTGAGGGTTGCATTTCATAAACTAAAACTAATATATATAAATGTTTGTAAAATACCTATACATTCTTGGATGGAAGGCAGAATAACAATACTTTGACTTCTATACTAACTGTTCGGAAAACAGAATTTCTATTCCATGGGCAATACTTGTCTCTCTTTTAAATCCATTTTGAGTTGGAACAAAAAGCTGAAATTTCAAAACTTCCCACTAAAATGAACATTTCAGAAATATTTTTTGATTGTTGGACCATCAAAACATTTCATTCAGACACTTTCACTTTGATTAATAATTTCACTTTGAATTTTATAAAATTCAAATATTAAATTTAATACATTTTGGGTATGAAACATAATGTATAAATATAGTTAGCTGAATATTTGAATATAAGACTAAAGAAAATTATTTAAAACATTCTGATGTCAGAGACTTTGTATTTTTTTCGTTGACAATATAGTCTAAATCAACACATTCCCACCATTAACCTCAACCTGGACCAGTCCACACAAGAGATCCACTTCCTGGACACTACGATGCTAATAAGCGATGGTCACATAAACACCACTCTATAGCGGAAACCTACTGACCACTATGCCTACCTACATGCCTCCAGCTTTCATCCAGACCACACCACACAATCCATTGTCTACAGCCAAGCTCTACGATACAACCGCATTTGCTCCAACCCCGCACACAGAGACAAACACCTACAAGATCTCTATCAAGAATTCTTACAACTACATACCCACCTGCTGAAGTGAAGAAAAAGACTGACAGAGCCAGAAGAGTACCCAGAAGTTACCTACTACAGGACAGGCCCAACAAAGAAAGTAACAGAACGCCACTAGCCATCACCTTCAGCCCCCAACTAACCCTCTCCAATGCATCATGAAGGATCTAAAACCTATCCTGAAAGACGACCCATCACTCTCACAGATCTTGGGAGACAGGCCAGTCCTTGCTAACAGACAGCCCCCAACCTAAAGCAAATACTCACCAGCAACCACACACCACACAACAGAACCACTAACCCAGGAACCTATCCTTGCAACAAAGCCCGTTGCCAACTGTGTCCACATATCTATTCAGGGGACACCATCATAGGGCCTAATCACATCAGCCACACTATCAGAGGCTCGTTCACCTGCACATCTACCAATGTGATATATGCCATCATGTGCCAGCAATGGCCCTCTGCCATGTACATTGGCCAAACTGGACAGTCTCTACGTAAAAGAATAAATGGACACAAATCAGACATCAAGAATTATAACATTCAAAAATCAGTTGGAGAACACTTCAATCTCTTTGGTCACTCGATTACAGACCTAAAAGTGGCAATTCTTCAACAAAAAAACTTCAAAAACAGACTCCAACGAGAGACTGCTGAATTGGAATTAATTTGCAGACTGGACACTATTACATTAGGCTTGAATAAAGACTGGGAGTGGATGGGTCATTACACAAAGTAAAACTATTTCCCCGTGTTTATTCCCCCGCCCCCCCAACTGTTCCTCAGACATTCTTGTCAACTGCTGGAAATGGCCCACCTTGATTATCACTACAAAAGATTCCCCCCCACACCCTCCCACCCCGTTCTCCTGCTGGTAATAGCTCACCTTACCTGATCTCTCTTGTTACAGTGTGTATGGTAACACCCATTGTTTCATGTTCTCTGTGTATATAAATCTCCCCACTGTATTTTCCACTGAATGCATCCAATGAAGTGAGCTGTAGCTCACGAAAGCTTATTCTCAAATAAACTTGTTAGTCTCTAAGGTGCCACAAGTCCTCCTTTTCTTTTTGCGGATACAGACTAACACGGCTGCTACTCTGAAACATTCCCATGAAACATTTCAGTTTCAGTAAAACTTCATTTTTCAATAGAAAACTGTTCTGTTGATTTTTTTTTGACCAGTTCTAATTATTATACCCTAGAGATGGGAGGCTGACAGTAAAAAGGTCCCATCAGTGTGTTTTAAATCTGGCCTGGATTGACCAGCTGTAAAGATAAGAATTCCATGGCCTAATCCAGTCCTTGGCATGTTTCCCAGAATTGGCAACAACGGTGGCGATGCTTTTCTTATGTGATGCAAACACTACCCAGTAGGAACTATTATGTACTTAGGCCACTACTCAGCCAGGATACCGTAATGAGGTTAGGTCACATCCTGGACTGAATTCTGACATCCTGAACAGACATCATGGAGATGAGACACTGTCTCTCCTTACCTATCCACTGCATTATCCCAAAGAGAAGCTTCTGAGGGGAAATAAAACAAAAATAACAGACTTCATTGGTTTGGTCTTAAGATGCCAAGGAAATTTAAAGCTGCAATGCTAGTAAAACAGTACGATTTCTTTTGTTGAAATACAGTCAGGCAGCCAAATTGTACCATTTAGCTGACAAATTGGGAGTTGAGTATTGACAATTCAGTAAATGCAACTATGCAGAATTCCAGGTTAAGATACAAAGCTGCTTTTAGCAAGCACAATGGACGAGACTTGAATACTCTATATTTGCAATTAAGGTAAAAAGAAAACATGGACTTTCTTATGAGAACTATTCCTGGGCTTTTTGGAGAAGCTAGAACAAAGGGAATATAATGATTCCTACACACTCTGATTCTGTTCAATAGCTTCCTTGGCATAAAAATAGTCTGAGTTCTGCTTGGATTTTGCTTTGAAATTAATTCTCTAAGGAAACAAAGGCCCTAAAAATGCATGAGATATATCTTAATTTCTCAGAGAGGTGCACTTATTTTACATTCTTTAGAGTGACTCCATACCATTACAACTGGCTGGGAGAATATATCACAATACAGTAGGGATGGTTTTTTTTTTTTGCAGTAGGGATGTTTTTTGTACTATCAGATTTTATGATTTGCTAGAGACAGAAGCAGAGTGGGAAACGTACAGAATAGATGGAAAGAAGATTGGCACCCTCAAATACAAGGTACCATGCACTTATAAAGGGTGTCTCACAGACAGCACATTCCTTTCTACAAATTACAGTTGCCTTACCAAGGAATTTACTACATCAAGGGAGAGCACTTTTCCCCACTTTGAGCCTGAGTCATGAGGAAAAACAAAAGAAACATGGGCTGCATGGCACAGGGAATGTGCCTGAGGTTTCTAATGAAATTGTGAATGGTTTTCATTTTCACTTGCAGGTGGAACAGATGGTGAATGTGGTGGGTCCACTGAAATAACCTACATTGCCAAGCTATTCTTCAGTAAAAAAAGGTTATGTGCTCCATTGAAATAAATTGAAAGTAGCCTCCACTTAAGGGAATGAGTGGGAGCTGTATGAACAAACAGTGATGTTCTGGTCATGGTGGATTACAGGGCTCAGCGGGATGTATTCTTTCTTTGGTGGTGGTGGTGGGGAAAGCGATGACCGCAGCAAATGCTGGCAAAACATTTTAATCATAAACAAATCCATATCCTTGCTATTCTTTGACTAATTTTGCCTAGGAAAAACTCCTGGATAGATCCCCACTGAGATTAATTCACAAAAATAATGAGATTTCTGCTCTACCTCTATACTAACGATTTCAAAAAATATCTTTTTCTCCAGGTCACTCTTAGCAAATCAGCTAAATTCTGCTAGGAGAGTCAGTAGTCCAGATTACAAATGGCTCCACCAGAGAATGCACATGAGGATATAGGTACCTATATCCAACTTTTAGGCACCACTGAGATCCTCAAAACCCCATTCAACCGCCACTCCTTTTGCAAATCTCTGGCAATTCAAAGGTTCCAGAAAGCTGCAATATCTCCCCATCTTAAGTAGAAGAATCCTTGCATGATACACAGTCAGCACAGCTGGCACTAAAGTCACACACTCCCTCATTCCCTCCCACAGAGAGCATATTGGTGATCTCCAACTTGTGCATCAGTCTCTTGGAGCCATAGTAAGCTGAGCATAGTTTAGAGCAGCCCTGAGGCTGCTCTGAAATATGCTGGAAATTGACATGGCCCCTGGCTGACCTCAGGATCAGAGAGCTACTAATGGCTACTTTGCATCTGCACCCAGTGCTGACTAGTGCTGAGGAATGAGTCCAATATTCTAGGAATCAAAGAAGGCACAATTTGGCCAAGGTATTGTGAATATGTTTTTTACTTGACCTCCCGTGTGTTGCCCATAGTAACATGTAGGTGCAGCTGCCATTATTTAGACATCTAACCAATTGTACCTCCATATGAGATAGTTAGAAAACTGTGATCACACTTAGCATAATTTTACATGTTCTAATTTATTTTCATTTGTAAATTTCAGGAGCAAAGATGGAAGCCAGGCTTAAGTATACTAGGCCCTGTTTGCTTACTAATTGCAAGCCTGTTTCTTATACACAGAACTGATGGTTTATGAGACATGAAAACGAAGGGGGAAAGAGAAATCTTTGTTTGATTTTCATTCCATTTACTCTTTAGAATGTTTCCTTTATTCTATTTTCATGGGAGCATTAAGTCCTGATAAAGGAATTAACTGTGTTTTCAAAACTGAGTGCAGAAAAACTTTAGAAATTACTGCTTTAAAAAAGAGTGAATAAGCCATTTTGGAATATTCAGGCTATTTTTCCCAGAAAGTTAATCATTCGATTTGAATACCCAATAAAACCAGAACATCTCCATTATTAAAAGTAATGGACAGGCATATTCTTAAAGACCCACAAGAGCATATGTTTTGCCCCAATAGACCAGACTAATATGTCTATTTAGGGTGGTAAACTACATCCAACATTAGCCAGTAGCTAAAGTTTAAAGCATCCCATCACTTCTTTTTTTTAAACGAACAGAATGAGACAAATCTTCTTCCAGTCGAAGTCAATGGCAGGAGCAGGCCCAAAATAAGTAGTAAATTGTTTTGTGCTATATATTTAGGAAGAGAAGGGGTGAATTCCTTCCAATGATGACCTGCACAGGTGCTCAATTTATACCATGAAACACACATATTAACTGCCCATGTCTTAGCTGATATAGCTATAATTATTATTAATCATAAAATTTTATGCATCTGTCTGTTCCTGGAGGTAAAATTCACTATCCAGTTTCTCCAAATGCTGGTTTTTCATTCTCTAGGAAAGATCCTACCAGTTATGAGCAGTTGATAACAATAGTCCTTCAGAACTTATATCTGAAATATTTGTTCACAATACAAAATTTGCTGAAGCAAGAGTTATGCACCAAATCCTGAAGTTCTTATTTAGTTTCCACTCAGGAATACTTCCACTGGCAAAACTCCCAGCACTGTTTAAAAGAACTGAGTGAGGCTCACAGGACTTCCCATCTTAGCAAAAAGCTGGAAGTGACTGTGTTAGAGAACTGCACGGTACTGTATATATATATATACAATACTGCTTAGACAGAATGACTTTAGGCCAAATTTTGGCTTCAGTTCCAACAGTGTATCTTTGGAGGAACTTGGCTGAGAACATAGGCCCAATTGTGATCTCACTCACCCCAAGGTAAATCAAAAGTAATTACAATGAAGTTAGTCACTAGTGTAAAAGGGGTGTGAGATCAGAATCAAGGCCCACCAGGAACATCATTTCAGAAATGGTACTTCCATTACTCAGACAAAATTGCCATTGAAGTCAAATAATTGAGAGTCTGTTTTCTGTGAACATAAATATGTAAAACATATTACAAATTAATACATGAACCTAATTGTTATCTATTTGTCATCCACCTAAACTGCTCTGACTCTTTTTCTTACCTTGAATATTAGTGATTCTATAGCTTTCTAATTATATGGCAAATATTGCCTTTAAAATAGCATGGAGACTCTTTCGATATAGGTATCCCTGAAGAATAAACATGCCTTTTTTTGTCTACTGCTTTTAATACACACATGGGAAATAGTGTTTTGCTACATTAGAGTATGTTCTAAGGCTTAATTTATCATCAAGACTGCAGTTTCCTGACTTTAAAAAAATAATACTATGAAGTGTATTCAGAGGACTTTCTTCAATTACAAGCAAAGGAAGCCATACTGAGTGCCGCATTTATTTTATTTTATTTTATTTTATTTTATTTTGGGAATGGCATATTGGTGCTTCAAAGGCTCTTCTATGGATCCTTCAGATACAGATTCCCCCTAGAAATTCACAAACTTGAGTTTCTAAAGCCATGCAAGCATTGGAAATGAGAGAAGCCTTCAAGTGCCTTTTTGCTTCAGTGTTGTTACATAAACAGCTACATGTGTAACGGTGGGGGAAGAATGTTAACATGAATGGGAACAGAACAGAAATACAATAAAAATGGAAATTAAATAAAAACAAGATTAGATCTATTTAATAAATGCAGAGCCTGGGTACCTTCAATCCCAGGAGCCAATGCAAGGCTACAGAAAAGCAAGTCACTTCAATTATTCATGGATACACATCAGCAGCAAGCAATTATTGCCTTTGGTTATAGGGATGCAGTTGGCATTGAACACTGAAACCAGATGTCTCTTTCAAAAAGAATCCATATAACTTTGACAAGACATTAACACCTATACCTAATTATCTCCCCCTTGTATTCAAGCTGTCAGCCAGGAGTACATTATAGTTGTGATCAAAATAAGAAGTACTGAGTTATGGTTTAGCTGATATGAAATCATGGTCCTATATATGTATTTAGCCTTTTATCCAGTTTAATCTTTATTTTGTTGCAATAAGATTTTTAAAAGAACCATTTTAGGGGAAAACTCCACTTGTTCACTCTCCACTGAAAAGCACAGATTCAATCTCCTCTCTTCTTAGGAACTGGATAATTGCAACAAGGCCAGTGATTGAAGCAGATGAAAAATAGGAATAAGTATCTTACAATTGCCACCAGTGCCTGAAGGGAGAGAAACACAAAAATGCTCTCTACTTATTATGTGATAACAAAAAAAATTAAGTACCTTTAGTCATTTAAGCATTCCAATATGTCTTTTCTTCCTGTGTATTCATAGATTTGCATTCACTCCTTATTTGAAATTGACTGTTGTTTATTTGTCTCCCTCAGCATTGTTTTCACTCTGTCTTCTTTGTATTCAACTTCATATTTTGATACCTCTTCTCGTATTAAAAAATGTAAAACACTGAATTTATGAATTAGATGATGTCTTCAGTTTGCTATCTGCATCTGTCTGGTCTGAGTGTAGAACTTCATTAGGAAAGCCCAGTTAAATGTAGTCTGTATAGAACCATTTCTCTGAACTTGCAGAAGCTACAGCATTAAGTGCTAAAGGGCTGTGTCTGCCCAACTGAAAATGATAAGTGCTGTGTTCATGTTTCTGAAGTCAGGTTTTGTTTGTCTCATATAAGGAAGGATATAAACCTGCCAAGACATATTAGTTTCTTAGTCTCATCAAGCCCAGTAGATAGATATCCACATCACAAGACTAGTGTCACAAGTGTCAATACCTGATACTCTTATATGCAGGTCAAGAGACCAAGGGGCAGATCTTCAGATTGTGCAAGCACCAGCTGAGGATATCCCCCAGATTCCTAACTGGGTTAAGAGAATAAATTACATGCTAAAGATGGTCCCCCCAAGACAGCATAGAAACGCATTGCTGGGACAGTATGAGGAAGCTTGCACTGCTGTTGGATAAAAAGAGAATTTCAAACTCATCATGAATCCATTCTCCTGCACCTCTAGATTATGATCAGCTGGACTCTGTTCAGTTTTCCTTGTATTGTCCTGTCCAAGGACCTTTAGTAGATCTGAGAGGGTCACCCTGTTGAGAGGCCAGAAAAATATAAGTATACACATTCTAAGTCTGTCCTAAGAAATCAGAGATGCTCAACTGCCATAGTTTGGGGTTCTGCTGTTTTCATGGATGTGAATACCCCTAAGTAAAATGGATTCCATAGATTACAGGCATGGTGCTAACTCACCAGGTCACTGAGCTGAAATGTAGGTTAATGATTTATGTGATAAAAGAATATTCCTGCTGGAATTGAAAGGCTTGCTTGTTTCAGGGCATTTTACTTTATTTTATTTCAGATGATAGATGTATTTATGCAGCTCCTCTTGTTGAAAGGATAATGAAACTTAGGTAGATAATCTAATAAAGACCACTTATGACAAGTTTTTTTTTCTTTTAATCTTGATCAGGAGCATGTAGAGCAAAGAGTGAGAATTTTCTGAAAAAACAATCACTTTTCTCAAACAAATGATGTTGAGAGAAGGAACATGATGTGGACCTGCAAAAGACAGCTATCTAAAGAGATTCAGAGCACCTGATGGTTTGCAATATTTTGAATGAAATGTAAACACGCTGTTATAGCTCTTGGTAGGTATTTAAAATAGAAATTCAGAGTTCCTGGATTTGATGATGAAGAGGACTTAGATGGAGGCAACCCCTATTGTCAATGAATTGACTCCTAAAGAAAGCCAGTTATGTTACAAAGAATTTACTCCAGATTTTCATATAACTCCTTATGGAATTTCTCACTGAACCTTAATTGATACTCTTGATAATTGCATGGGGCTGACAAAGGTTACTTGAAATATTTACTTCCATAGCAACAATACTGCAAAGGATAAATGTTCAATAAATTCTGCTTGAACAATTCCAGAATGATGTCACTTGGGCTTTGGGAGTAGAGTACCGCCTTGTCAAGGCCAACAAAAAGGAATGTTCAGTTCTTCTAGTGGTGGAAGCAAGTGCATGGGTAATTTTTTCCCCTCCTTTTCAAAACAGAAGATTTTTAAAGCATAGCAAGATTGAATCTGCTGTGCGAATGTAACCCACATGCTTGCATTGCAACATTTAGTTGTGTAAATAAAGAGACAATGGGGAGGGTACATAACTTCTTATATCTGCTTTGGGGAATCTATGTGTGTCTGGAGACTTGCCAGAGTGAGGCGATGTGAGATGACTCAGCTGGATGGACTAAACTCATCCAGGGATTGGTTGTGCAGGCACGAGGCATATTCAGTAGCTGTTTGAAGCTACTTAGGTTAGGTGACTTTCATTGTGGTCAAGCAGCCAGGGGTTACCAAGTGTCTGGTTTTCAGCCGGAACACTTGGTTGAAAAGGGACCTACCCCAGGCTGGTGAAAATGAGCGAGTGAGGGTGGGGGACAGCGAGCGCTGGAGGGAGGGGGGATGGAGTGAGTGAGGCGGGGCCTTTGAGAAGAGGTGTGGTAAGGGTGTTAGGTTTTGTGCAATTAGGAAGCTGGGAAACCACTGGGAACTCAAGGGGAGATGGAAGAGTTTATACATAGGAGGAGAGGGAGGCAGCATTGCACACCTCAGCAATTTTTCACTCATTGGGCTACAGCCAGTGAGGAGGCAGGGATGGCATATTAACCTGGAAGCAACCAATGTCGAAGTGAATGGCAGCTGCTGCTGTAACACCTCCGTGGAGTGTACAGGAACAGAAGCTCACAGCACCTATTGTATCCATTCAACAGCAGTGCCTCTTTTCCCTTCACCTGCCACCTTTTGCACTCCCCACCCCATCCCCCATGCAGCACAGCAATGGCAAATGAGAGAGAGCGGCTGAAGCCCCCTACCCTGGCAGTGCCACCATTTCTGTGATGCAGGGGGGCTGCACTCTGCTATCTGGCCTGTGGCAGGAAACAAACCAGGCAGACAGCAGAGGGAGGGTGAGGGGATGCTGTAGTCACCGGTACAAGCAAGGTGCAGCAGCAGCAGCCTCTGTATGTATGCCTCTATACCTAACGTGTAGGAGTGGGATGGCTCTTGCTCTGGAGGGTTAGAATTTTACTGCTGGAGGAGAAGGAAGAAGTGTATTTCCTCTCCAGAGGAAGAATATTGCTGGGTGGGCAGGGGAGATTTGGAAGGAGCACTGCAGTGTTAACCTTTGGGGTCAACTTTACACATGCAATTGACAAAAACAAACTTTGAGGTTGGCAACGCTGAAAGAATTCCATGAAGTAGTGCAAGGACAAGGAAGGTCAGCTGTAAGGACTGTATCCAGAGAGTGTGGGTGGGGGGAGTAGTTGGGGCATCCCTGATTCCCCACCAGTTTCCAATAGAAGTTAATAGTGTCCTTCCCCTGGGTGTAGCACATAGGGCTTCTCCGAACAAAAGATACTTTCTCCCTTCTGAGAAATGGGGATCAGAGTAAGAGGGGGAAAAAAGACTCAGGTGGTCTGTCTCAGGTTTACCAGCTGACCTACTGTCTTTAATGAGGGTCTACCTCCAGTCCCTCCTCTTGGGGCATTCTGTTTTACAGCTGTTTCAAGGGCAACAAGGTCTGTGACTGTCTCCCTCTTGGCTGAGTAGTCTCTGAAGTGTAGCAGTCTTCTTCCTGTGGCAGGTTTTCCATTTTTTAAACTCCCTTTCCTACTCTACCAGGCAGAGCAAGTCTTACAGGTGTACCTTGTTAATGCTGAATGAGCCCAGAAGAGCTTGTTAGTTAGTCTCCTGTGCACCCAAGATTTGCCTCTTTACAAGGCAGTTTGCCAGATTAGACTGCAGGTCCCCTTAACCCACCCGAGAAGAAGACTAGAATTTGCTGCAGGCTGTGCAAATTGCAGACTTGTTGCAGAGACTGAAGGGCAGTTTTGAAGGAGACTGTGGGGCTATCTCTTGTTTTCCCAACTATGAGGACCTGGCCACACCGTTCCACAGAGACTGAGAAGGGTAAGTTTTACTAGAGGAGAGCTTTAGGGGAGTGTGTGCACATAAGTATATTTTGTGTGTGAATGTGTGATAGTAACAAGTGCTAAAACTTGAGGGGATCCCACCAAAAGGATTGTCTGTAAATAAGAATTGTTACTCATAATATTCACAATTTGTTTCAGGGGTTATAAGTGAGTTGCTATGTATACACAGCTGGAGAGTAAATGTTTTCCTTTAGAGATTTTGTTACATTCTAGCTATCAGAGATTTAACTTTTTATAATATATAACGTGAAAGTCCCCAAAAGACCAAACTCTTTTCTGTGCCAAAGCAGGGAGGTGAGCTAGGCACAGAAAAGGGGAAGGAAATATCTCACCTAACATTAGCTTTTCTCAAGCCCATTGTACTAACAGTCAGGCTCCCAAGCTTGTTATACTAGATTTATAAATAAACCCAAGATGAATTAATATGGATTCACATAGTAATCTAAGCCTTAGCCTGTTCCCAGAGGCAAAACAGCTGTTGACCTAACTGAGAATGCTATTGGGTCTATAGTCAGGTGTAGCTGGGTGATGCCAAGGAAATGTATTCTTAGTCACTGGTCACTCTGACACCCAAGTGACTCTAAGATGATTGCATATGTGAAATACTAATCATCAAATTCTGGAGCCCTATACAAAGCCAGAGTACACAGGGCTTGCACATGGGATTGGGGAAGCAAATTGAGTCTTTCTTCTTAGAGAGTGGAAGATTAGCAGACCATGGACTGATGTAGTGTTGTGCCTATTCTAGGGGAGGCTGTAGACTAGCGTATACATGTAATTGAGCACTCACTAACCATGTTCCAGCCTGCTCCTGGTCTCTTATCACCTCAGAGCCCTTCTGAGCTATCTGGATGAGAAGCACTCCTTCAAAATGTCCAGCAGAATGCAGAGTTCACTTTTACATCCTCTCTGCAGCTGGTTCCCACTTTTATGCTGTGGAACAACAAAGGTATGATTTAGTCCTCAGCTTTTCTTTGCTGATGTACTGAGACAAATGGTGATCTGGAAAAGCAATATTTGGCATTTTAAATGTTGATTTGGAAGGCCTAAATCCAGCAAATTAAGTCCTCTTATTTTCTAGCAAAGAATGCGCCTTTTGTCTTAGCAAACATCCTTTTATCATTCAGATGTGTTGCTGTAGCACTCAGCCATGAAAAACATCTATTCAAAGGGAATTCCTTTTGATTTTTTCCTTTCATCCCATACCTCATAAAAGCCTTCAAGACCGCAATCATTATCAAAATGATTATTCAGCTGGATGGTCCAACCATTATCTGAATTGTTCATCCAACCCTGTTGCAATCCTTGCAACCAGCACTGTTTATCTCTCGACCCTATTTTCAGTGACTGGATGGAAATAAAAAGCTTTTAACCTTCGTGTAGAATGGAAAGAAGAAACCTATTTTTCAAAATGTCCTTACATCAAGTATTTTAATGCATCTTAAAGAGGCGGAGAGGGTGGAAAAGCAAATGAGAGTTATTAGTAACAAATTTCAATCTATTTGAGGTGAATGAATAAATATGTGCTTCTGCATATGTATGTCAGGCTGAAGGCTCCTTTTAAAAAAAAAAATGTAAACCTCCTCTCTAGTTTTGTAGGAAGGGTGGGGGGTTTTGTGGGGTAAGGGTTCCTGGTGACTTATCTAAATCATCTTTTTAAAAGACAGATTTAGCATAATTGATATAATACTCCTGGTAGTTTCTCAGGTGTGAATTAGCAGCACATGCGAATAAAAGCCCCTTTGCAAGCACACACTGTACTTATTAACTCTTGGAGAAAAGAATTAAGAGCAATGAAGAGTGTTACTGACTGCATTAGGCTAACAGCTGAACTGTTTGAGGAAAGATGGAGCTAGTGATATGAGCTGATTACTGCTATGATAAAAATCATCAATGGCTTCCTTTAGCTATACATATGTAACCCATAATTTATGCTGCTGCAACGCTGCTACATTCACTCACACTTGAACATCTGTTGCCCTCTCTCTTACTGCATGTAGGCTAGATTGTAGATATGCACCCACGCAGAAGCAAAGGGAAGGGATGGCAGCAAGAAGTTTCTTCCAATCTGTCTTTTCCCATAAGGGTCAACCACCATTGCAGCCCATGACGTCTCTGGGACTCCTGTCTACTTGAGCTAAATGAGGGTAGAGCCCCTGAGTCTTTGTTCCACTATGTCCTCCTTTGCGCTTTTGTAAAAATCCCATGCAACCAGTCCTTGCGGAATTCCCCGGGTAGGGGGCAGTGTCTGGATGGTTTAGATCCAAGGTAGTTTATAGTTTCATGCCACTCCTCTCCTGGCCCTTTGTAGTATTAAAGCAAAAAGTGAGGGAGTGGTCTTCACTCTGGATATTTCCAGCAGACAGAATGGTGCTTTAGTACCACAGGCAATTGTGCACATGTTAGGGTATCTCAGAAGTTGCTTAACTTGTTTCAGGGAATGGCTTGCTCTGTGAATAGAGCAAGGCTAAAGAAGGCCTGAAGGCCCGGATCCTCGCAGTAAAATCCACAAAGGGACTTAGATATTGTAATGGTAAGAGTCACAGCATCTAACTTTTAGGCAGCTAGAAAATCACAGGAACAAAGCTGCAATTTGCAAAGCAGAGTTAGGTGCCTAGGCTCCTTACACAATAAATGGGGAGAGATGGGTGCCTAAGAATGTGATCCACAAAAGCCAGCATCCTACACAGGGAGCCATCTAAGCTAAATAATGGGAGATGCTAAGGAGAGAGGTCTGTGCTAAACTCCACCCTGGAGATAGGCACCTCCCTGCAACCTGAACTTAGATGCCTATCTCTGCTAGCAATCCACAAATGGGAGCTGCTTTCCTGGAGTCAGGTACCTATGGCATTTTTTGTGGGACAGAGTTAGGTGCTCCACAGAAAATGAGAAGAGGATAGTGGTGCTGCCCACGTTACAACTCTTAGCCCAGTCAGAGCATTTGCCTGGCATGCAGGAGATCGAAGTTCAACTCCCCTCTCTCTGCCAGAAGGGAAGGTAGAAGACCCCTGTTCAAATCCTATTTTGCAGGAGGGTGCTTCACTCACTGAGCTATGGGATAGTCTGATGTTGGGCTCTTTTAATCTGAAGCTGTTCCATTGAGAATAAATAACAAAAGAATCATTGGAGCAAGGGGCTGAACACAGGGTCTCCCATCTCCCAGGTGTTTGCCCTATTGGACTATAGATTCATTCTCTCTCTGGCTCAGTGACTGTTCCACTATGGATAAATACTTAAACAGTCATTGGGCCCTGTAGGTCAGTGCTTAGGGCATGGCCAGAGGCTGAAACTTATGTGTCATGGGAACTTTTACCCTGAAAACTTAGGCACTGAGTGAATTTAGGTGCCTACAGGGTTTGATGGGAGTTTTATGGTTTAAGCACCTAAGCCTGAGACTTTAGGTGTCTTTTTGGCATTTAAGCACCAAAGTAAGTTTGTGGATCCCACCCCTAACTCCCATTGATTTCAATAGGAGCTAGATGCCTCAATATCTTTGAGGATCTGGGCCAAAGTCATCTTTGCCCCCACCCTCAATTTGTTCATATGCTGAGTAAAGCTCAGCCAGAATGGAGTATTGAACCCTTAGTTCTTTCACCTCCAACCTTTCTTATGTGTAAGATCATGATAGCTAACTTCCCAGCTCTCTTCATTTGCATTAGATTGTACTCTCACATGACTGCTAATGAAGTAAATAAGGAGTTGTGTGCAAGCTACTGCGGGACAAATTTACCTCTGGGTCAATGAATACTTTATTTCATCTGCATACCCATGTTTTCCTTCCCTTGCCAATTTCCTGGGATGTGGATCTGCCTTTTCCTGGCTATACACTGTTGTCAAGTAGGCAGCAGAGAAGTGGCAAAGAGACAACATGAAAGAGACCTAAGGCTTCATGGATTGCAAGCAACTGGTCACACATTAGAGCATGAAGTAAAATTCTGTCTTTCGGCATTCTTAAAAATTCCTCCCAAGAGGAATTTATGTGAAAGCTCTTTCCCTTCTCTGTCCCAATATCAATTACCATCCCCTTCCTTGACTGCTATGTGACTTTCTACACCATTCCTCAGAAACCGTCTGCTTAAAATATAATGCTGGCATTTGAGCATAATATTTTGGAATCTTTAATTTTCTGACTCTTCCACAATTCTAATCCCCGTGAACACTGTGTCTTCAAGTCTCAGCTGCTATATCTATTATTAATGTCGACACAAATGGTTTCTATAACAATGTCACTGTCTTCTATTCATTCTTCCAATGATTTCTTAGTTAGAACTTTCCAGTTGCTTTGTCTTTAATTAAAAGACTTTGCTGCTTCAGCTTTACCCTGGACAACTTCCATTTTTTCCCTTCAGCTGTCTATCCTCAGTGGGTATTTTGGGGGCCATTTCTGCCTTGCTCTGCATCAGTGAAGTTACTCCTGTTCTGATTACATCATTGTGAAACTGAATTTGGGCCCTTATGTTTTATTAGCTATGGATTTCAACTTGTTGTGAAGTCCAGTTATATTTTAAACTGTTCAAGACTAAAATGATCTTTTTACATTTGTTTTGGGCATTAATAACTTTTTCATTGTCACTCTAGTAATTTTGACCTTATGTGAATTGTGGGAACTATTTGCATTCAAAATAGCTGTGTACAAATGCCAGATTTTTCTTGATTAATGTACCTATCTATTGGCATTTATAAAGCACTTATCATAAAACTGAAGAGCTGACATTATCTAAGTGCTGATATAAAAATATCACTCCACACTACAAAAAGAATACTGAATTGCCACTTAGATACGTTTATTTCACATTTATTTCACAAAGTACTTTGTCATCTGTTAAATTCCCAATCCAGTTATTATTTATTAGAAACAGTCCCTAACCAAAATCCCAGGTTCAGACAGACCCAGACTTCAGATCCATATTCATATCCAACTTTTTCAGCTGGCAGTTATCCCAACAGTGGGCTAAAGCACAATCTGGTGCCCTTCAAACTTTGAGAATTTGGGGTTTTGGATCAATCTCCCAAAGGGTGGCTTGAGTTCCTGTCTAGTCACTACTCTAATTTCCCCCTGTGCTCTTAAATAGTTATGCCACCTTATAGCTACTCAACTAGCTGCGCATTATTATCTATGGATGGTGTTGCACTGTTTATGGCTGTCACTGAGGTGGAACAAAACAGTCTTCCTGCAAGAAATACAAATCTCTCTTGGGGTGGGGAGGGGATGGACGGGTAAAGTAATTTGGATTACATTCCCCTGCATTCTGGAACTTTCTTATGAAGAGGCAGACGCATGTCAGTGGTGGATGATGTGAGTCCTAAATTTGTTAGTCTCTAAGGTGCCACAAGTACTCTTTTCTTTTTGCAGATCCAGACTAACATGGCTGCTATTCTGAAACCTAAATATATGTGAAATTTGTAAAGCACTTGGGGTTCCGTAGAGATGAAAGTAAACTTTGACCGTGAATGTAAGTTGTTATTCCTTTGGCTTTGTAGAAATTCACTGCTTTTTCTAGAAAATGTTGACTTATTTCTCCATGTCAAGGACTTGTACACTTTCTACAGAAATTATAAATGGTTTCTTTTCCTTCCTTTGCAAGGAAATATCAGTATTTAACTTAATGTTACTGCTGTGACACTGGGTTGTTTTTCATTTTGCTTCAGAAACCCATTTCAGGACAAAAATAGTGGTCTTGAGCTGTGCTTGTGAGGGGCCATCTCCCAAGGGGGAATGGTAAAGGAGCTGAAAACAAAAGGAGAATTGCATTTCAGTCTTTGTGACCTTATTGTGTTGATAAATGTCTGAACCAAGGACATGTGGCCTTCAGTTTTCCTTGATGGTTCAAGCAAGGCTGACAACTCCTCTTACTCTCTGTCAGACATTTCATAGCCTGTTAATAGTAATAACCTTGCCTTCAGGCTGCCAATATTTGTCCACAAGGAGGTGGCCAATATTGCCACAAGGAGGTGCTCTTTTTCAAGCTGTTGTATTTCTGTCAGAAATACAAATAGCTATATTTCTTTTGAGGATATGTGCAGTAGTGGGAACATGCATCATCTACACTGACACTACCCAGGTCTGTGTTTGTCTCAGACATTTGGAAAGCCACAACCAATCAATTTATTAAATTTCAATGAGGTATAAATCACGGCATATTCCTTGCCTACCTTGCAACTCTTTCGAGTCTCCTTTCAAATTATTACCATGTTTTCCTCCATAGTCTTCACTTAGCCAATCAATTCCTACTTATTTTCTTTCTTTATATTTATAAATCAGTCCCTCCAGCCCCTTGTTGTTTTTGTTGTTCTCTTCTGAACTTTCTTCAGTAGCTTTTTGTGCACAAGTGGCAGAAAAGGAGAAACTGGCCCGTATGCCCCTTCTGGGGAGTTCCTCTTGTGACAGAGTTCCCAACGGGCATAGCCACTGCCGATACCCTCCACTCTGTACCAGCTTTGTCGGGGAGAGAGTGTCTGGGCATCCTGTTCCTATTGAGATAGAGACACAAATCAGAGGCTACATTTGACTCTCTTAGATCAGTTCTCTTAGTTCATGGATACAATTTCCATTGAAGTTAACTGGAATTATAACTGTCCCAATCCTACAAATACTTTTGCGTGTGCATATCTTGATTTATCTAAATAGTGTCACTGAAGTCAATGAGACTACTTATGTGATTAAAGGTCAACACAGGCTTGAGTACTTGTAGGATTATAATTCCACCCCCAAATGAATTCTCTTTGCAGGAGAGAGTTCTGCAGTTCATAGACTGCAGGAAATAAACCCTAGTTCTCTGGTCTTCTAATACAATGGGCCACATCATACTCTGTTACGCCAGTGTTAATCCAGGGTAATCCTAGTAATTAGACTTACTCCAGATTTACATGGGTGTAACTGAGATCAGAATCTGAGCCAGTAGTTCCAAGTGAACAAAGGGTGTTCGATTTCATCTTCATTGCTCATTTCCTATCACACTTTGGTGTCTTTTTCAGAGTTATTTTAAAGATCTAGCATGTAATATCAATCTGAATGTGAAGTCTGAAGGTAATTTAGGTGTAAATAATGTTGCTTGAGGGTAAAATAATAGCAAATTTATTAATTTTTGCTGTACACTGACTTTGATTAGTATGGTAATGAAAAAGTCTGCACTGTAACTAAATCACTAAATATCAGGCCAAACAATGTTCTAATTGAAACTGGTGTAAATTTTGAGCAATTCAAGCAGCATGAATAGATTTACCCCAGGTTTTCACCAATTTAACCAAGGGCAGAATGTGGTACTGTGTTCAAATAATAGTCTGAGAAATGCATAAAATTAAATGGGCATACTTCACCACTAAGGCTGATCTGACTCTATTGACTTCAGTGGAATCACACGGGTATAACAAAGTGGTGAATCAGACCCATTATATTCAAAGGTGAGGCTGAAACTGCACCCAGAAAGTTGTTAATATATATTCCATTACGTCACATTATGTTATAAAGGGTCACAGTGAAGTCAGTGGGAGTTTTTTGCCATTGATTTGAATGGGACCAGGAAAGCATAACACCAACCATAGGCATACTTATCCGCTAAACACCATCCTAAAATTGGTGTCATTCAGTTGACTTCTGTAAATCATGAGAACCAGATGATATGCACGCAAGAGTATGAAGGAACTCAGATATGAAATTGCAGAACTGCTAACTGGTATGTAAACCATTATGTAAATCATCCCTCATACTGGATGACTGGAGGATAGCTAATATAATGCTAATATTTTAAAAAAAGCTCCAGAAGTGATCCTGGCATTTACAGGCCCATAAGCCTAACTTCAGTACCAGGCAAATTGGTTGAAACTAGAGTAAAGAACAGATTTATCATGCACATAGATGAACACAATTTGTTGGGGAAGAGTCAACATGGCTTTTTTCAGAGTAGCAGCTGTGTTAGTCTGTATTCGCAAAAAGAAAAGGAGTACTTGTGGCACCTTAGAGACTAACCAATTTATTTGAGCATAAGCTTTTGTGAGCTACAGCTCACTTCATCTGATGCATAAAAGTGGAAAGGAAAATAACATCTCACCAATCTATTATAATTATTTGAGCTTTTCAACAAGTATGTAGACAAAGGTGATCCAGTGGATATAATGTACTTGGACTTTCAGAAAACCTTTGATACGGTCCCTCACAAAAGGCTCTTAAACAAAGTAAGCAGTCATGGGATAAGAGGGAAAGTCCTCTTGTGGATCAGTAACTGGTTAAAAGACAGGAAACAAAGGCTAGGAATAAGTGGTAAATTTTTTCACAGTGGAGAGAGGTAAATAGTGGTGTCCCCAGCGGTCTGTACTGGGACCAGTACTGTTGAACATAGTCACAAATGATCTGGAAAGAGGGGTAAACAGTGAGGTGGCAAAGTTTGCAGATGATACAAATTTCCTTAGTATAGTTAAGTCCAAAGCAGACTGAAGAGTTAGAAAGGGAACTTGCAAAACTGGCTGGCTGGACAAGAAAAGGGCAGATGAAATTCAGTGTTGATAAATGCAAAGTAATGCATGTTGGGAAAACTTAATCCCAACTGTACATACAAAATGATGGGTCTAAATTAGCTGTTACACCAAGATCTCTTTCTTAGTGGTGATTGTGGATAGTTCTCTGAAAACATCTGCTCAATGCACAGCAACAGTCGGAAAAGCGAACCAAATGTTAGGAACCATTAAGAAAGGGATAGATAAAACAGTAAATATCATAATACCACTATAGAAATCCATTGTACATCTGCACTTGAATAGTCTATGCAGTTCTGGTTGCCCCATCTCAGAAAAAGATATATTACAATTGGAAAAGATGCAACAAAAATGATTAGGGGTACGGAATAGCTTCCATATGAAGAGAGAGAAAAGGACCGGGACTGTTCATGTTAGGTAAGAGACAAGTATAAGGGGGATATGACAGAGGTCTATAAAATAATGAATGGTGTAGCGAAAGTGAATAAGGAAGCATTAGTTACCCCTTCACATAACACAAGCACTAGGGATGACCCAACAAAATTAATAGGCTGCAGGTTTAAAACAAAAGGAAATATTTCTTTACAGTGCACAGTCAACCTGTGGAACTCTTGGCCAAGGAATGTTGTGATGGTCAAAAGTATAACTGGGTTCAAGAAAGAATTAGATAAGTTCATAGAAGATAGTTCCATGAATGGCTGTTAGCCAAGTTGGTCAGGGGCACAACCCCATGCTCTCACTGCCAGATGCTGGGAATGGATGACAGAATGGATCACTAGGCAATTGCCCTGTTCTACTTATTCCCTCTGAAACAACTGGCACGGGCCACTGTTGGAAGATGAGATACTGAGCTAGATGGACCATTGGTCTGGCCCAGTATGGCCATTCTTACGTTCTTAGAGAAGCCACTTCTGATTTATACTGCTATAAGAGGAGACGCCAGTCCTACTTCTATCTAGATTTCTCTAGCCTAGATTGAGATGCAGGAGTCTGTCTTCCTGACGTTGAAATGGCCTCATCTGAGGTGCAGCACAGCAACATTAGCCAGTCTTCAATAATAAATGAAGACTATCATATGAAACTGCAGAGGGAAGTGTAGGGGAGCCCTAGACAGAATGGCTCCATTGGATCTGTTCTGCCAGGGGACAGAATGGGGGGTGGTGGATTAATTACCCGGAGCAACTAACAGTTCTCATTTAGGCGTCCAAAGAAGTGGTCAGATTTTTCAAAAGAGCTCAACAACCATTAATACACCTAAGCAAAGGCTGTATTTTCAGACATGTTAATCTGCCCCCAGCTCCGAGACTAATGGTTATGGCCAGACTTTTAGTGTGCTTGTATGGGGAGATTTTGGCAAACCAGTGAAGTACCTGAAACCACTATTGTTTATTGCTAAAAGCAGTCATGTCAGCAAGCTGTAAATTGGCCATGCAGCAGCCTCAGCTTAACCAAGGCAGGAGGGGAGGGGGGTTTGGGTGCCACAGAAAGGGCAGCTTGACCCCCCCCCCCCCCCCCCCCCGCATCCTTCCTGATGAGAATTGAGTTGAAATTGCTGATACATGCATTTTAAGGGGCCTCAAGGTGTGCAAACTCTGGAAAAAAAAACAAACAAACCCACACCTGCTTAATTGATGACCAGAAGGAAACCTCTTACTTGACCTTTGAAACTGCTTGCTTAACAAGTTTTCTTTAAGTGACATGTCATTGTATTACTAATGTATAAATAAGGGGGGGAAATTGGAGGTAGGGGAACTCTCCCTCTGGATGCATCTTGTGTTCCCTACCAGCAGACGGACTGCAGCTGTGCCACTCGAGAGCCACACTCAGCCTTGTTTAATTATCGAGGGTTGGGGGTGTTTTACTAACCTGTTGCGGATGAGTATAAGAGATTAAGTAAAGTTTAGCTTTCAGTGAAAGCACTCATGCGTTGTCCTGTTTGTGCTAGCCATCTATCGGTCGGACGGCCGTGTCCCCCGTGATTTATTTCCTGACACCACCTCGCACCGAGTAAAAGTTATCAAGAGCTTTGGGTTGAAAGTACCCTGGGTAACATGCTTAACAATTGTGAAAATCTGTGCACATATTTTGGTGTCTAAATGGAAGCCGACTGTACTTTTGAATCTCTAACTATATCTATCTGTCTGACTAGAGTTTAGGGCAGGGTGTGGTGCAGGTAAAAGAAGGCGGGGGGGGGGTGGGAAGCTACAAGTCAAAATAAAGCTGTCAGGAAGTTTTTTTGTTTACATCTGTTGAAACTGTTTTGTTTAATAAACAACTCCTGTTGAAGGTCTGTGGTTCTCTCTCTGATAGTCCTGGCTTCCTGTGGATACTGACAGCTATAGGTGGGACAGGGGAGGGATAGCTCAGTGGCTTGAGCATTGGCCTGCTAAATCCAGGGTTGTGAGTTCAATCCTTGAGGGGGCCATTTAGAGATCTGGGCCAAAAATTGGGGATTGGTTCTGCTTTGAGCAGGGGGTTGGACTAGATGACCTCCTGAGGTCTCTTCCAATCCTGATATTCTGTGATAGGTGGTTAGTGCCATACCTCCCCTATCCCTTGAAAGCACAGCAAGACTGTGAGATTTCCTCCCTCTTAATCTTCCCTGTGGGTTATACTGAGAGAAGGTGTAGTCTGACTCAGGGTACCCTATGTGCATGGATGAGTCCACTTTCAAAGGAGGGGCTGGTGGCTGGCTCAGGGGACTGAGTATGCAAAGGCCCAGTGCCTGCACACAGATAGTGCTATGCCTCCAGCAATGCATCCGAAATGCTGAACGCTTCATTCCTGCTTAGCTTTCTCTGAAAAGGCAACCAATAGCATAAAGCCGTTTTGTCCTGTATTCCAGTCATCTAGCTAATCCCCCAAGAAGCAAACACTACTGTAATGTGCTCATCATTATCACATGCAACAATATCAAAATCCAACAAAGAGGCACCATGCAATTTCCTCTTGAGCTTGGCAAGTCAGAACCCCTATTTGCCTTGTATTCTAATAAGGTCTCTCTCTAAGATAATTAAAAAGCAAATTGTTTACTGCTTGGATTGAAGTAAATAAATATTAATTGCTATTAACTGAAATGAAAGCTGAATGCTGACTGAAGGAAGGTTGAATGGAATATTTACCTCAAGGAACAATGAATTATACAACACATATAAAACAAGTGTGACTTGTCAAAAGGCATATGCGCTGTGCAGTGTATTTGGCTTACTAGACAATGTTGAAGTCATTTGCTGATGGATGCTTTGCAAATGCTTAACAGAAATCTATTTCGCAAGGTTTAATGTGCGGAGGTCAGGCAGATGGAAAATGCTTTATGTTTAGCTCATATCTTTCTTATACAGCAAAATAAACACCCTGTTAGGCTAGAAATGCTTGTTTTCTGAATAAAAAGGGATGGTATCTATTTTCTATAATTATCTCCTTGCTGAATTATATTTTATGTGCAGTAGAGGAGGAGACAAATGTCAGCTGAGATCACCCCACTTTTGCCTTCTTTTGCCTCTCCAAAAGCCTCCAGAGACATGTGGTCTACCCTGACAGCTGAGGTCGGTTAGGGCACGCAAGCCTAACTTGCCCCCCGCCCCCACCTCAAATGTACAGCATAGGCTGACTCCATTCAATCGGAGTTGGATCCAACCTCTGTTCAAGAGGGGACCTGCCATCAGGGTATTTTCAGTGAGACTCCACGCCTTTCTCTTTATAGTCTGTAACCTTTGTCACACTGGAAATCCTTTCTAGTAGCAGAGGCTTTTGGCAGAGTGGGGACTAATTAGGTTGATTTTTGGTGGTGGGGTTGGTGTTTTCCAACTGATATTGAGTCAGTTGGTGCCCGGAAGGATTGTTTGATATGCGTCAGCTAATTTGCATGTTAGAGTTTTGTTGCGTGCTTCATATAAATATAAAAAATACATATTAAAAGAGAGGCACTAATACTGAAAGCTAGCTGCACACCCAAACCTATCTTTAATTGGGAAACAGGACTGCCGTGGTTGAGGAATATTTCTACAACGCATGCTTGCAAACCAGATGAAGTCATTACTGAAGGCATCCTCATACTCCTGAACCTCTGAGGAATCTGCTTTTTAGTGGTGGATTCCTTGGTGTGCATAGGGTTGGATTGATACTCAAGACACAGTCCTGACCAAAGGGTGACATGTAAGCTAAACTACTCCAGGGGGCAATGTGCCTTAGAAACACATCTCAGACCCAATTCCCCCTATGCTTCCCAGTGTTAGTAATATACTGCTAATTTATACTAGAAATAAATTAAACCCAGCCCATGCTGGTTTAGGTACTCTGACTAGGAAGAGGGGGAGAGGAATAGAGTCAAGGTTCTGCCCACTCTCCACCCACCTGCTCCTGTGAGTGAATACATGAGTGAATAACTCTGGGTTTCCTATGTAGACAGAACAATACATACAAAGGGGGTGGTTTTTCTCTTGTATGGTTGCATTGTGTGAGTCACTATCTAATTCATAGTTTGTAATGGACTTTAGGATCCTTTGGGTTTTAATGTACTGTATTTATTAGAATTAATTCATATTCTTTCTCTTCTGTTTCCTTTTCTTCTTTTGACTACTCAGAAATTTTGGGGAGGGACAGGATCAGAAGGACGGGTGATCTGTAAGAGATCAGCTCCTAATCATGGTGTTCTTCAGATGCTCCCTAATCACTTGTTAAGCAGTCATAGTTCAAAAACAGAAGCCACTTAAGCCAGGCATTATTTAGTTCCTTAAGAAGGTCTCCATGTATGCACCAGCCACTCTGATATGGTTACCTCTAATCAATGCATGCTTCAGGTTTGCTTATGTCTTTAAAGTTCATCGTGGGGTTTTGTTAACCTTTTTTTTGGCCAGTTCATGTTATTGGTACAAGTCAATTGGCTTCTGCTTTAAATTCATTCATTGATTCACTAATTAAAATGCAAGGATATTAGTACTAAACCTGGGAAATAAATGCAAACACAGTCATGAACTGGCAATTGATGGTCTTTACAGAAGATCAATGGAAAGCAAATCTGAAAGTAGCTTTTACAGAGTACAGACTCCTTTGCTCTAATGAAATTAAGAGATTAATCCCCTTGATGATACAACACTTGAAGAACCCCCTGGAAATCTGAGTTGATGCTAACAGAAAAGTATTAACATTTCCTCTATCAGTTGTGAGTAATCATAAAAAAAAATGCAAGGAACCAAATCCTAGATTAATTTATGACAATGAGGTTCTGTCTGGCATGATGACAGACAGGCCAGTCTCGGATCAGTCCCAGAACACCAAGTATATAAGAGTTGCTAGTACCATTTTTTCCAGAAATGCAATGCCTCCAAGACTGTTCAGTTTATTCATTATGTTAACCAAGCAAACTCAAATCAAATGCTTTGATACTGCTTTTATTTTAACAAATTTGGCACTGAATTATGGGATGAAACCAAATTGATTTTCTTTTTCTCTTTTTTAAAGAATATAATCTTTATATTTTGGAAAGTATGATATATTCTAACCACTTCATTTTATTCATTAAGAACAGCTCTCCTTTTATTTTAATGATCTGTGGCTTTCTATGAAATCTATTACATAGAAAAGCTGCACACAAGCACGCAAATGTGTGTACAAATGTCACAAAGGATGTTGTATTTATGGCAGCTGAGATCATACAAGATAATACAGTGTTTGCAACCCATGTAATTTTAGCACCTACATCTTAAAGAACTCAATTTAAAATTCAAAATCTTTAGTAGGAGTCTATGTAAAGCATATCTCTTCAGAGTCACTGGAAGAGCAATAGGACACAAAACCACTATGCAGTGTGAGAGTTAAGGTCTTTCTATACATTACATAGCTAATACAAAACTACAAAAGCAAGGAAATAAATTAAAGCATCTACCATAACATCCCTTTTAGCCCTGCACTCAGAGACACACATTTCAACCCTAGAACCACCATACATCACAGAAAACACACCACAGCCTTAACTCTGCCTATCTATGGATGCTCCACTCCTGAGCTGGCTGAAGATTCACAGAACAAATTCAGAGAGGACCCTGGATGTTGTGAAAATGTTCAGTCCGTCCAGAAGTGCAGTTCCATACAGATCCTGTTCTTCAACAAGGCAATTGCTGCTGTGACAAAGATCCTGATCTTCAGGGATTAAACTATTCAGACAATGCAGGAGCATGCCTCCTCTGAGCCTAAAGGATCAGAAACCAGAAGACAAATAGATCCCTACATTTATTATTTTTAAAAATCTCAAGATTTTTTTGGAGAGGGTCTGACTCATGATACTTGAATATTTGGGGTTGTCAGTACTGAATCACATTAATACTGTAAATAGGACAATGTTCTTCATTCTGCTCCCATTGAAGCTAGAAGCAGAACTCTCTGTGGCTTCAGTGGTGGTAGGTTTGGGCCTTTGCCTTAGAGATTGTAAAAGACTTGGATTTCTTTTTCTAAGATTGCATAGAGCTGCACACTTTGATTGTGCTCAATAACTAACTAAAAAAGGTATGTGTTAACTTATATCACACGAGTCCATAACAACCTTAACATACCCTTCCATATTGCACAAACCATGGTATAAACAGAAATTCTATCAACGGACTTAATGCTCATTAGTCTCTTGTGTCCACTGTAAGCATAACTGAAGGTTTTCTAATTAGTTCCAATGATTCTTTGCGGATATTTGGAGTATTTAGAACAATCTGTATCTATGTACCTAAATTGTACATTTACTTATTAGTTTTCTCTTACTGATGTCTCTTTACCTGAATAACCACTTGTCCCACCAGCTCTCTGGTTAACATCTACCTGTCGTGGTAAAATAATTCACTGTGTGGATAACAGTGTTATCAAGACTTAACACTAGTGATAAAACTGTGGGCTGATTTACTTTCTAAACGTAATGTTCCCCAAAATAAAACTCCCAGTGAAATGGACTAAAGAAAACCTCATTGTTCCTTCATAAGACTCCAAGGGCTAAATAGTGACTGCCTCTGTGAGGGAGCTCAATGGGGATAAATATCATGCAGGAGGGAGGCAGACTACTGACCTCCCTTGGTTGCTAGGTTATTTGGATGTCTGAGGTACCCGCTAGCACTCCTTGCATCAGAAGGGGTGGGACCAAGAGGGCTGCAAGTGTTGCAAAGTGCTTGCCTTTCCAAACCACATGCTCCAGGACAGTAGAGGGAGTGTGTTGCATAAGGTAATGCTCGGCATGCTTCCACTCCACCCCACAACACAACCTGAGGCCTTATGGGGTATGTCTACACTGCAACTAGACATCTGCGGCTGTACCATGTCAGCTGACTCAGGTTCGCAAGGCTCGGGCTGCGGGGCTGTTTCATTGCTGTGTAGACTTCCAGGCTCAGGCTGCAGCCTGGGCTTTAGGACCCTGCGGGGTAGGAGGGTCCCAGAGCTTCTGCTCCAGCCTGGGCCCGGCAGTCTACACAGCAATGAATATAACCCTTGAGCCAAAGTCCCATGAGCCCAAGTTGGCTGGCATGGGCCAGTCACAGGTTTTTCTTCGCTGTGTAGACATACATGCCATAGACTGATTGGTACCACATACCTATGCTGTCTATCACCATAGCATCTAGGCACTGGACTTCTCTGTTCCCCACTGCCCACCCTGTTGTGTGCTGAATTCCCAGAATTTAGCCCCAAATGAATTTTCATCAAGGAAAGTGCAGGGGTTCAGCTACTAGCTAAGACAGAAGTGGATAAAAGGTCACATTTCAGAATAAAACGATGGAAAATAGGTCTTTCTATGAAATGAATGGTCGTCATGGAATCATAGGTTGCAAAACAAAATAAATGCAGTTCTCTTCAGAACTGAGGAATTATAATAAATGAAATTGATTTGGTGCTTGTCTTTGTTTTATTCAGTGTAGGTAGAAAAAATTCTGGTGCAATACCTTAAATAAGCAAGCTCTGTATAAAGGTGAAAAACATCAAGAGAAACTGATTACTAAAATAGAATCAGCATCAAAACAAGGGGCAGATCCTTTGGTACAACTCAGGAAGTGGTGTAGAGAGCAAACATCTCCCAGGGACTGCCCTGATGTTGGTGCTGCTCTGATTACTGATTCTGTCTTACATTGTGTGCGTTAGAGCAGCTTGACAGCTTACGTCGGCCTGTAACAACCACCAGAATAGCCTGCAATGGCATGGGGGAGGAAAAGGATTTTCAAAGCCCCTGTACTACAGGAAAGAGATCTGTGCTACCTTCTTGCTAACCAGGCCTCACTTTCCCTGCTAAGCTGGCAGCAAGGAAGATGTGTGGCATATTAGCTACGACATTTCTTTTAAACCCCTTCAGGATCACCCTTGCACTTGGGGTGGTCTACTCTGGGCCATTAAGACAGGTTTTGTGGCAGCAATGCACCATACATTGCCCCTGGAGATCTGGCACAATATTCAGTAGTATGTTTACTTCCAAGTTTAAAATAGAACTTAGCACAATGTATCAATGTGCTTTTTGTTCAGTGTCCTTGCCTAATGCTTGCCTTAACTTTGAATATCACTGTTGATTAGAAGTATTGTGCACATTCTGTGGGTTATTTTGTCATAATAATAATATGTGGCATTTATTTAGTGCCTTCCATTTTCAAATGTAGGATGATGTGTGACCCATGAGGTTATATGCAAGATTTCTGGAAGAAAAAGATGCACTGGGATGTATTTTTTTTTTTTTAAAGAAGAAGAAGAAGAAGAGAATAGGGTCAGCCTTGTTATTGGTGTTCACTACTATGCATGAGATATGTTTTCTTTTGGCCAGTGGTGTATCTGATTCAGTTTTCAATACTGCCAACCCCAAATGTTAAAGAATCATCTTATTCACCCTGAAAATCACAAGATTTTTGAAAAAATGTTGGATGGTTCTTATTTCCCGACTGGTGTTGGAGTGTTTAGGGTGCACTTGCTTCATGTTTTTAAATTTTTTCTCTGCCACCATGAGGGGTAGAAACTTTCCCCTAATAATTAAATCTTCAATTCTCATGAACTATCATGATTACAGCAGCTGGGGCTTTAAGGAACTCACTAAACATTGTGAGACTTGCAATAAAATTGAGAGATCTGGCAACAGTGATTTGTAATTCTAAGTGTCACACTTGCAAAAGAAAAGATGTTTTAAAGGGACAATGTCAACTTGAAATATCAACAGAGCCGGTCAAAAACATTTTAAAGTTGGAAGTTTTTCCTTACAATGTTGAATTTCAACCAAAAAATGGGAAAATTTCACAATATTCCATGTCCTATTGTTCCACAGTTACATGGACCTTGTAAAAAGTGTAAATGTAACTTGCTGATTTTCACTAAGTCCATCCTCATTTTCTGCATTTTTCAGACCCTTTTTAGACAAAACTGCCCATGTTCCCTTGTCCCATTTGTCCCATTTCCAGAGACACATGGATAGAGGGCATTGCTTACTTTCCATAACATGAAAAGAGAATGATGCAAGTTCCACTTCCGGCTTAAGCTACTCAAAATATTTTGCTAGATGGAACATTTAAGTGAATCCACTTCACAACTTTTAATGCTCCAACTTCAAATGCCACAGATTAAACAGGAAGTTTCATGTTCAGCATGTAAAGCTCCCTATTCTAGTTCACTGACAAGAACCCACCCTTGTAAAGTAGTAATTAGCCTCATAGTGTTTCATTAAAATATTACTTCTCTCTTTGTGCGTTAAGGAATGATTTCTTACTCTAGTCTCGTTGTCTATTTGTATTTGGTGCAGCTGTTTCATTATTGATGTAAAGAGGCAATTTAGAATGTAATGATTAATTTTAATGGAGATCGTTCTTATCTGAATAATTGATGGGAAAGATGATCATAGACATTCAGAGTCTGTAGATGTTGTTCCTTCGGTCTCCTCTTAGCTTTGCAGTTGTACTCCTTGCCAAAGCCCCTCAGGCACGTGCGTTTTGTTGGGAAATGTGTTTAATTCCCCCACCTTCTATCATTGTACTTCTTGGCTTATCTAGCTATAAATCTCTACTTCATTCTCCACCAGCTGTAAATTCATCCTACCTTATATACAGAAAGGAAGACCTGATCTTGCATATAATATCCACAGCCTTCCAGGCCATGAAAGCCCGGTAAAGCCATAGATAACTGACTCATTGACAGGCCTGTTTGTCCAAGGGTGTGATTTGGAAGGGCAAAAATACCCCTATCCAGGAAGCTCTGACATAGAGTTGTTGAGGTGAGGAGAGCAATGCCTGGCCCTAGATCTAATGCTCTCTCCTCTCCTCCATGCTGTAGCTGGGGAGGAAGAATGTCTCTGCTCTGAAAGTTTGCCTGTGGTTTTGCTGCTTGAGGAAGGGGGACTTTCCTGCATTTGGTCTGCTTAAGCTGTTTATGAAATTTCCCAACAAAAGGTCCGTTGGGGGCAGGGAGTGGTCCTTGCTTCCTACCGTATTGGTGCTTGTGAGGACTATTTGCCATGAAGAGAGAGTTCTGGGCTTGTATATCCAACCCTTTTAAAACCAAATTTGAAAAGCATTAAATATATAATGTAGACTATTGACGTATGGTGTTTTTTAATATGGCTACTCTGGAGTCTAATCAGGACTTTTTACAATTTTATTATGGGTCAGAAATTACCAGCAGTGTATTAACATCATTTATGCTGTTTGTAGGCAGAGACAGGCCCAAATTGGGAACCAACTCTAACTTTGCCTGACCTTTGAAGAAATATGAATCCAATTCTAGATCCTTATCCAAATTTCACATTTGCAAATATTGGTCCTGATCCTGTGACTGATCCACTCCAGCCAGTCCTTGCATCCATATGGAGCCCCAGATTTCCCTCCTACACAGATCAATTGACAGGCCTCTATGAGTAGGAGTTAAGACACAGATCTGATTGTGGGGGGAGGGGGAAATGTGTCCCTTTCTATTTTTTTTAATATAGCTGATGTGTGGATTTCACATCTATGTATTTATTCTAGCAAATCTTTTAGATTGTACCTTTTTCACATCATAGTTAGAAATCACCACTGGCATTTTAGTGAAAGGTTGGGTGGGAGTGGGGTGAAATTAAAAAACATATTTAGCAATCTCTTCATGCTTGGGGGTATTTTTTCCCTCAGAAGTCACTTTTTACATCTGATTTTTAAATCCAATTAATTCTGAACATCCAAAATGAAGAATAACTCTGGTTAAATCAGATATACATAAATTCAATCACTGACTTCTTACAAAGCTACTAAGCAAATAAACTAAGAGAAAGAAATGTTAAATTAGACTCAAATCACAGAAAGCCTTTATTTTATTTTATTTTTATTTTTAAAATATAAATTAATAATATCCAGTTTGTATGCAGTATAGGTCTCCTGCTGCCCACAGAAAAATCAGGATTTTTTTCATGAGCTACATGAAGTATCATAGCTAGTCATGTAAAAAGTGACATTCTAATTCACCAAATGACCCTACGCTTTACACATCCATATTTAGGAAACAACAAAGCACCAGGTTTCTATCAACAAAGTTCTGATATATAGCAACATCAAGCAAAGTCTAGTGCCACATCGTCCATCGGTATATATATATGAAGCTCCATTGACTTCAACAGAATTATATTGATAGACACCAGCTAAGGAATTGGCATTCTGAATCTTCTTCGTTAAACTTTCTACAACTACAGCACAAACAGGTTATGATCTTAGACCTTACTTTGTCAAAACTACTACAAACTCCTCCATTCATTCGCAAGAGGATGGGTCAGGATTTGGAAGGAGATGAGGATTTGTCCATGGCATGACTGGCAGCTGCATGATTATCTAGCTAACGTAGAAACTCAAGCCTATTTGTCTGATATGCACAGCTATAAATGTCACTGTAGACCCATCTCCTGAACATGCTGCAAGCCAGTTGCTTTAAATAAAGGTTTCAGAGTAGCAGCCATGTTAATCTGTATCCGTAAAAAGAAAAGGAGGACTTGTGGCACCTTAGAGACTAACAAATTTATTAGAGCATAAGCTTTCGTGAGCTCACTTTGCTTTAAACCCTTTTGCTTTAAATAAAGTGGATAGGAAAGGGGATTCATTAGAGAGAGAGAAAGTCCAAAGGGCTTTCTCTCTGGCTGCTTTCCTTTCATCTCTGCTACTCTTGTTTGTTTCAGTTCTTCATCATGTCCTAGCACTGGCCTTGAATGCTAATCAGATCAGGCTTGATCCAGCCTCAGGCAGCCCTTCTGAAGTAATTAGTTCCGGTACCCAATACCTACCTCTGACTTCATCATGTATCAAGCAGATTTGGTAATTCAGATATTTTAGGAGCACCTCTGGGCTATGGGTATCTCAGTTGTGTCCAGATCTAATCTATATGTTTAAGAGAGCCTAAATTACAATAATCACAATCATATAATGTTTTAGGATGTAGAATAATATAACAATTTTATAACTACATTCCAGATAATGGAATAGCTTTTTAAAAATTCTTAGCAAAAAATGCTTTGTATTAGAATAGTTGCATGTCTCATGTGGGGACAGCCACCTAATAGGTGAGATACAGATTAATACATTGTCAGATATTATTCAACCCAATCCTGGGCCAGTAGCTTTCACATTGTGGAGCCCAGAGTAGCTTCATGGTCCAACTAGGCTTTCTAGCTGCAGATGAAGTTCCCCCTGATCTGGTCAAATTATGTGGCTGCCCACCTTCCTGGAGTCATAGTCTGTGACTTTTGTTCTCTCTTCTCCTGATGTTACCTCCAAAAACACAATTGTATGTGAGAAGTGCTGCACAGTTTATCCGTGATGTCCCTGTGAGATCATGGGTTCCTCCATGGCTAACTGAGAAGCTGCTTAAGGTAGCTGCATGGCCTGAGGCCATCTATACGGCTGGCAGTTCAACCATGAAGCTTTGACAGCAGGCTGAATGTATCCAAGCCCACAAGAACTGGGAGAGAGATGAAAGCCTTTGTGTCCTCCTCCCAGCTCCTTCTTACAAGGTAAAATGTGTTTTACTTTATTACAAATGAAGAAGAAGAATGTTTGTCAGTCTCTTCTCTTTGGACTGCTAGAGAGAAGGGACTTTACTACCCCGGAAGGGGAGAACACAAACTGGCTGGAGGGCTGAGTCATGGAGAGGATGCTATGGGTCCTGAAATTAGATGAGGAGTGATGGTGTGCAAACCACAGAAGGGGGTTTAGGCCTTGAGAGCTAATTTCCCCCAGTCTTCTCTCTCACTGCCCATGGTACCACTCCCTCAAGGGCTGGAAGGGGAACAGTGGTACTGGAGTGACATGGGCCCGTTGATGTTTCATATAGTCCAAGGCCAGATGGGACAATTATGATGGCCTCCTGTATAACACATAAGAACAGCTATACTGGGTCAGACCAGGAGTAACCACCAGCCCAGCGGTGAGTGGAGCACCCCAGGATGCCCATCAGCAGAGAACGGAAAACAAGTTTGGAGAGGGATAGATGCAATTTAGAACGGGTTTGTGACGGTGTTTGATTAAAAGAAAGATAAGAGTGTAAAAGTTCATATACCAAAAACGTGCTTGTATTAGTCAAGGCTCAGCATATCTCACATAGGAGAGTTGAATGACCAGATGAAATCTTTTTCTTTAATCATCAAACCTCCTGAACTTTAATCCACTGCTATTTAAATTCCCCATAAAATCTTTTATTTGCCCTGCTCTGTTATTACCTAATCAGTAAGTATATTATACCCTAATATCTTGTGTGCACTCAGACTAATATATGAATAGGGTATAGGTCAGCAGGCCTTTCTGAGCCAACTGTAATTAAAAACACACCACTTTTTTAATTAGAGAAGAAATTATGCAATACCTTTATTCAACAAGATCAAAAGACATTGGGCCCTCGTCCTAAATTAGCATCATGAGAAGGCAGAACCTTTTTTCTTTTGCAAATACATTTTTTTCTTATCTCCCCAGAGTCCATTCAGTGACATGCTAATACTTTGAACTGCCTATATTAAAAAGAACAAACCATTAACCTCTTGACACTGTAGGTCACAGCCCGGATGGCAATCAACAGTGATCGATGAATTCCTACCACAGAATGTCAATGGTTTAATTAAACAAGATTTGCTTGAGGCCTATCTTCTTTGTGTCGTTTCAGAGGATTTAGCTATGCTTCTGCCTGGTAAAGGTGGGCATGGGGAAATAGAAGTGACTACTCAGAGCACAGAATGGCAACACCCCTAGATCCTGGAGAGCGGTTCCTTTTACTCAGGGGTGGCTACTCATTGCTTAGATTGTGCAATTCAAAGGAGTGTCAATAGACAAAAGCAGTTCACAGGTCAGTGTGGAATATCTACCCAGGATTTGGAGATTTGTCTCTGGGGAAGAAGGAAGGCTGCAGCGGAGATGGGATTGAGGTAGTTGCATCCCAATCCATAGCCTCTTGCATCCCAATCCATGGCCTCAAACAGAGGACCATCATCTCTTCCTCCCACATTATGGGTGAGCTATTATTAGTGAATGAACAGGTGGTACAAAAAAGATGTGTGGGGGAGGGGGGTATGGGAAAAGTTCAACATATAAAGTCATGAGACAAAGCAGAGCTGTATAAATCAAAGCGAGAAAAATGGCAGAGGGGCTTAGGCATCTCATATTTTAGCCATTCAGTGGTTTGGGGTCAGCAGTGTAGAGTCTGGACAAGATGAGTAGCCAGCTATGCTTTTGTCATGCACTCCATGAATACACTCCTGGGGAAACTAAAGCAGCAAAAAGCACAGTTAATATGGATAATATAAGCTCTAGTTACAGTGGCACTAGAGTGACATGGGCCTGCTGATGTTTCATATCGTCCAAGGCCACATGGGACAATTATAATGGCCTCTTGTATAATACATAAGAACAGCCATACTGGGTCAGACCAATGGTCCATCTAGTTTAGTTTCCTGTCTTCTGACAGTGGCCAGTGCCAGATGCTTCAGAGGGAGTGAACAGAACATGGCAATTTCAAATGATCCATCCCCTGTCATCCAGCCCCAGCTTCTGACAGAGGTTAGGAACACCCAAAGGATGGGGTTGTATCCTTGACCATCTTGGCTAATAGCCATTGATAGGTAAATTCCTGGAGGATAGATCCAATTCCTTTTTAAACTCACATATATTTTTGGTCTTCACAACAGCCCCTGGCAATAATTGTGCATTGGGTGAAGTACTTCCTTTTGCTTGTTTTAAACCTGCTGCCTATTAATTTCATTGCATGACTCCCTAGTCCTTGTGTTACATGAAAGAGTAAAAAACACTCCCTTATTCAGTTTCTCCATAGCGTTGATGACTTCAGAGACCTCTATAGTATCCCCCTTCGCTGTCTCTTTTCTAAGATGAGCAGTCAGTCTCTTTAATATCTCCTCATATGGAAGCTGTTCAATATTCCTAATCATTTCTGTTGCCCTTCTCTGTACCTTTTGCAATTCTAATATGCCTTTTAAGAAGCGGAAGCCAGAACTGCATGATGTGATCAAGGTGTAGTATGGATTTATTTAGTGGCGTAATATTAGGAAAGGGATAGGTAATATTCTGTTTGCTTTTTTTGACCGCCACTGCACACTGAGCAGATGTTTTCAGAGAACTATCCATGATGACTCCAGGATCTGTCTTGAGTGGTAACAGCCAGTTTTCTATGTTTTGCTGGGATTATGTTTTCCAATGTGCATTGCTTGCACTTATTAACATTGAATTTCAGCTGCCATTTTCTTGCCCACTCAGCCAGTTTTGTGAGATACCTTCGTGACTCTTCGCACTCAGCTTTGGACTTAACTATCTTGAGTAAATTTATATTGCCTACAAATTTTGCCAATTTACTGTTTACCCCCTTTTCCAGATCATTTATTAATATGTTGAACAGTACTGGTCCCAATATAGATCCTTGGGGAACCCTGCTATTTTCCTCTCTCCACTGTGAAAACTGATCATAGATTTTTCTACTCTTTATTTCCGATCTCTTAACCAGTTTCTGATCCATGAGAGGATCTTTCTCTCATGCCAGGGCTGCTTCCTTTAGAGTCTTTGACTTTTTCATAGGCTTTCTGAAAGTGTAAGTACACTATATCCACTGAATCAAACTTGTTTACATGCTTGTTGACGCCCTCAAAGAATTCTAATAGATTGTTGAGGTATGATGTCCTGTTACAAAAGCCATGTTGACTCTTCCCCAACAAATCAAGTGTATGTGTCTGACAATTCTGTTTTTTACTATAGTCTTCACCAGTTTGCCGGGTACAGAAATTAGGCTTACCAGCCTATACTTGCCAGGGTCCCCTCTGGAACCCTTTTTTTAAAAAAATCCACGTTACATTAGCTACCCTCCAGTCATCTAGTACAGAGGCTGATTTCAGCAACAGGTTACAATTTCATATCTGAGTTCCTTCAGAACTCTGGGGTGAATACTATTACTCTGGTAACTCATTACTGTTTAATTCATCCATTTGTTCCAAAACCACCTCCACTGACACCTCAATCTGGGACAGTTCCTCAGATTTGTCATCTAAAAAGAATGGCTCAGTTGTGGGGATCTCCTCCACATCCTTTCCACTAAAGACCAATGCAAATAATTCAGTTAGCTTCTCAATAATGGCCCTGACTGTCTTGAATTCTCCTTTAGCATCTGAATAATCCTACTGTCTGTTTGGCAGGCTTCCTGCTTCCCATATACTTAAAAATTTTGCTGTTAGTATTTGTGTCTTCAAATATTCTTGGCTTGCCTTCTTACACTTTGGCACTTCATTTGCTGGAGTTTGTGCTTCTTTCTGTTTTCCTCACTAGGAATTAACTTCCAATTTTTCAAGAAAGCCTTTTTGACTTTAACTGTCTCCTTTTTTTACTCTGCTGTTCAGCTATGGTGTCTGCCGCCTTCTTCTTCTTCTTTTTTTTGGTCCTCCCACTGTTTTGTTTTTTATTTGGGATATACATTTAGTTTGAGCCTCTATTATGGTGTTTTTAAATAGTCTCCATGCAGTTTACATGTATTTCATTCTTGTGACTGCTTTAATTTCTGTTTAACTAGTTTCCACCGTGACCCTTGGTAAATTGTTCCAATGGTTAATTACTCCCACCGTTGAAAATGTATTCATTATTTCCAGTCTGAATTTGTCCAGCTGCAACTTCTAGTCATTGGATTGTTATACCTTTCTCTGCTAGACTGAAGAGCCCATTATTAAATATTCCCCATGTAGAAATTTATAGACTGTAACCAAGCCATCCCTTAATCTCTCTTTGTTAGGCTAAGTCGATAGAGCTCCTTGAGTCTATAACTATAAGGCATGTTTTCTAATTCTTTAATAATTTTTGTGGCTCTTCACCGAACCCTCTCCAATTGATCAGCATCCTTCTTAAGTCGTGGGCTCCGGATCCTGAGCTGTATTCCAGTAGCTGTTGAACCAGAGCTAAATATAGAAGTAAAATAACCTCTCTACTCTTACTCAAGATTACTGTTTATGCATCCCAGAATTACATTAGCTCGTTTAGTGCAGCATCACACAGGGAACTCATGTTCAACTGATTATCCACTATGACACCCTCATTTTTTTCAGAGTCCTTGCTTCCCATGATAGAGTCCCCATCTTGTAAGTATGGCCAAGATTTTGTTCCTAGATGTATACATTTAGCCACATTAAAATGCCCAGTTTGCCAAGCGATCCAGATTGTTCTGAATCAGTGACCTGTTCTCTTCATTTTTACCACTCCCCCAATTTTTGTCCTCTGCAGACTTTATCAGTGATTATTTTGTTCTATGTCATTAATAAAAATGTTAAATAGCGTAGTTAGTTACAATTTGAGATCTAATAGCCAGTTTTAAACTCATGTAATGTGTGCTGTGTTAATTTTATATTGCTCTAGGTTTTTATCCAAAATGTTGTGCAGTACCAACAAATGCCTTACAAAAGTCTTAATGTATTAGGTCAACATTTACTTTTCTCAACCAAACTTGTAATCTTATCAAAAATCAATATCAAATTAGTTTGACAGGATCCTTAGATTTGATCTCCAATAAGTACATTACCATCCTTTACTATCCTATCCTGCATTAGCCACTCCATTGCCTTGCACAGGATTGATGTCAGGCTGACAGGCTTGTAATTACCCTGGCATTGTGTTTATCCTTTTTAAAAATTGGCACAACATTAGCTGTGTTCTGCAACTTCCTCAGTACTCCAAGACTTATTGAAAATTAACGTTAATATTCCCTCAAGCTCCTCAGCCAGATCTTTTAAAATTCTTGGATACAAGTTATCTGGTTCTACTGATTTTTAAAAATGACTAACTTTAGTAACTTCTGTTTCATCCTCTAGAGATACTAGTGGAATGGAAAGAGTCTAATCACTATACGACTATATCATTTGTTTTTCCCCAAATACAGAACAGAAATATTTATTGAACACTTCTGCCTTTTCTTTGTTGTTGTTGTTGTTGATAATCCTACCACTTTCAGTAGTAATGGACCAATACCATTGTCAGGATTCTTTTCGTTCCTAATGTATTTAAAAAACTCCTCGTTGTCCTTAACTCTGTTGGCCGTAGATTTCTCCTTATGTCCCTTTGTTTCCTTTCTCAGTTTTCTACAATTCCTCTGGTTTATATTCACTACTAGCAATGTCCCATTTCTTCTGCCTTCACTTACCCTCTAAACTGAGTTGGTGTTTAACCATCAAAACTTATTTTCTTGATTGTGACTTTTTGGACATCTAGTAAGATGTGCTGAAGTAATTCCTAATGATCATTCACATTTTTATGCCTAAATTTTTTCCCCAGCTGATTACTCATAACTGTTTTAAACTTTGTGAAATGGGTACTATTAAAGCACCCGTATATATATTACTGATCTGGACTTTGTTCTGCTTGAATATTGTAAATATGATCACGTCATGATCACTTATCCCTATTTTTTTCTGTGATTAGTTCCTCTTTATCTGTTAGGACAAGACTTAAGATAGAATACCCCCATGTTGTCTGCAAAAAAATTTTTAAGGTAGGAAATTATTATGTTTAGAAATTGATTATATAGTTCCACTGATGTCCATGTAGCCATGTCATTGTATACTAGCTGATGATTTGGCCCTATATTTTAGCAAAAAATGTTCTATGGGCTAAAACATAAAATCAACACTGATGAAATTTGCAGATGACACACAAATTAGAGGAGTGATAAATAATGAAGAGGATAGGTTGCTGATTCAGAGCAATCTGGATCTCTTGATAGACTGGACGCAAGTGAGCAATGTGCCTTTTAATATGGCTCTTTAATTACTTATTCACAGTACAATAGCTTCAACAGGAGAGTCTGAAGGAGCCTCACATCAAAATACCTCATAGCCCAGTGATTAGGGCAGTCATCTAAGAGGTGACAGATTCCTGCTCAAATCTCTTTTTCCCCCTCAGGACAAGGGGTGACTTGAAATGCGGCGTCACCTCATCCCAGGTGAGAGTACACAAAACACTGGGCTAAAAGTTATAAGGGAGCTTATCCTCCCTCTGCCTCCCAGCTGTTGTGTGGCTCAGAGCATGCCTGCTGGATTGGGCCCTGCAGCAAATTAGGCAGAGGAACACCCGTCTTCCCCTGGCTTCTGAATTGCACTAGGACTTAGATGTCTAGATTTCAGAGTAGCAGCCATGTTAGTCTGTATTCGCAAAAAGAAAAGGAGGACTTGTGGCACCTTAGAGACTAACCAATTTATCTGAGCATAAGCTTTCGTGAGCTACAGCTCACTTCATCGGATGCAACCACTTGCAGCCAAATCACCACACAGCTGTGGCCCATGTGACATCCTCAGGGTCATACAGAGTCATATATATTGTGTGGATGTGGCCCACATAACCCAGAGAGAGCTGCATATGCAGCCCACAGTGGTAAATAGGTTGAGAACCACTGTTCTATCGAATTCAACAACAGCTGAGCTGAGGTATGTGAGTAACAGTGGTACCTGATTCTGGAATTTAGTTGCCTAACGTGGCAGTTAGGCACTTCCTTTCCTTTTTGACTCTAGCCCTTTGTATTAGAATACCACGTCCTCTCTACCCTTCCTCTATAGTTAAGCTTTTTAACTTTCTAGGAGAGCAGCCTTTTTCCTTCTTTTAAACCTTAAAAGAATAAATTGGCCAATAAACATTCTAAATCTTAAACATCTCTGTATGTTCCACTTTTGCTTGAAACAAAATATCTCTTCTGAGCTGTTTGGAACAGAACATATACAGTTATTTTAGCAGAATATTAAATGTGTTGAAAGTACCCGAGGAAATAACAGGGTACTGACTCTGCAGGTATTTGGAGAATTGCGAAGTTTTTGATCTGGAGTTTTTTGACAGAGCCAAAATTATAAACATCAGCAAATATTCTGTGGTGCTTCACTAGTGTTTCCCCAGTGCAATTGGTATTCTGCTTCAAGATATTAGACAGCCATATATTTTACTTTCCCTGCCTAGTAGCCAATTTACAAGAAAGAAAGTAATATAAAAATGGCTATTTACTTGGTAACAAGTCATACAGCACATTATAACTCGACACTGATGTTGTTAGGAGGATAGCAAATCAATAATCAGTTCTCATTCAGTAACTTTGTAAACCATCTGCTTCTACCATTGTAAAGCATGCTTTGTTTCAATAAATCTTTTACTGCCACACTATCAACGGATTTCTCTAATAAAGCCTAAGACAATAGTGGATCAAAAGAATTTTAATTGCCTTTTTTAAATTAAGTGAAATGGTTAAGCAATGAAGAATTTCTGCATAAAGAGAGAAATTGCAATTACATGTAAAAGTCCATCACCATTTGAAAATCTTTTATTTAGCTTTTAAAATCAAAGCTAGAATACAGAATTCATCTGATGTCATTCTTGGTTGGTTACAATTCCCTCACCCCATCCCACCCTATTTAAACACCATCTGACAGTAGCAATTTTATTATTACGCTTTTTATTATTTTGTATTACAATAAAGCCATTGGGTCCAAACTGAGATCAGCGCCCCAATGGGCTATGTGCTGCTCAAACACATAGTAAGAGACTGTCCTTGCTCCAAACAGTTTACCATCTAGATAAACAAGACAGACCAGGGAAAAGGAGATATTGTCTTCAGTTTACAGATTGGCCTCTGTGACGCGGAGAGCTTAAATGGATTTGCCAAGGTCACACAGGGAGTTTATGGAAGAGCCAGGAACTGAATCCAAATGTCAAGTCATCCTCCTGTTCCTTACTTGCTCTCAGACCCTCCTTCCTTTCCAAATTCCTCATCACTGTATCTTACTGCAGTACTATTACTCAACAATTAGAATACATGTGAACTCCTAATCACAAACACCCTACAGTTTATGGAAGGACTAGCGGAGGGCGAAGAAGGAATTGCACCTACCAGTGAATCTTCAGGTTTACAAAGGTTTAAAGTCTTCAGCAATGACAGTAATGTGTTTGTTTAAACTTCCAAGAGATTATGGCTGCTTCAGTGAGTTGATTTCTCATCAGGAGTGAAAAGAGTGAGGCAGAGGGTTCCCACACATCTGGATTAAGGCAATCTATGGCTAAGGCACAGCATGACATGGGGCTCCAACCCCACCATTATGCCATGCCTCCACACTCCACTAAGAGTGGTGGCTGCTCAGCGTGCATGCCTAACGAGATAGTCAAGACAGTGCAATATTTAGGCTTTATTACTAATTCTACATTTACTCTCCTCTCTCATCTAGCACTTCCTGAAAGTAGAGTCGTTCAAGTTGCTAGACATTATCCTATTCATAATCAGACTATGGTGCCCCATAATACTGGGAAGCTATCATATTGAGATAGCAAAATTAAAAATGAATACCATAATCTTTTTACATACTTAACATTTTATTGTATTCCCTTAAAATCTATAACATATATAATTTAACACCAGTTCTTTGTTTTATTATGTCTAACTTAATTTGCTTGGCAACTCTGGTTTTGGGAGGGTTGTTCTTCCATACGTTACTGTTGTGTATACCTTGCAGGTAATATGATTGATAGATCAAATGAAAGTCTGTCTTGTGATAACAGGTGACTCCCTTGCCCTTTGTTCTTCTGGTGGTGTTTTGAGAGACTGTTCTGCTATCAGCTGGTCATTTGTCAGCCTTTTATTTCTTCCACGTCCTGCTGATTAAATCTCAGTGGACTGTGCATTTCCCCATCCTCCATGTCTATATTTGTCTTCTGTCCATAGCTGGTGAATTTATTTGTTGTTTTGGTGAAATAAATGCCCATCCATTTCTACATTCTATGAACAAGGTTTTATCTGTTCCGTATATGTGGCTTACTTTCAAGTGCATGATTTGTCCTGAGGAAATAATTTGATCCAGACAATGTCTCCCGTTTGTAGTTCTGGAAGGTCTTTAGCTTGTGGGCTTTGGCCTTTGTGTTTCTCTCTCTTCCTTTTGTCTGTTACTCCTTCCACCTCTGCTGGTTGTAGTAAAACTGGAGCCATAGGCATCAAGATTCACATGTGCCTTGACATCAAGCATTGTACGGAGCTACTACTAGTGACTCCTGTCGAGTGGTTCTCCAGCAGTGGCTTGCAATATGCTTTCTTTAGTTTGGAGATTGGCTTTCCTATTTGACTGCCTGTGATATGGCTGAACTCCACTTGTAAATATGTGTGTTATATAGTTTGACTAGTTTCTTTTTAGACTTTGCCTTGCAACTGGTACTTAACTGGCTTGACTGATGCTTTCTAGGTCTTTCTGTGTTTTCTGTATTTCTCTCTAGCTGAGATTCTCATTCTTGTTCAACTGTTGCAAGGTTGCTCTGCGTAAGAAGTCAGCTATGTACATCTCAGTTCCTTTCTTGGGGCATACACAAGTTGTAATGTTGCAGTTTCATTAGCATGTACTGAAGATGTTTTGCTAGCAGTGGCTCTTTAAAAACGTTCTCTAGTGGTTTATGATCACTTTCTACACAATTGCTGTTTTGAACACACTAGTCAAACTTTTTACATGCAAATGCTATTGCAAAACATTCTGAAAAGGAATGTTTCAGAATGTTGGGCAGATCTTGGCTTCATTGGTGATAGTGACCTTGACACATAAGCTATCAACTGCCCCTTTTTGTGGAAATGATGCCTGAAGCCCTGTCTCAGTGGCATGGTATTGAATGGTTGCCTCACATTGTAGTATTTGAGAATGGGATCACCAGATCCTTAATACAGGTGATGATTGTGTGAACATGATGCAGCCATGTCCATACTGTATCTTTGTCCAGTAGTCACCTCAGGCATTCACGTACATCAGAGAGGCTTGGAAGAAATGATGTCAGTTCATGAATCCTAATAGTCCCTGAACTTATTTAATATCTTTAGGTATGGGTATGTGCTGTATTTTGTTTTTTTCAGGGTCAGGTCATAACCCTTGGGAGGTCAGCAAATGTCCTGTGTGTGGTACTGCAGCCAATCACTATCCCATCTTGTTTAATTTGTTACTTACTTCCCTGGCTCCTTCTAGCTCACACGTGAGGTTGTGGTGGTGATTTGCCACAGCTCCTGCCATGCTGTCTCTGTGTCCATGTATCAGAATGTCATCAGCTATGATGCTGATCCCTGCAAGTCATCTTAGTAGATCTTGGCAGTGACGCTGGTATTCTGCTGCAGGACTGAGCCAAAATGGCATCAGTAACCATCTGTGTTTCTCTGCTAGTGTATAACATGTGGTGAGGTACCTGCTTTCCTTATCCAGTAGCACTTGCCAGTATCAGTCTTTGGCAATAAGTACTGAGAATATTTTTGCATTTGCTTCTTCAAATGTAGGCATCTGTAGAGCTCTGTTAGTGCTTTGTTCAAATTGCTTGGGTCTATGCAAATGCACGACTTGCCTGGCTTTTTGATGGCTACCATGCTGCTTATCCCTCTTGTCGCTTAGCAATGATGCGTTCTTTTAACGTTTGTGTTATTGCTCCCATTTTTTCCTCTTAATACAATGGCTAATCTATGAACCAGGTGCTGTAACAACTGAATTATTTTACCTATTTCCAGGTGCACCAGGTCTCAAAGCACCTCAGGCTTTCAAGAACATCTTGGTAATCTTTAGGCAGCTTTGGCCTGCTCTACACTAGAGTTAGGTCAATGTAAGAAAGCTTACGTCAATCTTACTCTGTAAGTGTCTACACTACAACGTTGCTCCTGCTGATTTAAGTTGCCCACTACACCAACCTAATAACTCCACATCTGTGAGAAGCGTAGCGATCGAGTCGATGTAGTGCTAGTGTAGACACTGCATTGACTCTTCCGGCCACCAGCCCCTGGTGGCTGTAGTCCAGAGCTCCGAGCTGTCAGTGCTCCACATTGCCCTACGCTGTCCATTAAATCGGTGGAAACGCTCCTGGTAAGGATCACACCGCCAACAGAAGGAGCATAATGTGACCATGAAAAATCAATTTTTATTACCGCAGTAGTTGTATGTCAACATAAGTTAAATTGACTTGTTCTTTGTTGCACAGATACCACAGAGCATGGCCTGCTCTGGATATACATATATTTTAGTTTTGCTTGTGTTTCTATTGCATGAATCGTTTGTCCTAGGTTTAGTGTCACTAGGTTTGTAAATTCATTTGTTTTAGCTGAAAGCAGTAGCTTTTGTGTTGTTTGTACTATCTGAAATTTCAACCTGTATATTTTCCATGATAGTGCTCTTTAATTTACATTGTCCTACTTTTGATTGTGCCATTATAACATTTTAATTTGCTTTGCCTGGTTCTAATTTCACTTTATCCTCTTGTATAATGCTGAGGAATTCTTATGTAGCCTAACACATTTACTCATCCCACACTGTATAGTTAGCATTTGATTTCCTGCTTGTTTGTATGCTGCTGCCTTGTCTTTGCACCTGGTGCTGATATGAGTTTTACAAAATCGTTTATTTTTCCCGCTTGGTAATGCACTGATGTCATACATGTGCAAATTCTCATCCTCTGAGTCACTGATTGCTTCCTCGCTCTGGTCCTTTTTTTCTTTTCTACAAACCTTGACATTATTTCTCTTGCTAAAATTGCCTATGACCCCTGTGCATGGCATTATCTATTATCCTGGTTTCTGTCCCCAGTGCCCACAGTTCTTCTTTTGCATTTTGTTTGTCTCCTCTGATTTGTATTTGTGTATTCCATACGCTATTTGACTTGGTGAATTATCTGTCTGCTGCACTTATGCTCTGCATTTGGATGTGAGCTTGTTCGCTAGCATTGCATATTTCTATAACTCAGTTGGTAGCATTAGTGGGGGTTCTCTAAGCATTCTCACTCAAACTCTGATACCTTTCAACCAGATTACTCATTTATCACAAGTGATCAAATCTTTTTTTTTTTTTTTTTTAAATGAACTAATCACATGAGGCACCCATTTTCACACTTTGGCAAAATATTGATCTATTGTTTCTCTAGAGTTTTGATTGCATTTTTGAAAACATACCTTTTGTATGTGGCTTTTTTCTGAGATAGAGATTTTACATGGGTCATCCTGATCTGCTGCATATCCAGATGCCATTGGAACATGTGGCAGCCTTTGCCCATGACAGCCAATAGTGTCTGCTCTTATTTTGATTTCCTTTTCATTAGGACCAGCTCTAGGCACCAGCAAAGCAAGCATCTGCTTGCTTGGGGTGGCATTCCAGCCACCCGTTTTTCTTTTGCTTGGGCAGTTGTGCTCTTGGAGCAAATTTTTTTGCTTGGGGCGGCAAAAAACCCTGCTTATTATCCAGCTCCATTAAAATTTCATAGTTTACCCATTGCAATCTAAAGAATGTCCAGTTGCTAACCATATCCCTTTCATGTACATTTGCTCAGGGACAGGAATCTGGTATGCTGCTATGATTGTTTTCTCTCTCGTGTGTGTGTGTGTGTGCATAATATTCTTTGTATCTGATGTCACATGTGCAGAAGCTGATTCACTTCAGACACCATGTTTAGTGTGCGAGTGTAAAAAGAGAGAGAGCCAAGACACTGCAATATTCTAGCTTGATTCCTTCTTCCCCCACATACTGGCCTCTCTCGTCAAGCACTTCTGGAAAGTAGCATTCTCTAAGTTCCTAGATATTGCTGTATACATAATTATGCTGTAATACCCCATCGTAACGCAGAGGCAGGGGCAGCAACATGGGGGGCCCCCTTCTCTATCCAAGAAGCAGTAGCAGGGCACTTTCTGGCCTCCCATGAGAGACCTGGGTTGGAGCAGAGAACCCCCCTCTGTACTTCACCCAGTAGCAGGAGTGGGCCAAGTCTGCTGTGCTCCTCCTCCTTCCACCCACACCCACACACAGTGGTGGTGATGTGGCCTCCAGAAGAGTGGGTCTTGCAATTAACTCCCCACTAAGATTCACTGAACACATCCCCTCTTTCAGAGCACTTGTATCAGGGTGTTTACAGACTGAGGCAGGCATCTCTGCATTACATACACTTGAGTCTCAGTTTCAAGTGTGGTTTTTCTCAACTTCAAGGGCTAGATTTTTTTTTTTTAAAAGAAAGAAAGCTGAGATTCTGCTATAAACTCCAGGAGCAGGGGCCAGAGGCACATGCCTTAACCAATCCTGTTTACCCATGCTTTAATCAGTGTGAATTTATTTAGTCATCTTTCCAACAAATAGGGTGACCAGATGTCCCGATTTTATAGGGACAGTCCCGATTTTTGGGTCTTTTTCTTTATATAGGCTCCTATTACCCCCCGCCCCCCCCATCCCAATTTTTCACACTTGTTATCTCGTCACCCTACCAACAAAGCAAATCTACAGGGTTGGCTGGTGCCCTCCTAAACCATTCTCACCTGTTTGTGGCTTTTCTTATTCTCAAACTCTGAGACTGTGCAATAGTTTTCTTGTTCAACTCGTCTGCTGGTAGTTTCATATCTCTAGTTTTAGTAAGATGCTTTTCTTAATCCCCTTTGATACAGCATACTTTATTATTTCATAATGGCTACAAGGTAAAGACAAAGCAATATGGTTACCTGCAAACCACTTCTGGGGATCAGAGAGCATCAGACTAGAATTATATGAGAGCAAGCATGTCAGTCATTGGCCAAAAATTCTTCTTTCATGGCCAAGTCTTCCCCTCCCCGTTCTGTGTCTGTGGAGGCCCCAGAACTGGCTTGGTGAAATATAACTGTCTGCTACACAGAAAGCCAGCTGTAATTTAGTTTCTTTTTAAAAGCCACAATATGATTGGAAAGTTAATGCTAATAAAGCTAAATGTTTTACTGAAAATTCACTCACACCTCATAATGGAAAACACAGCAAAACATTTTATTTAGAGACACGATTTAGCTCTTTGTCTTTGAAGCACTATACAATTCCCCCAATGTTCCTGTGAGGCAGATGAGTAAAACTGTCCCTTTGAGTGCAGAGGGTCCTGAAACTAGTGGAGTTATACTGCATGGGAGAGGATTCCAGGAGCCAGCATTTGAACCCAGTAGGGAAGGCTGAAAGGTTAAGTGAAGTGACTTACCCAAGCCATGTAGAGAATCACAGTGTTAGAGCTCTTGGGTCCCACTCCTGTACTCAGGCCACTAGATAATGCAGGTGTTCTCAAACTGGGGGTCACAATGTTGTTAGGGTCACAAGCTGTAAGCCTCCACCCCCAAACCCTGCTTTGCCTCCAACATTTATAATAGTGTTAAATATAAGGGGGGTTCCACTCATAGGCTTGCTGTGTGAAAGGGGTCACCAATACAAAAGTTTGAGAACCACTGGGATAATGCATTGCTCACACTTTGCATAGTTCTACAAGTAACAACGGGGGGGGGAAGGGTTGCTGCTGTTCTTTGGTCTTGTGCCCCTACTTCTCATTCTTTATTTATTTATTCATGAAGCCAGACTCCTTTGCCACATTAACTGCCTCTGAAATGAGCACATCTCTCACAAAAAATTATGGCTTCAACGTATCAGCACTAGGAACAGCTGAATGCTTACACCTACCTTTAGTGAGAGTTTGTCCTTAGTAAGGACAAAAAGCCTGTTCCCTTAAGCAGCAAAGATCTTGCTTTTGTGCAGATATCTCTAACAAAGATCTGAGCCGATCGAGCCCCTAGTGAAGTTAGCATCAAAATGCCCATTGTCAGCAGAAATGAAGAAAATAAATTCACAAAATACAGACACAGGCTGATCTCTGAAGAGTTTTCATTGTGCCAATAGGCTTTTAGGTGAAAAATGTCTTCCCAGACTTTGTAGTGAAAGTAAAATATTACAAAATCTCATCATTCTTTTGACATAGTGAACGAGATGGTCCTTCACTATTGTTTAAGATGAATAATTCCTGGTGGAGACAGAGTTACTGGGGACACCAGAATTATGTGAACATAGAAAACCTACAGAGAGAAATATATTCATCTCAGTCATGTTAATACAGCATAAACAAGAGAACCACGGTATCCATTCTCTGCCTAGATGTAAATAATTAAATTTTTATAGTGTTTGCTAAAAGGGCTACACAAGCCTGCAGGATTCAGTACACCAAGGGGTTTGTTAAATGACCCCTAGGGTTCATCGAGCACAGAATGGGAACCTCCCAGATTCAGGTTCCCCCAGCTGGGCTCTGGCTCAGGCCTGGAAAGTTGGAGGACTGTTGGAAGCCAGCCGGGGAAATAAGGGGTCTTTGAGAGAAGAAAGACTTGCTGGCTTCCAAACTCTCCCTATGCATCCACAGAACATCACGTGTTGAGGTTTGTAAATGGACTAGACCTAGGACACAGTGCTTGGTTTGAGGGTGAATTTCCTGTAGCGCTGTTGCTAAATCTCAGACTTACTGCTCTGCTAATGCATATTACATTTGGGAAAGGAAAAATGTTTGTAATAAACTTGGGTTTTTACAATATTGCTAATAAGATTAAGAAAAGGCAATCTGTACATAGGAGTTTATTTAGAGGCCCACAAGTTTTAAATCATTCCCTTTTGTATGCCAGCCCACTGACTGTCTCCTCCAATTGAATTACCATTGGGTTTACAATGTGATTTACAAAATGAACTGACAGTATGATTTACAAACATCCTTTGAGTATCATATAAAACACAACTGTTTCCTTATAATACAATCATTAAAACAATGCAAATGTAATCAACACACGGGAAGCTGAAAACAACTGGACATTTAAAGAAAATAATGACTGTATGTTTAGGCTAGATCCCAGTCATGAACAAACCACCTAAGTAAATTATCAATGCTAATAATGAAGAGTGGACTAAAAATAGCTAAATGAATATGCAAGTAATTTTTATAGCATTTTTGCAAAAACCCCTTAGGAGAAACATGAAAGTACATTATTTAAAGGAATATTCTAATATTCTTCCATTATATACAGTCACACACCATTCTTATAAATCAATTTCACATTTCCTGGATAAAGCTATGAAAAACTCACAAATGTATACTTTTCCAAAGAATAGACACTCTGCTTATATCTGCAATCTTTTTCCAAACACCTGCTGTTTAGTTAATTAAAGAAAAAGGGGTTGGGAAGGCAAAGAACACTATACAAATAAGCAGAACAGCGTACAACAGCACATTGAAAAATGTGGCATTTAAGCTGTATATGCCATCAGATTTGAAAAAGATTTTTGTTCCAGTACTACAAACTTTCTAAAGAAAGAGTTATATCTTCCTTTGATGACATCCAAAAATCTAACCTTTTGTGTAGGGTTAGAGTTTTAATTAGGATTTCTGCCTAGGTTTGGGGTTTTAAAAAAGCATTTTATGCATGGTTAATTAATAGATTTAAGTTCTTTTGAATGTCAGAAGAGTATAAAAAGGGGCCAGATTGCTTCTTGAATATGTTACATGTAATGAAAATTGTAGCATAGAATGTCGCCAATCTCCCAGGGCTAGCACGCTGCAATGGATGCTGAAATTCAGGCTGAATGTAATTGTCATTTACACCATGTCTTGTCATCTCTACAATGGTTTAGCCTGTTATGAATGGTAGGTTTCATTTTTGGAAAGTAAGTACACTGGGAGAAGATGGTGAACTTATCTACACTGGTGGAGCTTGGTATGTCTACCCAGCAATTAAGCATCCGTGGCTGGCCTGTCAGCTGGCTCAGGCTGTAAAACTGCAATGTAGATGTTCAGGCTTGGGCTGGAGCTTGAGCTCTGGGATCCCCTAAGCTGGGGAGGGTCCCACAACCCAGTAGCCTAAGCCCCACAAGTCAGCTGCCACAGACCAGCAATGCGTGTTCAACTGCAGTATAGACATACCCACTGAGAGCAAACTTAGACCCACCCCATTCAAAATATATAGGTTTAAAGCCCTTTGATTGCTTCACTCAGTCCATATGAATGCCACCTATATCCAGGATTTGTAGTGTCACTTGCAAACTAGACCACACTGCTAAATCTGATATCAATAAAGGGCATTGTTTCCTGGATGTGTGTTGAAAGGGCATTGGATATGTGCTTTACTGCTCGATACAGGAATTCTGCTACTAGTTCATATGTTTGGAAAAGAAAATGCGTTTGTTTGTTTTGGTTTTTTTTTTTTTTAAAGGTAGACTTAGGTTTGATTACTTCCAGCCTGTACACGTCAAATGTACTTTGGAATGTTTCACAATGTTTGACAGCTATGAAATATAAGTATTATGCAATTTGACTGTACATACATACATATTTTCATAAATACATCTGACAGGAACCTCAGAACTAAGTATGCAGTATTATGGGACAAAATCACAACAGGCAGCCTTAGTTGTAGAATCTAGATCCAAAGTAAAATAATCTTGCGTTTCAATCATGTTGTCAATGCACAAATTAAACCAAAATTACATCATTAGTTTACCCATGAAATAATTTAAAGGTATTTGTAAATGATTTGACAGGAAAAGTGTATAATTTACAACACTGAAAACTTTTTTTTAACAACCATAGACATATGCTTTGTACTGTAAAGTCACCCAGACAAGGCTAGCATAGTGGTAGGTCCCAAAGGCAACTCCCAAACATCTTCCTCGGGTGGAGACTTTGGTAATTGTCTGCTGTATAAAACACCAACTCTTACAACTTCATTTTAGATGTTAACTGCATCAGTTTTCCTCACAGAGAAGAGTCCAGTCTTAATGCTTCAGTTATTGTGAATGCAGTCTAAATCCACAGAACAGCAGACATTCCCATTCTGTACAACAAACAAATCAGTGTTACTTATCTACACAGAACAATTTTAAAAAACAGAGAACATGGGGCTTATACCCCTGGAGATGGGTATCCTATGTATATTCACAGGACACAAAGAGCTGTGTGATTTTGGTCCCCACCGCAGTTAGTACAGTTGCCATGCCCACTCAGGCCATGGCCTTTTTGCTGAGATTTCTCAAAGGAGATATTTGTGGTGATTTTTCTTATGATGTGGCCATCTTTTTCCATTATATACCTGACTGAAATTACAATCTGACCAATGGGAAATGAGTTGGCAATGACTCTGCATCACATATGACCTGAATTGCGTTTAAACCAGAAACGTAACTGTGAAAGGCTCAATAGTACTGATTACAAATGCCTTGAGCCATCCAGTACCCTTTCATGAGCATAATTTATATTCTAAAAAACCCAACAACATTAAAATGGCAGAGAATATCTGAAAAAAAAATACAACAGTCGATCTTTTATTTTGCTATATTCTCCCAAATTATCAGTCAAAAATAAGCCCTGTTAAGATCTGATGAACAAAGAGACTTCTGGCCTGTTCAAACATTTGCCTGTAGTCCAGACTATCAATTTGCTGAAGAGAACTGTGACAACAATTCCCATGTCATACCAAGCTTAACTCCACCAGCAGTAGATCTGAGTCTGCAACATCTAGTCAAATGCCTAGGAATCTTTCTGATAGAAAAGCATCATTTAAACCCATCACAAAGCCTCAGGTGAAACGCCACCAAAAAGGGGCAGGAAAGCTAATCACAGTGAATTAAAGCCCAGAAGGAACAGCTACACCTCCTTCTACAGTATTGTACGGGGGATGGGGACGATGACTTCATACAGCATTTTATATAACGCACGCTTAGTTTCATAAAGCACAGACAATTGTAATTCACCTTCCATATGTTATTAAAAAGCTATGCTTTAATAGCAGTGAAAAGACTATTTTGCTCCATGTTTAGTCCCCATTTTTATACAAATGAATATCTTCTTAGGTAACACTAACTGCTCTAGAGGTATGCCTGCACTAAGGAGACTATAGGAGCACACATATATGCTGGCATACCTCCCAACGTAAACACACCCTACACTGACAGAAGAGGTTTTTCTTTGGTGTAGGAACACCACCTCCCTGACCAAAGTTAGCTGTGTTGGCAGAGCCTTCGGCCATTGACGTAGCTGCATCGTGGGGAGGGTGGGGGGGTGCTTTTTCACACCCCTGATCGCAGTGCCGATATAACTTAAGTGATCTCTGCTTTACTGTGGACTAAGATGCACACGTTGTAGGAAATCCTTGTACATGTTGCTGAATATGAGGTTAGGCCTGGATTTTTCAACAGTGTGTAACTGTGTTTATCACAGAAATGTAGGGGTAGAACGGTCCTTGAGAGGTCATCTAATCCAGCCCCAAACGCAACCCATCCCTGATAGGTGTTTGTCTAACCTGTTCTTAGAAACCTCCCATTAACCTTAGAAAAATCCCCAACAGGGATTCCACAACCTCCCTTGGCAAGCCTCTTCTAGTGCTTAACTACCTTTATGGCTAGAAAGCTTTTTCTAATATCTAACCTAAATCTCCCTTGCTGCAAATTAAACCCATTACTTCTTGCCCTTCCTTGTCAGTGGGCATGGAGAAGAATTGATCATTATCCTTTTTATAACAGCACTCAACTATCTGAAGACTTATCAGGTTCCCCCTTTCTCAAGGCTTAAACATGCCCAGTTTTTTTTAAACCCTTTCTCACAGGTCAGGTTTTTAAAGCTTTTGTCATTTTTGTTGTTCTCCTTTGGACTCTCTCCAATTTCTTCACATCTTTCTTAAAAGATGCATCCACAACTGGACACAGTATTCCAGCTGAAATCTCACCATTTCTGAATAGAGGGGAACCATTACCTCCTGTGTCTTATATACACAACACCCGTTAATACACCCGAGAATGATATTAGCAATGGTGTCACATTGTTGACTCATATTCAATGTGTTATCCTCTATACCCTCCAGATCTTATTCTACAGTACAGCTGTCTAGCCAGTTATTCCCCATTTTGTAGTTCTGCATTTGATTTTTTTCTTCCTAAGTGTACTTCTCTTTAATGAATTTCATCTTGCTGATTTCAGACCAATTCTCCAATTTTTCAAGGTCATTTTGAATTCTAATTCTGTTCTCCAAAGTGCTAGCAATGCCTCTCAGCTTGGTTTCATCTGCAAATTTTATGAGCATACACTCCATTCCATTATCCAAGTCATTAATGAAAATATTCAAGAGCACCAGACCCAAGACAGCCCCCTGCAGAACTCCACAGTAGATACTTACTCCCAGGTTGACAGCGACCCATTGATAACTACTCTTTGAGTATGGTCTTTCAACAAGTTTTGCAATCACTTTATAGAAATTTCATCTAGATCACATTTCCATTATTTGCTTTCCCTAGTTTATGTGTGATGCTGCTTTTTAGTGGGTTATCTTAGTACTTAGTCCTGCCAGGAGTGCAGGGGACTGGACTAGACTAGATGACCTCTCAAGGTCCCTTCCAGTCCTGTGATTCTGTGTTCTACTCAGAGAATTAAGCAAGCTCTCCCTCCATTCAAATGGTAGATTTTTGGAGTTGAAGGACCAAGATTTTAGTTTCAGCATCCCAAATGGGTATCTAATGATTATGCCTGTTTGCAAAACATTGATTACAAATACAGTGTATTCCCTCAGTTCCCCACTCATATAAGGGCCTGATCCAAACCACACTGAAATCAATGGAAAAACTCCTATGAGCATTGATCTAGCTTTATAGTATTTAGAAACAGTATCATTCCACATTGACTTTTCACTGTGTTGCATATAGTGAAGGCAGAACTTTACTGTTCTGCTCTCATGATTATGTGAAGATTCTTACATTTCAAAATTAGACTGGAAATCTCATTAAAATAGACTTTTCTACATGATTTTCAGTATTTTCTGGTTTTACTGTGAGAATGTTCCTTCCCCTGTGAAGGATTGAAATCCATTGCTGATGTAATAACCCGGTATGTGGATTTGTGTACAGGCCCAAAGTCCAGAGTTTGGTCAAGAGGTCAAAGGCCTCGCAATAGCTAAGAGAAAGCAGAATAACCAAAGATAACCTTTCTTTTGCTAAGATATGCCTGGTCAGCAAAACGCCAAACGTTGGGGGCAATAACTGTGTCTTATTCAAAGTTGCAAATAGAACAAAGAAGCCGTGTTTCTGTTGTGTTTGTAGGGAGATGTTCTTCCCACACATCCAACCTTGAGTTTATGAAAGATTCAAGCATGTCAGTAAGATATGGCCTCCTCCCACCTCCCTTTCCCAGGGACCAATGCCTGCCTTAAAACACAGATGAACAACTTGGAAGACAATATTTATTGCCATACACTTTCACTGTTTCTTTGCTTTTACCGCTAGATATCGTGACAAAGCTCTGTCCATGGCTCTGTGGGTCCCGCGTTTCCTGACTGATTTCACTAGCCTCAGAGGCTCACTGTGACCCTTCTCTCTCTAGAGACAAGGGTCACAGTCTACTGAGCCATTTTCATCATAAGCCAGCGAGGGAGGTGAGGAGAAGTTCTTTCCTTGCACAGTCTCTGTTGTCTCCCAGTCTCAGTGATTAATCAGGGGGCAAAGGTGTGGGGGGGAGCCCAGGCCCACCCTCTACTCCGGGCTCCAGCCCAGGGACCCTAATAGTATCAGCTATGGTAGCTGACCTTTTAGAAACATGACATGTACAATTCCCTGGGCTACTTCCCCCACAGCAGCTCTCACTTCCTCAAGCTCCACTTCACCCTTACCTCAGGGCCTCCTTCCTTGTGCCTGATATGGTGCGTACTGCTCAGCCTCTCCAACAGCACAACTTCCTCCCACAGCTCCTGACGTGCACACCCACCTGACTAACTGGGAGGCTTTTAACTAGTTTCAGCCAGCCCCTGATTGGCTTCAAGTGTCCCAATCAACCAGCATTCTCCCTGCCTTCTGGAAAGTTCTTAATTGACCTGGAGCAGCTGCCATTTCACTTATCCTGGTACCAGGGATTTGTTTAGCCTGGAGCTAATATATCTATCTCCCACTACTTTTCTATAGCCATCTGGCCTTGCCCCCGTCACAATACGTATCTGTTGGACAATCAAAGGAGCTACTTCATTCCTATGGACCCCAAATCAGAATTCAACATATATATTTTATACTAATACATTTATTAAAGTACTAATTAAATGTTAATTTGTCAACTCGAGATCATGGGCGGAGACATTATGTAACCTTTGACCATTGGCTACTGTGCTATCATGTCTTGCTGCTAGACCTATCCGGGGAAGTGGGGACTGCCTACCCCATCACTTTCCCCCGCCCATGGAAAATCCATATATTCCATTGTAATCAATTGATTGACACTCAGTCAGCGCTGTACATAATAAACTCCTGTGCTTGACCTCTACCTGGTGTGGATTTATGTCCTTCACCCTGCGTCCCGACTTATGATTGTGGCAAAAATTAAAAAGTGCTAAGGGAATGAACAGAGAAGAGGTGTAAGGGACTCTAAATTAATGTAAACTACAGACTAAGGGCCCAATTTGCTACCATCTTAGACCATGTGTAGTCATTTACACCTGTGAAACCAACATGTAAATTATTCCTTCCTATATATCACCTTTGAGTTTGTCTGAGTGATTCCTTATTTGGTCATGCTCTCAAAATGTTTGTCTTGGAAAAGAGGCAAGAGAAGTTTAAAATCCTCCTGTACTAAAATACAGTGCAATTTTTATTATTGTACTAGCTTCTACTAAATATTCTGTAAAATACATTTTAACAAACATAAAACTTATGAATTTAGGATAGCTATTTTAAAAATTGCCATTAAATACATCTGCAGGGATTTCAGATGGAATATTTTAAAGTTGCAGAATGATGTTAAATATCTGTGCTCAAATTTCCAAGAAAATAACTATAGAATTACCATGTTTTGTTTCCACTATGCATACCATACAATGAAAACGTGTATACTGTAGGTTACGTTCTCTGCCCTTGAATCTCATTTACTTAAATGGGAGTTGCGTGTGAACTTCCAGGGGTAGAATACAACTCTATATTTATGATCCAGAACAAATCACTACTATATACTCATAATACCTTGCATTTGCAAGTTGTACAAGGAGATCCAACCATTGTCCATACTGAGCCACTGAGTCTTGTGATTCCATAGCCATCTACACAGGTTTTTCTGATATTGTAAGTGATCTGATCAGCCAGACAGGGATCACTGACACAACGGGGGCAACACTCTCCTTCTGAGATTGCTGTGTACTCACAGTTTGGATTTGGGCATAAAAGAGGCCAACAATCCACTTCCCCTTCCTGTAGAAATAGAAATAAGGGCCATGAAAACTCATTAGCTACTGAGAAAAAAATAAATTCTGATATAATGAAAGCTCCTTTTTGCATCAAATTATAATAGATTCATGTTTGGGATATATATATCACACTAGACTGAATGCCACACCATTGGACATTGAAACTTATGTTTCCTATGTACAGTACAATATTTTTTTTTTGTTTTTTTCTTAATGAAGTAACCTAATCTGCAGTTTGCTCATCATGATAGACTTTCTGGTTTAGTGATTCTTTTTTTAAATTCAGGCACGAATACTTTTTCACAGTACGGACCATACTTCATACTTATAGTTATTGTTTTGCGGGCCAGCTAGTCTTCCATTCATAGTTGCATAACATCCCTGTGGCAGCTACAGCAATTGCTTACATAGACCAGTAACATTAGGGAAATATTTAGTGGGAGTGGGAGGGGACTTTCAAAAGCACTCTGCGCTGGCCTAACTAGATTCCCATTGTAGTCTAAGTAAGTTTTACTATTGATTTCAAAAGGAACAGTTGGGGCAGTGCTGGGCACTTTTGAAAACCCCACTCTGAATATATTTTTAACTTCTTTCAAAGCAGTTTAACAGCTGGAAATGAGGAGGAGCCAGAATCATGTGACTACCCAGCTCTGTGTAGATCAGCTAAAGAATCCAGCCATCACACTTTGAGATCCCCTGTATTGAACTATTACTACTAACCTGCATTTTGCTAATTTACAATCTCTTATTACTAAACTTCATAGTTTTGTAACAGATATGCTGCCAAATATCTTAATATAATTAGTAGATAAACATTAAATGACAATTATCAAAACAAATGAAAAAAGCATATTTAATGATGCATTATACTCAAAATCACGCCTGTTCATGGATTTAAGTGGTGTTTGATTAGAGTAATGAAAAGACAGTACATAGATGCTGTGGCTTTAAATCTTGTCACTAATGCTTAGAGTGAATCACTGTAGTATAATGTAAATAGTCTTGGGGGATTCTGGGACAGGTACTCTATAATGCTGCTTGAAGAAATGTTACCATTTCTTATATGTATGTAAACCTCTAAATTCGTGAGGATTTCCAAAGCTAAGATACACATGGAAGAGGCTGGTAAGTGAAGATGGTGTAGCACCCAACAACCTCTGGGTACCTGCCTGTTCGGTCCCTTTGCTGTTGCATTTCACAAAATGAAATTTTGTTCTAGCTAGGAACTAACATAACTCACCAATGGGCATTTTCCCCTTCTATGTGCTGATACTTTCAAAGGAACATCAAATACACTCTTAAATGGATCCTTTAACAAAGTATTTTTTCTTTAAAACAATCTGCTACAGGGATAGGGTTGCTGAAATGATTCAACTGGCATTTTTAAACACAAGGGTATGCACACACGTGTGTGTGATGATATAAGCACTTTAAATGGCATGCCTACTGTTAAAATATCATGTGATCACATACTATTTCTCAACCAGTACAATAACTGTAAATATACAGATGTACCTACGGCAGCAAATGCTCACTTATTTAAATACTGTGGTAGTGTATAGCTGCATAGGAGCAGGATGAAGTTTGCACATTCAAACTTAACTTTCACAACTCCTGATTTTTTTGGTGCTTTTGGCTGAATCCGTAATACTTCATTACATTAATTTTTCTATTTTTGAAGAGAAAAAAAGTCTCCAGTTGTATAACAGGCAGTAGTTACCAAAAGCATCTGGTGCCTATCAATGTCCTTAGTAAACTGTACATTTATAGTTTTAACATATACAAGTCAGCCCCAAACTGCCTAAATAAGGTCCATTAACAGGGTAGGCTAAAGAAAATATCTCTAGGCCTGAGTATGAAAATGCACTACTTAAGAGATCCTTAAGGCAGCATGAAAGGCCTCTCAACTTATGGCTAGCCCTCCAGCCATTGTTTCTGAAAGGTGCTCACTATTTAAGCTGAGGTTTGCGAGAAGCAAGGGTGGTTCTGAAACTACCTTTCAACTGCCACCCGCCCATCCTTGGAGCAGCCAAAGGACAAACCCAAGCCTGTGAAAGGAACCTGAGGGCAGGACTGGCTGTAGGTTGAAAACTGGTACGAACACATTTCTAGTGAGCGTCTTTGCTTGGGGTGAAGGAATTGGTCTTCATTTAACAAAGTTATGAGATTGTTTTTCAATTATAGGTTTCAGAGTAGGAGCCGTGTTAGTCTGTATTCGCAAAAAGAAAAGGAGTACTTTTGGCACCTTAGAGACTAACAAATTTATTTGAGCATAAGCTTTCATGAGCTACAGCTGTAGCTCTTTTCTTTTTTATATAATGTACCTGCTGTATGCAGTAGGTGGAAAATACCCATCCCTGAATCAGTTTGCTTCTGCTGCTCAAGGGCCATCATGTCAGAGAGCATCAGATGGAGTGCAGGAGATTCCGGCCTGCCTCAGAACACCCTCTCCAGCTCCTTCCCCATATCCCACGTGCCACCCCCCCCACCCCCCCCGAGAGAAGGGTAAGCAATAAGCAGAGCCAGCTATGCCTATTTTATATTACTCAGGAATTCCCCTAGCTGGACAATCCTTAGCTACTCTGTTAATGAAGCTTTCAGCTGCTTTGTGCTACCTGAGCAGCCAGATGTCAAGATAAGGATTTATCTTGCATATGGTCATCTCTAACTTTTTAAAAAAATCTCATTTTGTTAAATGAAAATGAATTTTTTCATGCCAAGAAGAGGCAGCCCTCACTAGAACTGTGTCCATACCAGATTTCAAACTCCAGTCATTTTTATATCACACCACAGGAAAAAAAGAATGGCCAAAAAGTATTAATACAAAAAAGTTTTTTTTTTATTCTCCCATAACTGAAAATTAAACAATCAAAATTAAAAAAACCTGAGTACATACTTTAGGGATTTGGTCTGTTAAATAGAGTGTTTCACAGAATGTACATTCCCACTGGGGCTGTGCATGCCTCTTACAAACTGAATGGAAAAAATAATAAAGTCGGCTAGCAATTAAAGCTGCATTTGGGCATTACTTAGCACAAAAGACAGGAAGTCTAAACTATTTTGATTTAGAATTGGCTCCAAATCTCAGCTATACCACTGTTTTAGTGCATTACCTTAAATCTCTTGGCCTTTTTACGACTGTTAACCCAGCTATGAAATTAGATAAGACCAGGAATCTTTCTGAAAACAAGACACTGCGACTGAGTTGTGCATACCTTGGAAATATAATTAAATATGTACCTGAAAATCTCTTCCCTTTTCTTTCCTTATGCAAGCATTTTAAAAAAGATCAGGAAAGTAAACTCAAAACCTCACTGAAGTAAAGGGTTTGCAGTTCTCCAAAAAAGCACGGGTGATTCAGTTTACAGGACAAAACTCTATATGTTATAATTCAATTCATTCTGCCTAGAGGACTCTCTGTTCTCCAAACCAAGGACAGTCTTCTATGCAGAGCACAGCAAATTTTTCAAATTAAAAATGGTCTTTTTTTAAAATAAAAATTGTTATACTGATTTAAAAAATAGGGGAGGAATAATAAATTTTATTTTCTATGGCAATTGGGAATGAAAAGGGTAACCTGCTTTTTTTGTTTGTTTGTTTTCAGTCTGTATGTTTGGGTGGTCTTTTCAGTTTTCTTCATTCTTTCCTTTTGCATTAGGTCACTATTCACCAGTGTTCTCTTTGGTTGTTTTTCAGTGGTAGTTTGTAGGGCTTGGTTTTTTATTTCTGCATTGCCAGTTTTGATAGGGAAGAGCAGGCATGTGGTTGGATTTTTTTCAAAATCAAATATTTTACATAAGAACATAAGAATGGCCATTCTGGGTCAGACCAAAGGTCCATCTAGCCCAGTATTCTGTCTTCCGACAGTGGCCAATGCCAGGTGCTTCAGAGGGAATGAACAGAATAGGGCAATCATCTTGTAATCTATCCCCTGCAGCCCACGCCCAGCTTCCAGCAGCCATAGGTTTAGGGTGACCCAGATTATAGGGCTGCATCCCTGACCATCTTACCTAATAGCCATTGATGGACTATCCTCCACGAACGTAAATAATTCTTTTTTTAAAACACAGTTACACTTTTGATCTTCACAACATCCCCTTGCAAAGAGTTCCACGGGTTGACTGTGCGTTGTGTGAAGAAGTGCTTCCTTTTGGTTGTTTTTAAACCTGCTGCCTATTAATTTCATTGGGTGACCCCTAGTTCTTGTGTTATGTGGAGGAGGAAATAACACTTCCTTATTTACTTTCTCCACACCAGTCAAGATTTTAGAGACTTCTATCATGTCATCTCCTTTCCAAGATGAAAAATCCTGGTCTTTTTAATCGCTCCTCATATGGAAGCTGATCCATACCCCTAATAATTTTTTGTTGCCCTTCTCTACACCTTTTCAAACTCCAATATATCTCTTGAGAGTTAGGACGACCAGATCAGCGCACAGTATTCAAGATGTGTGTGTACCATTGATTTATAGAGAGGCATTATGATATTTCCTGTCTTGTTATCTTTCCCTTTCTTAATGGTTCTTAACATTCTGTTTGCTTTTTTGACTGCCACTGCACACTAAGCAGATGTTTTCAGAGAACTATCCATAATGATTCCAAGATCTCTTTCTTGAGCGGTAACAGCTAATTTAGACAGCCATCAACTTCAAAATGAAAAAATCCCAATACAAATTCTGCAATTGAAAAAATTATCAATCTGTATTACAAATAACAAAATGGAAACAGTTTCAATTTTTTCAAGCTTTCTGTGAAATTTGTTTGTTTGTGTTTGTTGACCAGGTCTATTTACACAGAGCTGACAAGTGGTCTGCCCATATTCTGACTTACCTTGCTTCTGAAGCGTGACTTTGAGTCTTTTAAAATCACTTTAACAGGTAAAATAGTGGAAGAGAGGTGAAGATATTGTTAATAATGTCATAATATAAAGTATGTTGCTATCACCAAAATCTTTACTACTTTTGTTTCTCTCGAAAATGTTTAATTTATTTCCATACCAGACAACGGCACTGCTGACAGCTGTAGGTCCAGTTGTCCCCACTACGATACAGTTTATGACCATTTTGGTCTAAACATTGACTGGTCACTCTTGTGTCACACTCTGGGCAGCAAAAGAGATCAACGCTGGGGTTCTGACAATTGCAAGCTGTTCGCCGGCAGAATATCTTCCCGTTCTGTAGAGACCAAATTGTTACTGGTATCAAGCAAGTGGTAAATAGCAGAGGACTACTGGAAGAATAGGAATGGCCATCAGAGATAGCAAAGCATGTATTGGTATTTCAGGGAAGATACTGCAGACTACCTACGGAATTTGAAGTTATTCTTAGGGCCCAATCCTCCAAGAAATGAGGCTCCCCAGCTCCTATTCTTATAAAAATCACCCCAATGATACTAGTGGACATTTAGCTATCTGTACAGTTTCTTTTTTTTACCAGTATCCTCTGAGGCTGAGAAAAATGTTACTGTGTCTCCTCTTGTTCCTAACCCACTGGATAAAAAAAATGAACAGCCTCTCGGGTTCAGATGGAATGAAGTAATTTTATCTCATCAATTTTATGAATGAAATCTCCAAATAGTTACCTCTTTTTTGAGCATGTATCAGAACAATATTTTCCTTTGCACTGTCTTTTGAATAACTGTGTGATTGTCAAAAAAATTTTAAGTGAATTGAAACTGTGCACATGGCCCGATAAATTTAATAGAAACACACTACATAAAAAACTACAGTGAAAGCCAGTACTGTTAAAGGAACTTAATATAGCAAAATCATAGTGGCATTACGTATTCCTTAATGTTAATTTATCTCTAGTTATCCTCTACATCTGGACCTTCCATTTATCAGACAAAAACTATTCGGCCACAACATATCACATTGCATAATAAGCTGGAGCCATGCACTGAAGATGTATTTTTATTCTACAGATTCCCTAAAACATGATTTTCCTATTTCAGGTGCTAAGTATTTACCCATAATGTGATGTATTCAGATAAATACTGTTAATCAGAATTATCATAGTAAACACAGAAATTTCTTCTGAATATACAACAGAGAGGACACATCCATTTAGTGCAAAAGAAAAATGAATTTATTCTAATTCTAGTGATGAAAATTGTAGGGATAACTGTGTTATAAATTATACCCTTCATTATAGGTGAGACAACACATTGTAACTCTATATACAGAATGGGAAACTGAAATCCTAGTTTATAATGAAGAGTGCCATTGAAAAGTTTTGATTTTAATTGGATTATTGATTTGTTCAATTCTTATTCAAGCAAAGTTTCAACTGCAATCAAGGAAAAGCTTGGCTGAGTAAGGAATGAGGGCCAGATTCTGCTGTGAGTTACACTGGTTTAATTCCTGAGTAAATTCATTAAGATACTCTGAATTAAGTTACTGAGTAACAGCTGTAGGACTGTACCTGAACTAAGCAGAAATACAAACATCCATTTAATAATGCCACCTTCACACATCATGCTTACAAGTAAAAAGAGCTTTCCTACAGTGATATTACAGAACTGACTAATCAGAGATTTTCTTAAATCAACTCCCATAATTATTTTAAGGGATGATAAGCCAAAATGGATTTCTCCACATGCAGGCTGAATAGGCTAAATAGCCAAAACTACATTAAGTTGTGTTGGCAGTTGCTTAGATTTTCTGTATTCATAAGTTTTAATTTGTAAAAAAAAATCCAATAAATAAACCTAAACTTTGCTGCAAAGCAATACGCAGAACACCAGCGGCAAGGAATCATAATGCTCATGTTAGCTAATGACACTGCAGGTGTTCAATAATATTCCTGAAATGATTAGCATATTACATTTGATTGCAGGAATAATTAAAATTGCTTATTATGTGTAACAAAAAAAATAGCTCACAGAAGCATGGAAAAATAGAGAGCACAACACCTATAAAATGCTGGACTCAATTGTTTTATCCACCAACAGTGCAAAGGGTTAGATTGTCACACCCTTTACTCAGCAGTGCAGGGTAATGTGAAGAATTAGTGCTCTCGCTGCTGAGCTTGTCACTCCACCTGTATGGGAGAGAGCAGGGTCTAGTCATCTTATATTCCAGAGAGCAAATGTTAGGGAAAGCAGGAGGAGTTCTGACTCCAGTACCCAATCAGATTTGCTGGCCAGAGTAGCAAGCTGGATGCGGGTGGCAAAAGGAATAAACACTATTTCAGGAAAAGAGAGAAGTCATTTCTTCCTCCCCGGAACAAGTAGTAACAGACAAGGAACTGTGAGTCTCAGAGGAGGAGGAATTATGATTATCTGACCTACGTGCTGCCCCTTACTCAGGGAGATTGTAAAGTTACAATCTTGCCTAAACATTCCAACATGATGACTGGCTCCATACATTCAGGGATGTGCAGACCCTCTATGTGACTTGGAGGTAGTCACAGTGACAAATAATTTCATCATCTGAATTTACATCCTTCTGATTAAAAACTGCTAGCAATACCCTGTCCATCCTGTTTAGAATTACATCCTTTTGCCTTTGGATTATTTTTAAAATTACCTCTCTTAATTGGTAACAGCGCTGGTGGTTCTGTGCTACTCACAACTCCTGCACTCCTTAAGGAAGTAAATAATCTTTTACATTGCCGTCACTCTATTTATTTCAGAACACTGATAATGTTTGATGATTCTGCTGGAGAGCCTTTGATAATACCACCACACTACTTCCCTCCTCGTTCTTTTTAGCATCACGTTTTGTTTGCGACCTTGTTAGGCCTCGTGCTTTGCAGAAAGCATTTTGATTCCCATGATGCTATGACACAAAGACTAGAACTACACTTGGAGCTGAGAGAGTGATTCCCAGCTCGAGTACATGTACTCATCAAGCTACTGTGCTAAAAACAATAGTGTAGATGGGGTAGCATGGGCAGTGGCATGCGCTAGCCACTCCAAGTATGTACTCATGGAATGCAGGCAGATTGCACTTGGAGTGGCTAGTCCATGCCACTGCTTGCTGCTGCCCATGCTACTGTAGCTACGTTACTATTTCCAGCATGCTAGTTCAAGCAGAGCTAGGGCAGGTATGTCTGTGCAAGGTGAGAATCATGGCACCAGCTCTAAGACAAAAAGCCTCTTCAGATGCAGCATCCCACTTACTTCTTTGGAATTCTAATTTGCCATCTCTAAAATAACTTTGGCAAATAAAAGTACAAATGGTAAAAATAAAAATATAGAAAATCATTTATTTTCTTTTGGTGGGACAATAATAATATATACATACAAAGGCTGCAAACAAAACTTGTGATGCTAAAAAGTTCTTGACGCCCAACAGCCTCTAGGTTGCGTCACAAACTTTAATTAATTGAGGTAAAGTAGTAGTATTAAAGATGTAAAAACAGTGCCATGGTATGATTTATAAGTGACTATGGTTCTCACGCAGAGTCAATTGCAGGGTCTACTCTTACTGAAAGGTGAACTGCCAGGTTGGAGGAAGGTTACTAGTGTAGTTCCTCAGGTATTGGTATTGGGACCATTCTTATTTAACATTTTTACCTTGGCACAAAAGGTTAGAATGTGCTAATAACATTTGCAGATGACATAAAGTTGGGAGGTATTGCCAATATGGAAGAGGACCAGAATATCATATACAAGAAGATTTGGACAACCTTGAAAACTGGAGTAATAGAAATGGGATGAAATTTAATAGTGCAAAGTGCAGGGTGATGCATTTAGGGATTAACAACTAGAATTTTTGCTAGAAGTTGTGGACATATCAGTTGGAAGTGACAGAGGAGAAGAAAGATCTGGGTGCATTGGTTGATCACAGGATGACTATGAGCTGCCAATGTGATGCGGCTGTGAAAAAGGCTAATGCAATCCTACGATACTTCAGGCGAGGTATTGCCAGTAGAGACAGGGCAGTGTTAGTATTATTATACACGGCACTGGTGAGACCTCATCTGGAATGCTGTGTGCAGTTTTGGTCTCCCATGTTTAAGAAAGATGAATTCAATCTGGAACAGGTGCGGAGAAGGGCTGCTAGGATGATCTGAGGAATGGAAAAAATCTACCCTATGAGAGGATAGTCAAAGAGCTTGGCTTGTTTAGCCGAACCAAAGAAGGCTGAGGGAAAATATAATGGCTCTCGTTAAATACATAAGAGGGATAAATACCACGGAGGAGAGGAGTTAATTCAGTTAAGTGCCAATGTGGACCCCAGAACAAATGGATATAAACTGTCCTTCAAGAAGGTTAGGCTTTGTCTGCACTACCACTTGTCAGCAAAATTTATGTCACTCAGGAGTGTGAATATTCCAACATAAGTGGTAGCATGCACAGTGCTATGTCTGTGGGAGAAGCTCTTCTGCCGCCATATCTACTGCTTCTCATTGGAGGTGATTTAATTATGCCAACAGGAGAGCTCTCTCCCATCGCCATAGAGAAACTACATGAGAGACCTTACAGTGGCACAGTCTAAGGTTTCTAACCATCAGAAGTGTGAAGTTCTGGAAGAGCCTTCCATGGGAAGCAGTGTGGGGCAAAAAACTTAACTGGCTGTGAGACTAAGCTTGATATGTTTATGGAGGGTATGGTATGATGAGACTGCCTATAATGGCATGCAGCTGATCTGCGACTGCTAGCAGCAAATATCTCCAATGACTGGTGATGGGACACTAGGTGGGGAGGGCTCTGAGTTACTACTGTGAATTCTTTCCCAGGTTTCTGGATGGTGGGTCTTGCCCACATGCTGAGGATGTAACTGATCACCATATTTGGGATCGCAAAGGAATTTCTCCCTGGTCAGACTGTCAGACATCCTGGGGTTTTTTTCGCCTTCCTCTGCAGCATGGGGCACGGGTCACTTGCAGGTTTCAACTAGTGTAAATGGTGAATTCTCTATGATTTCAAGTCTTTAAATCATGATTTGAGAACTTCAGTAACTCTGCCAGAGGTTAGGGGTCGATTGGGTGGGTGAGGTTCTGTAGCCAATAACGTGCAGGTGGTCAGATTAGATGATCATGATGGTACCTTCTGACCTTTAAATCTGAGTCAGGGATAGAATCCAGATCTCCCTGTAATCTAACTACTACACTGCACTCTCTAAAGGGGATGCACTTTCACTCAGAGTTCCATCCCGCCCCTTCTGGGACTATGCTTGTCCTCCTCACGTGCAAAAATTGGATATTCTCTCTCTTTAAAGGGAAAGTAGAAGTATAATACATATGAAGAAACAATTGAAATATATAATTCCAGCCAGGCTGCTTTAGTCACAAGATGCTAGAACAACAACAAACCAGGATTAAAAAACACAAGTCTCTGCCAGTCCTGTATAGTAATTCTCATAAGACTTTCGGGATGCACTTGGAGAAGGCAAAGCAATCGACTTCAGGCTACTTTGTTAATGATTGCATTCAACTCATTAAGCTTTATGAATTTTAATGTTTTTATAAATTTTGTCCTCATGCATGGGAACAAATATGGTTGCAGGGGATTATCCACCATATTATGTTTGATTAAGTGCTACTGTAATCCCTTTCTTTCACTTAAAAAAAAAAACCCCACAAAAAACTGTACCCCCTCAGGCCCAGGGTAAGCAGAAATGGCTTCTGAGTCTGATATAATTATTAATGTTGGATAGTACCTTACTCCATGAATAGCCCCACTGAGGTCAAGTCAATGGGACTACTTGTGGAATAAGGTATTAGAAGCTGGTTCACTGAGTCAATGACATAATTCTCATAGCCTTTACCAGGAACAGCATGTCTTTTCTTGAATGAAGAATTTTATGTTAGTTTTCATACAAACCAGCCTTGCAAAAGTATCGTGGACATGTACCAGGCCAGGGACAAAATTTACTCACTTAATTTTTGGTATTGTAGTCATACATACAAAACAATAATTTGCTTGCTCCGGGCAAAACAAGTGAGTAGCATTTTTCAAAGCTCAGATAGACAAATAATATAGTTGGCCCTATCATGTCCCTCATCCTGCTCCCCCAGATTGTAAATGTGGATGACCCCCAAGTGCAGGACATGCAGAGGGATTCCACACTACCTAAGTGCCGTGGCAGCTTGTCTCTGTGACAGGAGTCAATGCGTGAAGTCGTGGCTAGTGGGTCTGAGATTTTTGCAGATCCACTGACCAATCCTTGGTGTACTGGGAGCAAAGTGGCTGCTATTGCAACCTACAGGCTGAAAGAGCCTTTGAAGTGGTGCTCTGTGCACTAGCAGGGAAGGACCAAGGAGGCCACCTTAAGCTGGCTTTGAGCAAGGGTCTAGGATTTGGCTCCTGATAATAAAGCAAACCCTGAAATAAAATAAAGTGCAAATATTAAAGAAGAAAGAAATGAGAGAGAGAGGAAGATATAAAGAAACAAAATAAAATAAGGAGGAAGGATGGCTACATATTATGCCACTATTATTTTAAAATATCTACTCGCTGGTCACATCACATATTTTCAAATACTAATAAGAGGCATTCGGCGTAAGAAATAGTTACAATGAGAACATGACAAATAAGTCATAAATTACAAGACTAACTAAGATGAGAATACTAATTGTTAAAACTCTACAAAGGCAGACCAGCTGTCTTCACATATATTAAGCTGTTCATTCCATTGACAGGAAATCCTTTCATAGAACCAGCCATTCTCTATGATTACAATACAAGCTCACTATATATTCAACAGAGTTTCAGACTTCCACTCCTGAAGGGAGGGATTTGTAGGGTGCCTGGCACTGATAGAAGTAATAATACAGTACAGTGTTTATCTGACCATGTTTCCATTCTAGCCTAAAACAAATAGCAGTGAATTCTAAGAGTTTTATTGATTCTGATGGCCTGATCCACCACTGTGCTATTCTAGTTTTATGGGAGTTAAAAGCCTCCTTATGACTTCCAACAAACAGACCTTAACTGGCACACAGACCCTCACCAGCTGGAGCAATATTCCATTTCTACCCCCTCTTTCCAACATATTTCCAGTGGGCCATATTCTTATCTCACCTATACCTATGCAAGGGCTCAGTCCTACTCCTACTGTAGCCAATAGCATTTTGACCATTGACTTCAATGGAGTGGGATTGAGACCTTCATTTTTACAAGTATAACTAAGATATGAATCCAGTTCTGAATGTCTCAGACATTCAGTAAAACCAGATTTACTTTTGTGTAACTCCACTGGCTTCAGCGGAGTTACTTCTGGCTTAGACCAATGTAAGTGAAGAGAATCAGGCCCAATATCTTTTAACCAAAGTTTCCTAGAGGTCTGGTTAAGTCAAAACAGGATTGCTACTGAATCAGTCTAAACCTTAATTCTGAAATGGATTTATTTCTGTTATGACTAGCTTCCGCAAAAGTATATAAGAATTAAAACTCAGCTTCTTCACAGAGAGAAAACACTAGAAAATCTAAGGAAACACATATGCAGGCCTTGTGGAACTCACCTTACAGGAACAAACAGAGCATCTATCTTCCTTCAGCGTCCACACCTGACCATTCCGCTTCAAGCCACCTTCGTGTGGACAGTCACCAGTGCAAGATGGTCCTGAGGGACACAGACAATCAAAACCTCCCGCCAAGTTCACGCAGGCTGAATCGTTCCAACAGGTGTGGGTCCTTAAGGCACATTCATCAATATCTGCAAAACACAGCCAGTTTATAGTGCTAATCTTTGTTTCAAGTGACAAATTGTACCATGGAATTTATTATTAAATGGATACTGCTTGTCTGTCTTCGTGGTGCAAGGGTATGAAACACAAAATTTAGGGTTATTAAATCCTCTTCCGTATGCTTAATTGTAAAAGCTGACATTCCTACTGGTGCTAAATAGCAATGACAAACTTGATCTGCCAGCCAAGGTGTAAAGTGATCTCCCAGTGAGCAGGAGCAAGTGGACAATTAGACAGGTTTCAGAGTGGTAGTGTTCGTCTGTATCAGCAAAAAGAACGAGGAGTACTTGTGTCACCTTAGAGACTAACAAATTTATTAGGGCATAAGCTTTCGTGGGCTATCAGATGCATGCAGTGGAAAATACAGTAGGAAGATACACACACACACACACACACACACACACACACACACACACAGAGAACATGAAAAAAGGTGTGGGTTTTAGCCCATGAAAGTCTATGCCCTAATAAATTTGTTAGTCTCTAAGGTGCTGCAAGTACTCCTCATTCTTTTTGGACAATTAGCGTGACTTTGCAATGAGGCCACATTCTCTTCTGAGATTTAGACTGAATTAGAAAGACACAATTCTTCATAAACTCCGAGCATGATCTAAGCTTCCCCCTACTAAAGGCAATCAATCACACCCTTTGCCCACAGAGAGGAGGAGGAAGGGAATAAAGGGAAAGAGATCAGAGGTACTTTATATAGAAAAGAAATACTAGAGCTCCCAAGCTATACAAAGCCACACAGTAAAAGCATGTTTGAGCAAGGCAACAGGGAATTTAGCATAAACAAAATCTATTTTTCATAGATGACTTTAAACTACTATCCCACTTAATGCTGGAGGCGAAGTGAAACATTGCATCCAATTGAAATTGCTGGGGACATACTGACAGACAGAACGTAATTATTCCAGGTTGGAGTGTGCCCAGGAGATCTCTTGGAGACAAGGCTATGAGATCTTTTGAGTTAAGTGCAATCTGGAAAATAGGCAGGTTTCTCCAGCAGATCTTTTGAGCAGTATTTAAGAAAATATGGACAGAATTTCCAGCTACAATGCAATTGAATAGATTTGCCCTGTTTTCATACTGTATATAATTGCCAAAAGCCTAACCTTACTGCAGCACAAAGTTTTGGATTTGGATGAGATGAAGCATTTTATATACATATTAAATACATTTTGTGTGTCTGTATGTACATACACACACGTAAATATGAAAATATGAATGGGAATAGATGATCAAATCTTACACAGTGCTTTTTTTTATCCTGAAAAATTCTAAAGCTCTTTTGTATAAAACTTTACATACCACACCGCAGAATCACTACACTTATCATTTGATTTGAAGCAGCTACTTCTGGGCTGAAATATGGCAACTGTTTAATTTCATGCAGCGCCATTACACAAGAGTTTAGGAAAAGAAGTGAATGATATAATATGCATTTGAAACTGCTGAGGGAATTTATATAAGGAACTTTACCTAATCTAGAATTTGGCCAGGATAATAGGGCTAATGACGATAATTCTGTGGCAAGTACCACAGCATCTTTAATGACTTCAACAAGTAGTCCTTGTAGTTCAACAAGTAGGACCTTGGTTTACATTTTATCCAAACACAAAGGGTACAGAGCTAGTTCTAACTCAGAAGTTAGACTGTTAGCTACTCAATTGCTAACAGTACTTCCTACATCACCTTGGGTTTTCTTCTGAGTAAAACCTTCCTAGAGAGGAAGGCTGATCCAGTGGTTAGGAAACTAGCCTAGGATTTGGCAGACTGGGTTCAATTCCCTGCTCTGCCACAGACTTCCTTTGTGACCTTGGGCAAGTCAGTTAGACCCTCTGGTCCCCATCTCTAAGTCGTACTTTCTTACCTCATAGGGGTGTTGTGAAGATAAAGATGATGAGGTGCTCAGATACAAAAGTAACCATATACGAACCACAGATAGATAGGAGGTCTCCCATCCAAACATTGCTAATCTTGAGACATTTGGCCAGCTCCCATACTGGGGTGGTACAATTGAAGGGTATGTAGCCAGTACAGGGACTGTGCACTTTGCTCAACAACATAAACATAAATATATCCCAAAGGGCAATATGATCTCATTGGACCAAATCCTGAAGCCCTTTCTCAGTTTTTACTCAGTCCTTGCCCAGACAAAACGCAAACTGATACGAATGGGAGTTCTGCTAGGATAAGGACTGAGTAAAAACTGGGTGGGGGGAAACGTTTAAGATTTGCACCAATAAGAATAAAAAAAGATCTTACATAAATTTCCCTCAGGGCAGATTGTTGTCACAGCCACAGTACAAAACCCTCACACCCTGGCTATTATACTTGTGCTTTTCAATTTACAAGTGGGCAGAACCTTGGCTCTGATCCCACCAACATGCTAACCAGTGGTATAGGTCAGCAGCAAATTGCTACTCCTCCATCCCCACCACCTCTTACCCCCAGAGCAAAGGTGAAACAGAGAGAGAGTCATGCCTCAGAGGGGTGTCTCTAAGGCTATGTCTACCCTGGCAATTGAACAGTGCTCTGTCAGCTGGAGCGCTCTCCTGCTCACCCCACTCGTTGTGGGAGGAAGTTTTTTGTCGGCAGGAGAGCTGACAAACAGCAGCGACACAGCATGATTTTTAGCAGCATGGCTGTAGCGACACAGCCATGTGGTTCAAAGCAGTGTAGTGTAGACATAGCCTGAGGCACAATGTCTCCTGGGGTGATGCAACTTACACGCCAACCCTTGCTTAGCAGTATTCCTAATGGCACAATTCAGCCTTCAGACTTCCCTGCCACTGATGTATTTTGCTGCCTCATCTCTGACAAAGCAACTAGTTATAATTTGAGGTTATTTTTGGAGTATCTCTATGTACCCACCCTTACCCCTCTGAGTGTTCTCCCCATCCTTCTTATAATAAAGGACACCACCTGGAAGGGCTACTAGAGATGATAGAAAAGGGGCTTTGTGAATGAAAAACAAATCTTGTGTCCCATTACTTCTCAGGTGACAGAGTACCAGGAAACAAAAAAGACAAAAGGACAAGAAAAAGAGAAAAAAAAACCAACAGTGACATAAATTGGGCCATGAATAAGCTGATACTGAATCAGTGATTTCAACTGAAGACAATAACCAATTAGCTACAATGGGTCTAAGAGCATTCTTGAAAAAACCTCTCTTCTACTTGTCTCGTCAGTGCTTGACCTTGTATTTTGTCTTGAAAACAAATGTAACATACTCTTTGCCTTTGGTGATGTCACATTTAATAAATGCAAGCATTGTCAATATTTTCTTCCTCACAATGTTAAAACCTCTCTGAATAGCATATATATAGTATGCAGCAGGATTAGAGTGCAGATTAGAAAAGTAGCTTTTACTGTTCAAAACTAAAAGGATTTCACAGATGAATATAGAGCCATATTGCCTACAGAGTTCCATGTAATTGCTTTACTTATGACACAGAAATCTAATTCTGCTTCCGTGCAATTTAACAGATTTATGGAAAGCCAGATGTTAGCAATTATGGAAACTGACATTATTCATATTCTCAGTACTACAGACCTGTTTGCACTGAACAAAGCCAACTTAATCTATTATATATATCCAAAAGGGAAGCAGTACCCTGTTTACATATTGCAACTGTTGTTCTCTGCTGAGTGCACATAAAGAGGATGCCGTACTGAGAGATGCCCAAACTAGCAAGCAGGCCATTCATGATAAAAGAACCAATCAAGCAACATATTTTCTGCGGAAATCTCTGATCACTACTCAGTCCATTTTTCTTTCTTAATGCAAATGATGGTTCCCTATTATTTTATTGCATTTATTATTTAAATGTTTTAGTCATTAATCAAATATAAAAGGCTTAGAAGTTGCATCCATTCGATAGCTGAACTTTTAATAGAACTAATTTTCTCAGAATATCCCTGTGGCAGTTTTCTCTTGTTGCTGACTGTGTTTCTGAGCATCTGAATAAACCATCCACATTGCCAATAACTTCAGAAAAAAATTTTAAGCTTAATTTGATATTCTCCTTTTTGCACCACTGGACATTAAATTGTGGGGGTTTTGTAAACAGATTAAGGCCTGATTCCAATCTCAGTTATCTCAATATAGCTATCCCATTATAAATGAGAGCAAATGGAATTATGCAGCTATAAATGAGTAACTGAATACAAAGTAAAAGAATATAGAGAATCAATTTTAAAATATGGAAGAAAATAATCTATATTTTCCACTAAATGATCTTACAAGAGTGGCTTTTCTGGGATAGCCACAGGAAAGTGGACTGAATTCTCCATTCTAACGAATTGGCTCTGCCTTGGATATTGCAGCAAGTTAAAGTCATTTTATGATGTCCAAGTGATATTTAGCTCAAATAATTTGTTGAGTGATAATGCTGTAGAAAAGTTAGCCCAATTTACAGACCTAAAGATTACAATATACAACTTCAAGTATGTGAATTTGAAATTAAGTGATAAAAAATGGTATCACAAGTCTCATACACCATCTCCATCATTATCACAAAAATCCTGGCTTGACTCAAACTGAGAATATCTGATAAATGCCAACATATCACCACCCACTTGGTGAAACCAACTGCTATTTTTTTCTGTTTTCAGCCATAAAGGTTCTGGGAAGGGGATCAGTTAGAGCTGAGAACTCTGTTAATTACGCATGAGGCATCGCTGTGCAGAAGCTGCTCTTTCCCAGCAGTAGCAGCTCTATGTGGTGGTACCAAAGTAAAAACTTGTTTGTTAATAACGATAGACAGCTATGATTGAAGAGGCAGGTACTATATACAAAGCAGCAAGCCTGCTTAGCCCCTTTCTGATTAGAACAACACTAGCAGTTACCTTCACTTCTTGGGACAAAGTCATTGAGGGTCCCTAAAGGAAGTGAGATTAATTTAACTCCCATCTTTCTCCTCTGGATGTGTCTAATTCATTTAGAAAACACGTGAGGCCCAATTTGACATGATTAAGCAGTATCTCACACAGATTTCAAAGGGAGAATGTGTGGAGTAAGTTACTGCTCAAATATGAGTGAGGGTGGCACAATCACTGCTCCCCTCAACAAATGCACATAACTTCATTGAATGCCATTTGGGGTAGCATGGGAATAGACTCTTCAGTGGCTTGCTTGCTTGCAATCTTTGTGTGAGATTGTACCACAAGGACACAGCCTATGTTAAGGGGTGGCAAGAGTACTGCAGAGAACTAATGACAGTCAGAAATGTCACCACCTTCTACTCCAAGTGCATGCCTCTTTGACCTTGCCTTTTCTAACTTAAACACATAGGAGCATTACTTTTAAAATAAACAAACTCCAACCAAAACAAAACAGTCCACTGTACACATAATTCTCCCTATGGGGAAAGGACGAGAGAGAGAATGAACCACATGTGACAGATGTTAGTCACAGGGTTTCATGAATGTTTTTGAGGATACTATAGTGAGGAGGGCATATTAAGAACACATATACAATAGATTAGGGAAGGATTCATTCCTCAAAAAATGCAATTTCTGCCAGTTTCCCTCTTCCTTTAATGCAGATGTAATTTGCCTCAAATATTACAAAAGTTCCCATGGCCATTGTATTGTGGAAGGATGTGAACACCTAGAAGATAATAAGGTGATAAGTAACAGTCAGCATGGATTTGTCAAGAACAAATCATGTCAAATCAACCTAATAGCTTTCTTTGACAAGGTAACAAGCCTTGTGGATTGGGGGAAGCAGTGGTATATCTTGACTTTAAGATAGCTTTCGATACTGTCTCCTATGACCTTCTCATAAACAAACTAGGGAAATACAACCTAGATGAAGTTACAAAAGATGGGTGCATAACTGGTTGGAAAAGCATTCCCAGAGAGTAGTTTTCAGTGGCTCACAGTCAAGACGGAAGGGTGTATGAAGTGAGGTCTCACAGGGATCAGTTCTGGGTCTGGTTCTGTTCAATATCCTCACCATTTAGATAATGGCATAGAGAATACAGTTATAAAGTTTGTGGATGTTACCAAGCTGGGAGAGGTTTCAAGTGCTTTAGAGGATAGCATTAAAATTCAAAAAGACCTGGACAAACTAGAGAAATGATCTGAAGTAAATAGGATGAAATTCAAAAAGGACAAATGCAAAGTACTCTACTTAGGAAGGAACAATCAACTGCACTCCTACAAAATAGGAAATGACTGCCTACGAAGGAGTACTACAGAAAGGGATCTGGGGGTCATAGTAGATCACAAGCTAAATGAGAGTCAACAGTGTAACACTGTTGCAAAAAAAGCAAACATCATTCTGGGCTGTATTAGCAGGAGTGTTGTAAGCAAGACACGAGAAGTAATTCTTCTGCTCTAATCCATGCTGATTGGGCCTCAGCTGGAGTGTTATTTTCAGTTCTGGGTGCCACATTTGAGGAAAGATGTGGACAAATTGGAGAAAATCCAGGAAAGAGCAACAAAAATGATTAAAGGTCTAGAAAACATGTATCTATGAGGGAAGACTGAAAAAATTGGGTTTGTTGAGTCTGGAAAAGAGAAGACCGAGAGGGATATGATAACAGTTTTCAAGTACATAAAAGGTTGTTACAAGGAGGAGGGAGAAAAATGATTCTCCTTAACCTCTGAGGATAGGACAAGAAGCATTGGGCTTAAACTGCAGCAAGGGCGGTTTAGGTTGGACATTCGGAAAATCTTCCTGTCAGGGTAGTTAAGCACGGGAATAAATCGCCTTGGGCGGTTGTAGAATCTCCATCATTGGATATTTTTAAGAGCACATTAGACAAACACTTGTCAGGGATGGTCTAGATCAGTGCTTCTCAAGCTATCTGATGTGGGGAACCAGCAATTTTTTTTCCCAATGTGCGTGCAGACTGGCAGCTGATGGCTCACGGACCGGCACTGGTCCGCGGACCACCACTTTGAGTAGCACTGGTCTAGATAATACTTAGTCCAGCCATTAGTGCAGGGGACTGGACTAGATGACCTCTCAAGGTCCCTTCCAGTCCTACGATTCTATGAATATACACACCAACACAAGTTCATTAGCTTGTTTTCATTGAAATACTAAACTGATCCCTTGCCACCAAACTTCAATTTTCAGTTTTTGTATAGCATCTTGCAATGTGTGCATGTGAGTAGCGCAATACGGTACTCTGATATCATGATAAACTGTCGCAGAAAAAAAAACCCCTGCTAGAGTGCTAATTTCAAATTCTATAGTCCATTAAGCCATTAAAATATAATCTGATGTGACAAATGTATGCTGGGCTTCCAACAAATGTATGTACAAGTTAAAGCTGATCACTGTTCTGACAAAATTATTTTTCACAAGCAATTTGTTACTTTAGCAATTTATTTGCTATTCTTTTAAATCAAAACTAATGGTAGGTGCTTGTGGTTTAAAAGGGAATCATAAAACAGATCCATTTTTACTCAAAAAAACTTTTATCACTTCTATCCAAAAAGGCCTAACAGCCTATTAAAAGAACAGTGTCAAGTATGTTAGGTTCAAAATGTAGGTTTTGCTTTAAAAATTCCTTATACAAATCCAGATATGACTAAAAGTGCTGACTTAAAAATCAATCTAAGGGCAGGGATTTTTTTAGTGCATGAGAACGAACCAGAAAAAGTAATGGTGAACAGAAAGTATGCATGACATCCATAAAGGAAATAAACAGAATAACTGTTTGAAAAGTACGGCAGATTTTTAAAATTCTTTTAGTCTTTCAATCAAAGGTCTTACTGCACCAGAAGTAAAAACATTTTAAAAATGTATGGGGTCTTATTCACAGGTGAGCCGTGGCTCCTTATCATCAGTCTGGTGGTACAGCTGTAAACCCAGGTTGACTGCCCCTCCCTCCATCTAGTCCTTCCACATAGGGGAATTCTCCAGTTTCTCAAGCCACTATATATGGGCAATCCCAAGGAAAAGGGATGTGGATGGGGCAACCCTAAGTCCTGGCAATCTCCAGTTGCTGGAACAAACCCTGGCCATTGGCAGTCAGTGCAAAATACAATAGCTTGAGGTTGCTCTACTTTACCCTGGGGGACTTGCTCAACTAGCTAGCATGATGGTGTCATGCTGGCTTATAGCCATGTTTGCTTTGCAAAACTTGGCCAGAGTACAGAATCTACTCTGTGAATTTTGTCATGGCAGTGTCCCTTTAAGGATTTTTGAAATAGATACATGTAAGATACAAAACTTGCCTAACAAAACATTTCTGTTTCAGTTCTTGTTGTGAAAAGTGCCATCAGTTCAAATGGGATTTAAATCATGAGTTCCACCCAACCCTTAAGCAGGTTTTCCTTAGCTATTCTATATTCTACTAAGAAATTCCTATAGTAAGGTGACTGATTATTAAGGAGTCAGGTAGCTGGTGCTAAATGTACTGTAATGCCAAGGCACTTCAGTTACTGAAAAAGAAAGTAGACAAATGAAGCTTGCTTCTGAGATTTTATGGAGGTTAAGTGACAATCTTGTGCTAGCATCAGGAGTACTGGGGCATAAGTTAGCCCCAGTGAATGAGTGAGAGGTTGTCTCTTGATGTTTATGAAGTGAGCTGTAGTTATTCATAGTTTACCTGCAGCAGATATGGACTCCAATATTACAAGCATGAATAAATTAAGTGGGTACAATAGATGAGAGCAATGACAATACAGTAAGTTCTAAAGGTTTTTCTTGGATATCTCTTTGGCTTATTGTTTTTGTATCTGGTTCAAACCCACCCATCTAACAGTACAGAAGTAACAGAAGAGCAATTCAGTACGTGGGAGGATTTTCAAAAGAAATCTCTTTTGCAGAGAAAGCTTTTTTTCTTCTTTTGTTTTCAAATCTACACACTGGCTAAGAGACAATGCTGCAGCATGCTATACATTAGAGCTACATTAATCAAATTTCAAACTCTGAATTTGAAGCATTCTTGCACCCAGAATATGTGAAATTCTGACAAACATAAGTTGAGATTTCTCTCAGAGTTGGAAAGCTGGTGATTCTTCCTGTTCCCTAGATGGTCTCCCTCATTTTAACACAAACCATCCTATCGCTACAAGACCTAGGTCACATACTCTTTTAAGATTAAAATGACGGAATCCTGCAGTGTTCTGGTGTGGTGAGTTGGTACATTGGGCTTTCCTAGGAGGTTGCAATTTATTCTGCTCAAACATGCAAGGGACCTGCTACAGGGATTGGGTTGCTTCCAATGCTTGCAAAACTAATTGCAAGAGTGAGGCTCTGAACCACTTCAGAAAGTGTGTTTCAGGCTTTGAGCAGCCTTGCACGGGTGAGCAGCATTTCACGTACAGAGAACTGGGTAAAGACTAATCTGTATGGACCGGACGAATACCTTTTTATCTGTCTCCACTAGACAGGTGTGTGTGACCTGACAGGCATATGTTTCATTTAGTATAAAATCACCAGGACACAGTGTTGTCCTTGCTTCACGTTTCCTTGTTTTGGTGGTGGTAACAACAGAGATTGCCATTAAGAAGTCAACATTTACATACACTTGTCAGACAGCAGCATCTGATAGGTACTTAGAATAGGGAAATAGTGAAAGATCTCAAATACTTTTGTGTGGTAACCACTAAATGGCAAAACACACACAATATATCACAGAAACATTCTTAACTCTCTGAATGGCCTTTCCATTAGTAAATAACAGAAAGTAGAAGGTTTCCTACTTGTATAACTGCTGGATTTTTGATTGGGGGAAAAAAACAGCCCATCTGCTTTGATTTCAACAATGAACTCTGAAAACAACACACAAAAGCAGCCATCATTTGCCCTGAACATTGTAAAAGGCATATAATATCATGCACATGCTGGAATTGGAATTAAAATAAACTCTGTAATTCTGAGCTCCTTGCTGGTAGCCACCATTTTGTTAAAGTGACATCATTTGTGAGAATATCAGGATGGAAACATATTCCATTTTAATACTGGCTTGGGCTGAACTCTTAAGCTACCCTATAAAATCCAAACATAGCAGAAATTATGTATTTCTTCTGTGTTTGTGGATCTGAAGACAGATAACCCATTCAAGAGATGGCTCAGCTCCATGGCCATCGGTCTACTACCATGAGGGAGAGGAGAGCAGAATAGAGAGCCCACACAGAGCAGATCCATAACTGCAAATCCCCAAAAGGAGGTTTAGGTAGCAACAAGCAATCTCCACTACCTCCCAATGTTTAGCAGTAGCACTGGCTGTGTGACTGTGCACCAGCTAGTGTCTGTTGGGGCTGAGAAATCCTTCCTTCTGCACTGTGAATTTTGAGTGAACTTTACTAAAGAAAAATTCTTGGGCTACACATGGTTTTCCAGGATTTGGCCCTCTGTGATGCAACACTGTTTATGCAACAGACTATTATTACTATTGATGTAATAGGCATCACAGAAACTTGTTGGAATGATGATAATCAATGGGACATGGAAATACTGGGGTAAAAAATATATAGGACTGATAGAGTAGGTCACACTGATGAAGGAGTGGCACTATAGGTGAAAGAAAGTATAGTGTCAAATATAGTAAAAATCTTAAATGAATCAAACAGTACTATAAGATCTTTATGGATAGAAATTCTATGCTTGAATAATAAGAGTATAGCAATAGGAATATACAACCGATCACCTGACCGTGATGGTGACTGTGAAATAGGGAGATTAGAGATACTTAAAAAACCCAGAAAACCCAATAATAATGGGGGATTTACAACTATGCCCATGTTCAATGGGTACATGTCACATCAGGATGGGATGCAGATATAAAATTTCTAGACATCAGTAATGACTGCTTCATGGAACAGCTAGTCCTGGAACTCACAATAAGAGAAGCAATATTGATTTAGTCCTAAATGGAGCAAGGATCTGCTCCAATATTCACCAAGAGATTAATAAAGCTGAACTCGTTGGGAATAGTGACCGTAATTAAATTTAACATCCTTGTAGGGGGGAAAATACAAAAGAAAGTCACCAGAGTAGTAGTTAATTTCAAAAAGGGAAACTACACAATAAATGTGGAAGCTAGTTGAAAGGAACAGTCATGAGAAGTGCCTGCATGCTGCATCAGAATGATTTTAAAACACCATAATAGAGGCTCAAACTAACCATATTCCCCAAATAAAAACAAAACAATAAGAAGAGCAAAAAAATGCCACGATGGCTAAACCACCACATAAAAGAGGCCGTTAGTGGCAAAAGGCATCCTTTAAAAATTTGAAGTCAAATCCTAGTGAGGAAAATAGAAAGGAGCATAAACTGTCAAGAAAAGAATAATTAGGCCAAAAAAGAATTTGAACAGCAACTAGCAAAAGACACAAAAACTAACAGCAGGAAATAGTTAAGTACATGAGAAGCAGGAAGTCTGCAAATCAATCAGTGGGGCCATAGATGATAAAAGTGCTATAGGAGCACTCAAGGAAGACAAGGCCACTGGGGAGAAGCTAAATCAATTCTTTGCATCAGTCTTCACTGCAGGGACTGTAAGGGAGGTTCCCACACCTGATACAATTATTTTTAGGTGGCAAATCTGAGGAACTGTCCCAGACTGACGTGTTGATAGAGGTGATTTTGGAACATACTGATAAATTAAACAGTAATAAGATAGTAGTACCAGATGATACCAACATAAGAATTCTGGAGGAACTCAGATATGAAATTGTAGCACTACTAACTGTGGTATGTAACTTATTGCTTAAATCAGCCCCTGTATCAGATGACTAAAGGATAGCTAATGTAATGCAGATTTTTTAAAAAAGATTACAAAGGTGTTCCTGGTAATTACAGGCAGGTAAGCCTAACTTCAGTACCAGACAAATTGGTTGAAACTATAGTTTCAAGAACAGAGTTATCACACACAGAGATGAACAAGATATTCTGGGAAAGAGTAAATGTAGCTTTTGTAATGGGAAACTATGCCTCACCAATCTATTAGAATTCTTTGAAGGGGTCAACAAACATGTGGACAGGGGTGATACCATGGATATAGCATACTTGGACTTTCAGAAAGCTTTTGACAATGTCCCACATCAAAGGCTCTTAAGTGAAATCAGATATGGGATAAGAGGGAAGGTTCTCTCATGGATCAGTAATTAGTTAAAACTTAGGAAACAAAGGGTAGGAATAAATGGCCAGTTTTTAAACTACAGAGCGGTAAATAGCGGGGTCCCCAAAGATCTGCATGGGGACCTGTGATGCTCAATATATGCATAAATTATCTGAAAAAGGGGGTGAACAATGAGGTGGCAAACTTTGCAGATGATACGTTACTCAAGATAGTTAAGTCCAAAGCTGACTGTGAAGAACCAAAGAGGAATCTCACAAATCTTGTTGACTGGAAAAGAAAATGACAGATGAAATTCAATTCTCATAAATGCAAAGTAGTGCACATTGGAAAACATAATCCCGACTATACATATAAAATGGTGGGGTCTAAATTAGCTGTTACCACTCAAGAAAGATCTTGGAGCCATCGTGGACAGTTTTCTGAAAACATCTGCTCAGTGTGCAGTGGCAGTCAAAAAAGCTAACAATGTTAGAAACCATTAGGAAAAGGATAGATAAGAAGACACAAAATATCATAATGCCACTATATAAATCCATGTAATGCTCACATCTTCAATACTTCACGCAGTTTTGGTTGCCCCATTTCAAAAAAGATTAGAATTGGAAAAAGTACAGAGAAGGGAAAAAAAAAAAAAGAAGAATGATTATGGGTATGGAACAGGTTTCATATGTGGAGAGATTAAAAAGATTGGGACTGCTCAATTTAGAAAAGAGATGACTAAAGGGGGATTATGATAGAAGTCTATAAAATCATGAATGGTGGGGAAAAAGTGAATAGGGAGTTTTTATTTACTCCTTCACATAACACAAGAACTAGGAGTCATCTGATGAAATTAACAGGCAGCAGGTTTAAAACAAACATAAGGAAGTACTTCTTCACACAACGCACAATCAACCTGTGGAACTTGTTGCCAACGGATATTGCGGAAGCCAAAAATATACCTGGGTTCAAAAAAGAATGAGACAAATTCATGAAGGATAGGTCCATCAATGACTATTAGTTAAGATGATCAGGGACGCAATCTCATGCAATGGTTGTCCCTCAATCTCTGACTGCCAGAAGCTGGGACTTGACATTAGGGGATGGATTACTCAATAATTTCCTCATTCTGTTCATTCCCAATGATCTGATACTTGCCACTGTTGGAAGACAGGATACTGAGCTAGACGGACCTTGAATCTTAGATTCTTATGTTCTTAGACTAATCACAAAATATAGAGACATTGGGCCAAATTCATCCCTGGAGTAACTCCATTATGATTTTGGCCCACAATTTCTCATGCACATGGAACTGTAAAACAAAGACAGTTGCTATGCAGATGAAACCTTTCTCACCTAGAATAAAAAGCTCAGTGACTCTGGCCTTGACTCTACATAATTTATCATGGAAATAATCTTTATAAAGTGGTTCAGATCAGTGTTCAGGTAACATGGCTTTAGTTTATTCTTCATCTGGAATGTGCTTGTAACATCCATGTTTCATTCACAGTATAATCATATTCTTAAAAAGAACTTAACAGTTTAATCTTTAAATGACCTATGGAATAGCAGAATTCTCTGTTTAATTTCTAACTGTTAAACCAGTATAAAAGATTATCAGATACTGGTTTGCTCTCTTTGGCACTGGTGCTCAGCAGCAGATGGCTCAGAAAAGCTATTTAATTAAAAAAATCCCATCAATTTCACATTCCATTTACTGCTTACACACAGCAAGAAAAATGTCTCACCTCGTGAACTTCCAACACACTGTGCAGGTCAAAACGAGGGCAGTTTGCTTTGAAGAAAGCACAATGCTCTTCAATCTTCAAAGTATATCATGGAATGTAACATTTTGGGCTCAGTTCTGCCCTTACTACATGAGCACAACTCCCATCAACTACAACTTGGACTACTGACTTTAGCAGGTGATGCACCCATCTATAAAAGAGGAAAATTGGGCAATTCAAAATTGTGACAACACTGGGCTAAATACTTGTCTTGGTGTAGACAGTGGAATTACATCATGGTTTGGTCCAAGGCCTTTATTACACTTGTTAGCAGTGCTTACACAGCAGGATGGTAGGCACCTCTGAAATATCTGAGACAGAGAGGCATGAAGGAACTCTATAGATGTCCTTTATGCTTAGTACTCTTTGGGACCTCTTGGGGTTATTTCATGTTGCTTTACTTTGTGATAAAATTAGACTCCTTCTCTGACACTTTTTTTTACAATACTTAAATAAATAGAGCAGAACTTTCAATATTGTGAAGGGTCGGGCCAGATGGCTACAGGAGAGTGACAGAAGGCAGATATATTAGCCCCAGGTTAAGTAGGTCCCTTTTCCCTGGGCAAGGTAACAGGGAAGGTTCCAGAACAATCAGGAACCTTCTGGAAACAATTAAGGCAGACAGGCTGATTAGAACACCTGCAGCCAATCAAGAAGCTGCTAGAATCAATTAAGGCAGGCCAATCAGGGCACCTGGGTTTAAAAAGGAGCTCATTTCAGTTTGTGGTGCGCGTGTGAGGAGTTGGGAGCAAGAGGTGCAAGAAGCTGAGAGTGAGAAGGCATACTACTGGAAGACTCAGAAGTACAAGCATTATAAGACATCAGGAGGAAGTTCCTGTGGTGAGAATAAAGAAGGTGTTGGGAGGAGGCCATGGGGAAGTAGCCCAGGGAGTTGTAGCTGTCATGCAGCTGTTACAGGAGCCACTGTAGGCAGCTACATTCCACAGGGCCCTGCGCTGGAACCCGGTGTAGAGGGTTGACCCAGATTCCCCACATCCCTCCATTCCTCCAACTCCCTACTTGATACCAGAGGAGTTGACCTGGACTGTGGGATCCACCAGAGGGGAAGGTCTCTGGCCTGTTCCCCGATCCACTAGGTAGATCAGCAGAGACTGTGGGTATTGTTCTTCTTCCTTATCCCCATGCTGGCCAGCGCTGAGGCTAACTGAGTGAACGGCAGATTTGAGCCATGAAAATGGCCAAACTGAGGGCTGCCGTGAACCTCTGAGGTGAGGAAATCCGCCAATAAGCGCAGGACCCACCAAGGCAGAGGAGGAACTTCGTTACAATATCTAAGAATATGTCTGAATATAAATGACTTTCATGTGGAATTTTATCTATTAAACCATGAAATGCTGTGTAATTCATTATTTTTGACACAACCACCCTCATGAAATCCACCACTGGGAATTTAATGTACATACATTGCCTGGTAGCAAGAGTCTGTTTAGGACAAAGCATAAAAAGCTAATACAATTTTGTTGGACAGTCTATAAAATATTGCTTTTGAATGTTAATTGTAGATTTTTCTTTGTATTTCTTAAATTATACACCCAGTCTTCCACCAAACCTCCACTAACTTTACTTAGCACAAAATCAGGCCCTAATTGGCTAACTTTTTCTCAATGGACAACTGAAATTTACAATTTCTCATCTTTTATTAGTAAGGAGAACCTTCTCCCTTGTGTATACACAACAAAGCTTCAGAATCATTTACAGTGCAAAATAAAGTTTTTCATGGTAAATATATAGCATTGTCATAGAAATATCACCTTTATGGAATTGAATAGGGATGAAATCAACAGAATTCTAAGAAATCAAACAGAATTCTAAGTTAATCTAAATCTCCCCATAAAGAGAACAAGATCCCTTCTAAAGATTTTTAAACCATATGATAAAGTTTAAAAGAGATATTATATCATTGTTATAGCATTATATAGACAGGTTTAGAAATTCTGTAAAGAAGTTGTAATTCTCTATTAAATCTATCAGACTTTTCTGTAAAGGCAGAACTTTTAAAATGAATATTACTTTAGCACCTTCAAATTTAACATTTATCTGTGGAATCTGGATTGATTCTGATTTAATGTACACAATGAGGAGAAACTGAACTGAAATCACTGGTGTTCCACAGGCGTAAAGTGCAGGACAAGGGCCTAAACCTGCTCCCATTGGAAGTCAAGGGCAAACTCCCACGGATGTCAATGGTGCTGAATTAGGCCAGAGATCAGACCAAAAACTAGCATCTTTTCCATTGAATCAGAGAGGAAACATACAGAATCTACATCATTTTGAAAGAACACAGTCCACACATACAGCCAAGCCAGAGTCCTGGGGCTACCAGGAGGAAAGGAGATGCAGAGTTTGCTCAGCATGCATATTGCCTCATGTGGAACTTCCACCAGTATGAAAGATGTAAGCAAATCTCTGGGGGAGAGACAATGAGTGTAACTGGGAACTTCGGGTGGCTACACAGGAAAGTGAGTGGATGCTGAACTGAACATCCCATCTACCTGATGGGATCCAAGAGTATAAATCAGAATGAGAGATAGTAGATTGAAAGCTGAAGGCACTGTAGGGGCATGCAGAGCGGAGATGATCTGGAACCTGGGCATACAGAAGCTGAACTTGAGAGCAGGGCCTCAGGTGTTTATTGGGTGTGAGATTTGTTGTGGGGAAATCACTACAAGGAACTATAGAAACTTACATTGTAGATTTCCCTAAGAACACGGTATTCAGAAGAATGCAGCATAGTAGCTGGGGTATGTATTGCTGTCCTTGCCTCCCTGTACCATAGCCAAGGTCTCGTCAACACACACTCATATGGAGAGGCAGTGAAAAATCATATCTAGGGCTGTGGAAGGGAAGTAACATGGTGACAGAAGAGGTATATCCTTCTCAATATCCTCTCTGTGGTGTTCCTACTGCTTGGCACCTTTACATGCAGTGTCTTGTGCCTCAGAAGTAAAGTGACCAAACCAAGGTTACACATAGCATATAAAAGTGGCAGATCCAGGACTTTATCCCTGGCATCTTTACTCCTGGTCCCCACTTTCAGGACTAGATCGCAGAGCCTAACAATAGAGTGGGATTCCTATACACTTTCTAAAATGCCTTCAATCCATCCTTATGACCTTGTCCTCCAAATACAGTATGTACAGCATAGAAAGGATTTGAGGCTATTTGAATAGCCCTAAAAAGAAAACAAGATAAAAACAAATGATAATACACAATGAATAACACTGACTTATGATTAAATGTGTTCCCAAATCTTTGTGCTGAAATCTGAAAGTGATGGTTCATATTCTGTAGCCTGTCACACTTGCAAAACAACCTACAAGGGGCCTTGTTTTTTTACTTATGGCGATAAATGGCTAAGGAAAGTAAGTCATGTGTTTGTCCATATTCCATATAACCCTTCAGAAATGTGATGGTTCAGATCTCTTTTATCAATGTCTACACTGTATTACTAAGGACACTGATGAGCTTAACAAATGGTTAGTTACATCCTAATTTTTGCCTTAAATAGAGTAACCATTCAGGACATGCTGTCTCAAATAGTCAGTGTATGACACCATGCAGAAGGAAAAAAAGTTCTATGCTGATCATTGCTTACCAATACAGGATTCCCCGGAAAGTGAGTAGGTTCCATTGTCATGGAAACCGCTTCTGCACTCACAGTGGTACCACCCTGGGAGGTTAACACAGCGTGAATGGTTGTGACACTCAATGATCCCCTCTGCACACTCATCAATATCTGCCTCAGAGAAAAACACAAGCCAGCCAGGAAATTAATTTCCTTTGACACCAACATTTTAGGGTTTTTTAAAGTCTTCCTTTAAAATATGGATTGTATTTTGTTATGGTTTCAAACACACAGTTGGTTCAACAGCAGCAAAAACAACAATAATAAGTAGGACATCTGAAACATAAAAAGTAAAATTTTACTATAATATGTAAATAGCTGTTTTTATTCAGAGGTAAGGAACTATTTTTTCCATGTACATAAAACATTCTGAGAAAGATTCTCAACTGAGAATTTGGCCCGTATCTTTTTTCTGAGAATCCAAGTATCATTGTAGAATGAAAGATTAATTATCTAAAACAAAATATGAGATCATTCTTGCTGCTGGTGGTGTTTTAAAGTGCTGTACAAGTGGTGTACAATTATGATCCTAAGAGCCCTACTCAACCACCATTACATGGATTATTATTTAACTACAAAAGTAGTCCTACTGGGTATGATCTCAATTCCACTAGGTCTGCTTTGCACTAGACCTCCAGAGCAGTGCAAACTTAAAATCATTGGATCAATCCCTCTGAGGATTCTCTTGGCATAGGGGAAAGTCTCTGTTGGTGTAGGGCTGCTGTAGCAACTCCCATGATGCCTCTCCTAACTCCAAATATAGGTAGTATGGACGGGCAAAAAGAATCATGGCTGGGAAGCCTCTGTGACTGGCTGATCCATGGCACTACTTTAACTTTCCCTGAGAACCAGACTGGGCCACTAGCCCACCCAAGGACTGAGGAAGGCCCTCTGGGCCCTAGAGTTTGGCTGGACCAGACAGTCTGATGCAGTGTGAGCAAAGATGATAGAAATGGTCCCAAATCAATAATAATAATAATAATATGCCTAATCTCCAAACTGGGAATCCCAGTACAGTCTGCAAAAGACAAATTTTCAGGAACTGGATTTCTGTTCTAGAATTAATACTTGGCCACTATACAGGACTTTATATGTTCAACACACTTTACAAAAATTAACTAACACCTTGCTGTAATTACAATTTTCACACTGTTTCTGTGATGAAAGTTAATACATTTTAATAGAATGTGACAAAGAAAAGGCAATCATATGTTTCAACTGCAATTATAAGATCCTCTGGAAAAGAGTGAACAAATGGCAATATACCTGTAATTTTGTAGCAGTGGAAATATACAGAAAGTTTGATTCCCTGTAGAGTTCCAGTAAACATGTGTTGCTTTTACTAAGGATTTTTCTAAACCTTCTTTAACATCATAATCTGTAATAACCTTGGCTGATTAGTGCTGGCACCTGGCTGTTCTCCTTTGAGCATTTATGCAGTATATTTTGGAGGGTTGTAATTAAAATTAGCAAATTAATTTTATGTTAACCTTCCAGTAATTAAGAAGCTGTTATATTTTCATGATGTTCATAAAAAATGGTTTATTCTTCTGTTTAGCCGGAACCATTTTAAAAAAATCTTGGACAGTTTTCAGCACCACTGCAGGGGATCTTACCAATTATAAATGAATGTCTTTTCCTCAACAAGGATGAGCTGCTTTCATCCACTGAGAATTATACCTAGCTAGTCAACAACATATAAAACAAGAATAAAAGCTTGTATCACAAACACAATGGAAATCTGCAGACTTTGGACTCAATTCTGCATTGAGCATGGGTGCAGGGCTCTCGCCCCTGGATCTTGATGCAAGACCGGGATCTTATTGAGCAATCTGAGTCTGATTCTTATCTTCATTTACAAATATTATACACCAGTGTGGCTCCACTGACTTCAGTGAAATGTATTCTGATATAGACCAGTATAGATCAGAACCAAGTATTTTCCAAATTCAACTATATTTATTGTTTTGTATAAACAGTGCACCACAAAAGGACAGACCCATCTTTCTTTTGTTTAATAATAGTATTTATTCTTGCTTAAATCGAACTGAGGAATCTAAACAAAGCCCCCTTTTCACTTTTGTGTTCATACTCTGCTTAAAAGTGAAGCAATGTAATTTTCTACAGCTCTGGCATACAACTACCATTTATTTCTAGCATTCTTCAACCTCTGTCTAATAATAAAGTCAGCTTGTTTACTCTTTAAACTCTGTTGCTGCTGCCACCCCTCTGTACTTTATATTTTGTGGAAGCTAATTGTAGCCTAAAAACAATGTACAAATCTAACTGTCCATCAATGATGAGCGCTGCTTGAAAATTCAGACGCTTTCAATTCATTATAGCAAATGGAATTTATAACCATGATCTTTTCACATGTCATGGCTGATGGAACAAGTTTAATCCTATTTGGTGAGTGCATGACTTTGCTACTGCAGGTTATTTGCAAATGAATCCTTCTTCTTGCTTCTTTTTCTTCCCTTGTATTGAATCCAAGAGCGCTCTGATCTGAAAATTGCTTCCTTGGGCCAGTCCTTTACTTGACCTCCCTCCCTTCAATTCTACTGTTTTTAATTTATGAAATCAATAGAGTTTTCCTAAAGTTTATCTCCAAAGCACAGTCCCTTTGAAAGAATGTCTGATTTAGGTTTATGGTGCAGGATGCTAACTAGTAGATTACTTTTTAAAGAGCTCTCCTGCTTAGAGACCAAAGCTGAGCATTTGCTCCTACTTGAAGAATGGAGAAGAGAGTCCGAACGTGAGGCTATGTAGATTATGTTGGGAATGTAAAATAATATAACTGATAATTTCTTGACTAGATTACTTCCTTAACCTAACACCATCATCTTTGTCTGTAGCTTCCTACAGGAATAGAGAAAAGGGTTAGACTATGAAATTTTGATAAACATCTGGAGTGCTGTATGCAAGGCAAAGGGGGGAAAAAAGCAGCCTATTTGTCTAATGCATTACAGTTGGTTAGCCTCCACACTTGCACAAACGTCCACAAAGGCTAAAGAAAAAAAGAAAAGGCCCTTCAGCTGATTCTATTATCCTTTACACTATTTTAGCAAGTCATACATGGACAATATTTATGAATTTGTTCTGTAAATACTGAGTGATTGAAGAACAAAGAGGCCTTTGTAAATTGGGATGTTTTAAAGTATGTAAATCATATAATGGAGGGAACAACCCCACACTGTCAGAGGCATTGGCTAGATGACCTAGTTGGATCTTTTCCATCTCATCATGCTATGGTTCTTGGAAGCACTTTTATGTGGAGTATTTGTATATAAGAAGATTTTGCAATATCTAATGGCTGGCTAAAAAGACTGGAAGTCAAGAGATCTGGGTTCTATTCTAGGTTTGCCACTGGCCCCATCAAGTAAGCCACTTCACCCTTCTCTGTTTCTGTTTTCCCATCTTTATACACTCACTCCCCTACATTAAGCCCTCTCAGACCACTGGATCAAAGATGCCATATTTAAGAATACAGTATTTATATGCATATGGTACACATATATCAGTGCCAGATTTTTCACTACCGTATATGATTTAATTGCCTACAAAGCTATAGTGTGTGTATTATACATAGATCTGCAGACAAAAAAATGTGTTAAATGGAAGTAAAGGGAGGAAAATATATAGCAGCAATTTAAGAATAAAAACAGTACAACAAAATTGTATTGATTCCCCAAACAAGTACTACAAAACTGTTCTGGGACTATGCCCTAATGCAGATGTCAGGAAATGACTGCTGGATCTGTGCAGTCACAGGTCCACGTGCGCTGCTCCTCTCCTACCTCACCCCAAAGCAATATTCCACATTCTCTGTATGTTAAGGGCACAGATCTCTGGGGTCCTTCCACTCCCTGCTCAGGAGAAGCACAAAAATTCCACTACATTAATGCCCTCTGCAAGCATTTATGGGAGTGGGAAGAGGGGAAAGGAGATAGTGGGATGCCCCCTTAAATGTATAGCTT